>NW_020450905.1:650232-1029285 GCF_003343035.1 Apteryx rowi | reverse complement strand
CGCGTTGCCAAACCACCTGTTCCGCCGAGGGAGAGGAAGGCGGGCTGGGGGGCGATGAAGAGGGGCGGCCCGGACCGTGCTGTGGGAAATACGGGGGGACTGGGGGCTCCCCCCGGCGAGGGCGAGCGGGGGCCGCAGCAGAGGCAGGCGGGCTCAGCGGAGGGGCTGAACGACCAAGTGTCCCTTAGTCCTGGCCCCCGCGTAGGCAGCCGCGCAAAACCTCAAGGTCTAAAGCACGCACATACAGACTCGGCCGAAAAGAAACCTTTACCCGGGGGGGGGGGGGAGGAGGGCGCCCAAAATCCTTACGGAAAGCGATTATAGAAGGGGAGCAAACAAAAAGGCAAACAAGCAAGCAAAGGATTAAAAAAAACAGAGCGGGGGGCGGGGGAGAGAAAGACTGCAAAGAGAGAGAGAAGGTTGCGAAGCAGAGCTGGAAAAGTGTCCAGCAGCACCAGCAGACGCAGCAGCCCCCTTACCGATATGAATGATTGAATCTGCAATCGCCGCTTTCCAGGTTCGAGCCCAACAGACGGACACAACCAGGATGAGGGAGAAAACTTCCATCTCCTCCGGAGGTCCACGCTTTGCAACAACAGCTCTCTTCGCAAAACGATGCCAACAAGCAGGATAACGCGGCGCAGGAAGCCCAAGAGTTCGCGGCGCCGGAGGAGCGTGTAAATCCCGATGGCTGGCGCCCAGCTGCGGCCGGGAGAGGGGGCGAGCCGGGGGCGCCTCTCGCCTCTCGCCGTGCCGAAAACCCCGCGTCACTTCGGGGGGCTCCCGGGCAGCAGCAGAGTTGGTGGGAGCGCGGGCAGCAAATCCATGCAGCCCGGGCGCCGCCGCGGGCAGCAGACGCCTCTGCTGGTCAGACCATCCCCATCCTTCCGCCGGGGCCAGGGAGCCGCTCGGTCCCGGCTGCTGCACGGCAACTTCCAGCCCACACCACACACACACACACGCACACACGAGCCACGCAAACCCTCTCAGCCGGAGGAGCCCCGCGAGCCCGCAGCAGGCAGCTCGCTTTCAGTAAGGGGAACCGGGCGAGGCGGCGATCCCGGCTCCAGCAGCCAGATTCCTGCAGGAAAAGCCCCCCCGGAGGCCAAAAAACAAAGTGAACTTCAAGGTAATGCAGATAGTAATGCAGAGATTTTCCCCCCACCCTCTGCTTGAAAATCGCTTCCCACAGCTGGAGGAAAAAAAAAAATCAATCTGCAAATGAAGCCCGGCGTGCTGTCTCTGTCGCGCAAGGTAGCGGTCGGACCGGGCGGGAGCGAGAGGAGGAGAGCCCGGAGCAAGGCAGAGGAGAGCAGATGATGGTCTGCAGGTTGCTTTTGGAGCTTGCTTTGCTGGTGGGATGCAGAGGGAGCTGGCAGCTCCAGCACCAGCCAGCACGTTGCCTAGAAATGGATCACCTAGGAGAAGGAGAGAGCGCGAGAGATAAGTGCTATCAGCCAGAGAGGGAGAAACAGAGCGAGCGAGCGAGCGCGCTTCTCTCTAATAACCACCTCCTCCCCCTATCTGCAATACAAGGGAGAAGCAAAATAGAGCTCTCATCTCCCTTGAAATCTTCAGCTGGGACTGAGGAAGAGACACAGGCAGGAGTGCATGCAACCTAAAAATACATTAGGGGGAGGGAAGGAGGGGAAAAAAAAAAAAAGCATCTCTTTGAAGCGTTAGGCCCAGCTTAAAAAAAAAAAAAAACCTATTTATTTAACCTTGTAACTCCACCGTGGGTATCAAGTTCAAAGCTGGATGGGCACTTTTGCTTTTCAGTCTTTGACAACTGAGTCAGGGACATTGCTTGAAGGGGAAAGGAAAGAAAAAAAAATCAGGGACACCTGGTCTCAAAGGGAAAAAGAAGACCTAAAAATCTATTAATATGATTTTAATTATCTGTGTTCTTGATGGAATTCTCACAATTATTTAAAGCAGTGAATTGGCTTTTCTTTTTTTTTTCTTTGGGTAGTAGAGAAATTTCTATTGGAAAACAACATTTAGAGAGCATTTTTCCTGTGCCAGGTACTACAAATTCATTAACCGGTTAATCCTCAGACTTCACATGCTGTAGTTAAATACTTTATACCCATCACATAGATGGAGAATTGCATAGAGAAGTTAAGAACACTCCTGTAAGCTACTCCAAATCCCCACTTTATGTCCTATTATGCTCCCTTCTGACTTTAGTATTTCTGGTTGTATTAGAGACAGGATGCAGAAGTCAAAGAAATACAAACTTTAGGTTAAATCCTAAACTCATATAAGCCATTGACAGGACCTGATAGTCCTTGTGAAAGTCTGAATATAGGTAGATCAACCTTCTCTGAACATCCCTGCCTGAAGGCATCTCTTTAGCTACAGGACTTAGTCTAAGTTCATTGCATCTGAATTGAAGATTTCTGTAAAACTGAACTCAGTCTCCTTTCCACCAGGGGACTACTTAACCAGCACACTTGTATGTTTCTAAAATTTAAGGATTTAGCTCAGGAGGAGGAAGTAAGATTTTTAAGAAAAACACAAACTAAATCAGTGCAAATGTACAAAGGAGCAAGGTAATTAAATCTGTGAAAATTCCAAACAAACAAAAAAGAACCCAGCAGCAGCAATTTCTGCTTTGCCTAGGTGCACAGTGGCAGGTGAGTACTTCCTAAAACCAGTAACAGTCAGAAGGCTTAGAGTCAGACCCAAAGCACAAGGAAGGGGTCATCTTTCCTCCGGCTGCAAGGGGCTTTGTCTTTTCTAAGAGTGTAACCCAGTATTGTAAATAAAACTGACTTTAAGAGGTGAAAGAAAGGGGTACAGAAAGAGGAGAAAAGATGATGAGCAGTGAGAAGCAACAAATCTCACAAATTATGTCACTCACATGTTGCATTCTTCCATGTCCTCTATGCAACTGTTACAGATCTGTTATTCATAATAGCAAACAGTATAAAAGGCTTTTTTTCTATAAATGACAGTTTATGCACAGTATCAGCAAGTGTAATGGGCATTAATTTTACAAGTAATAAATTCCGATTCATCTGAGAAACTTTTGGAGCTGCTTTAGTCATTATTACTTCTTCACAAAAGAACAGAGTTCAGAAGAAATGTTAATTTGCTTCTTTGGGGGGCATGTCAGAGCAGTACTCTTTAATAATGTACAATGCACAGTAGGCAGAGTAGGAAATGTAATGAAAACCTTTGGAAAATTATAACCTTTTAATCCTCAGTTTAGATAATACTGAGAATTTTGCGGCCTTATCTGGAAACCAGCTATCCTTACTGACTATTTAAAGCATTCGGTAAATGTACCCTGCCTTAGCCATGCTAAATGGAAATTTTCACTTAAGTCTGTGGACATATTTAACAGGACAGGAGGCACAGCTGAGAGTCTGTAGCGCTCAAAAGTCCTCTAACTAAAAAAATTGCTTTTTGAGTGTGGCTCTGATTGATAATTCCAGTGATAAAGATTGCTACCTGAAAATTTGAGAAGAAAGAGTCTGAAGTAAAGTTAAAAAGTAAATTAAAAAAACCCTCGCTTTAAATAATGAACACGTTATTGACTTAATATGCATCCTCTACAGAGATAAAATCATTTGCATTTCCTCTCTTTCATTCTCTTCAATTCTTATTCATTAAAAACAACAGCCAGTGTCATCTACATAAATAGGCTGGAAAATCTTATGCTACATGGTTAGCTAAATGATCAAGGTATCAAAAAAAGATTGTTGAAAAAGGATAATAGTCTCGTCCAATCAATATATGCTAAGCATTTACACAAAGTTAGAATAAATTACAAAACAGCAGTTACCTGGTCCTGGGAAAATACTGTTCTAAAGAAGAGACTACTACATTTCAAGTGTACCAGAGTAGACATATTTACACAGTTTTACAGGAGTTAGTATGATAGCAGGATGGCTGCTCTCTTGTAGCAATATCACTGCTCTTCAAATCAGACCACTAGTGTCCCCACTGCACCTACTGTACAGTGAAAGCACCACTGTGGACGAACCAATGTTTTTAACCACAGGGAGTAGCTTTCTCACCTTACTCTATGATGGGATAAACCGCAATGTGGTTAATGGTCGGTGTACATAAGGTTACCACTGATCAGCTATTGCAGTGTTGCAAATTAATGCAAACTCTAGAGAAACAGCAAAGGAAGGATACTTGTAAAACCGATGCAGCAGGAAAAAAATATTTCCATCTAAAGCTTATTTCCTCTCACCCTTGCATAACACTGCTCCCTTCACCAAGTCAGTTTAGGACCTGAACTTCTGTCTAAGAAGAAAGATAAACACATAAATCTTATGTGCCTGTTACTCATCTAAAGCCTCAGTTTTCAAAATGTTATGCCACTTGCCCCTTCTCCTGTCTGGGTGGCCATATAAATAGATCTGACCATGCAGCGAGGTTAAAAATTACAGTTTAATCAACCACCACGTACTATCTTTGCACATGATTTGTTTAATTCTGAGTTCCAGGAGTTTCTTCAGTTACTGAAGAAATTCACAAAGCCATAAAACAGTCACTTGCATCCTGCTGTGTTGAGAGATGATCAGAATGGCAAAGCCTTACAATGAGACTTCAGTTACATAGTAAATGTTTAACATTTCCGTACATGAGCATTAAACTCATGCCATTTAGAAAATGATGTTTTGTATTCAAATGTATTGTTAAAAATGAAAAAAAAGAGATTGGATGAGATTGGATTACACCTAAGATTAGTACACTGGTCCATTTGCTCTAACATCTTCCTTCTCATGAAGGCCCCTAAGTAAAACTTCAGAGGAAGGCAAGCAACAGTACGCCACCATCCAGTTGTTCTGTGCTGTGCACAGTGAGAAAGGGAGAGAGGAGAAATTCCTTCCTGATCCCACTAAGCCATCACCACCTGTCTTGTCATGGAGTTATCCTTACAATAAATAATTAAACAAAAATCCAACAACTGCATTAAATTCAGTGACCTCTGTGGCAATGAATTCCAACAGTACCATTGGCTGTGAAAAATAACATTTCTTTTACTTGGTTCAAATTTACTCCTCTGTCTTTCAAAAAGTAGTTCAATATTATTGCATTATGGGGTGGGATTAAAAGAACTGATCACCTGTTACAGGAGAGAACCAATCACAAATACATAAGACATACCCAAATCATTATTGATGCCTTTGAACATGGGAGAAATGCCAGAAAGGCCCACCTACTATTGCTAAGATTGGTTTCTATTTCTGGACTTTTAATATCATTTGTTTTCATTTTCACCACAGCTTCTTCTTCTTCGAGTCCTTGAGGGTCATTTTTTATATGAATGCTCCTGACAGGGGAAAATTCGCAGTAATTTTGCGAGTCTCCATATTTCTTTGATGGCTATACCGAAGGATAGGCTTGTTTCTCTCTTCCAACAATATTTTATAGTTCTGATTTGTCACCGTGTAGTAACATTATAGATTAAACACCGGAACTCATAACATTCTCAGTACTACAGCTCCCAAAACATAGTGTGCTGACCATGCAGTCAGATGGTGGTTCTATACAGAGCGCTATTTCAGTGGCTATTGACACAGGTACAGAATCTCCCTGTAAGCATGCCATTCCTAACCCATATCCTAATTTAACCGAGATGAAGCAGGAAAAAAAAGTCATCATAAATATTTATCAATTCAACTGTTTGTGACTTTCGACTATTATGATATAGATTTCAAAAAGATCTGCCTAACTTGAAAACTTAACGTGCTCAAGGCTGTTCAGATAAATTCTTAATGATCACGAGACTACCAACCACGGGCCCCCAACTCCTAATTCATGTAGGACAGCTTGTTCCATTTGACAGTGCTATTTGAATCTCAGTACTGGTTTTCTCCCATTTTAAAAACAGAAGCTGACAAATAGCCATCACCTTGCATTGCTATAGCATTTTTTAAAAATGCTTTCTCAACTGCTGATATCTGACAGACCTATCGACAGAGTATGTGCCACAAACAAATATTCCTTTGCCACTGAGCTGGTGCCCAGACTTTAAGGGAAAGCGCTACCTCTGAGAGGTTACTTTAGTTGACATGTCTACTCAGTCTTTGCTTGGCCTGGCATAGCTTCAAACAAGAAGTCATCTGGGAGGGTTTTAGTTAAGAGGACATCTGTCTGTTAGGAAATAGACTTGCTTCAGTGACCGCCAGATAACCTTTAAGTGAAAGCTTTAGTCCACTGCCAACTTTCAGATTGTTCTCTGTATTATAAAAGAGGTCCAGGTTAACAGGACCGTTTGAATTCTAAATAGTGGCCCAGACATTGACTCCATCTGTCCTGTCTTACTTTGAGTGAAACATACACTCTTGGATCTCTGCTACTACTTCTGAATAACAGCAATAATCTTTTCTTTAGTTAAAGGAGTTGTCTGAGGACAAATTAATTCATTTTTGTCAAAGGCAAAGTATTACGTMCTTTTTCCAATTTTCTTCATTCTATTCCTCCTCAGTTTAAAGGTGTGAATGTGTACGTATGTGCATATGCATATATAAAGACAGTGATAATTGGGGGTGGGGGGCGGCACATGCATATCTATATAGATAGATGGAAAGTAATTTCATTTAGTCATTATACAAATAAATATAACATATCAAATATTTACTCCATTTCAAAGGACAGTGAATGTGACAGCCTTGAAAAAATCTTATCACAAAGAAACAAACACCAAATCAGAACCAACAGTTATTCTGCTGAACAAAAAAAATCCAAAAAATTGTGTGCAGTACACAGCAAGAATTTCAAAGCCTTTTGCTTTTTTTCAGCTACATTGTTACCGAGTTTATTTGAGAGCTTGTGTCTTATCCTTTAGCCTCACTACACAAAACTTAGAAAGCAGTTATGAAATAAAGTCAACCTTTAGAGCAACCAATGTTATCAGAGTGATTTGGAAGGATTGCTGCTATGGTAGACTTATTTTGCCTCTCTTTAAACTCACGTTATAGATCTCCTGTGTTGCCTGAGCCATCCTTTTATGTGCCACGCTTAGAAGCTGTTATGCTACTGGAGGGAGCAGGCAGTGCATAATAGCAGTAAGACTTCTTGGGCTTGATCAGAACAAAAGAAAACTTGAGAAAACAAAACCAAAGGAAGAAAATTGTGTTCAGTCGTTCTTTTTGTTGAAAGAGGAAACAATGTCATGCTCAGAGATACCTATATATCAGAGACATGTCAGATATATCAAAGACATATCAGATACCATATATCAGATACACAGATAGATTGATGCCATGCATCAAACTGTGTGAACTTTTGTTCAGGGAGCTGTAGCAAACAAAGCTAAGAAAACAAATGCATAGAGCTAAGTAGCATCTTTTCAATATTATCTAAGTTAAAAGCAAACCAGAAAATAAATTCTTCCTTCTCCTGCTTCATCTGCTCAGTGAGTAGTGAGTATCAAGTCAAACTCTATCAAGCCATATCCTTCTCTGTCTCCGTAAACACCCTGCTAGTCTTCTTCTTTCATCTCTGAGAATCTCTAACTCCTTCTCTTATCTACCACTCTGCAGAGCCATTTTCTCCTCCAGAATTTTCCTGGTTTCTCCCAAAGATGCCTTACCTTACCTCAACACCATATATATACACACAGTTTCACTCTTCTCTCTTGCTGGTACTTCATGTCTTTCTAATATTCCTCCTCCAGTTACTCACCACACTGCATTTCAGAATCATGGCTCTTGCTGCCCTTTTCCCTTTCCCCCTCTTTTTTTTCCATTCAAGAACTACACAAAGGAGGAGAAGATGCAAGACCCTTTCCTCCAGCGTCACCTCATAGTTCTGTCCAATGAAAAGCAAATTATGAATGGTTGAAAACGCCAGTAGGTGAAGCAAGAACAGCAGGGTATCCCCTGCTGATGCTAGAGTCACAGCTAGGATGGCTACCAATGACTACCTGTTGCTGGCAGCAGCACAGGAGAGTAGTCACTTTCCTAGTGCTCAGTCAGGCCTAAGTGCTTGGGCAGGTAACCAACGGCAAACGCAGAGGCAGCAGCCTCAGTATCTTCTGCACAACAACAGATTAAGGCAACAGCCCCTATTAGCCATGTGCAGAACTAGGTTATTGTATTCTAGTTGCTCAAAACAAGGCTTTATTTTCAGTCTCTTTCACCATGGGTTTATATAGGAATATATGCCTTCACACTGAAAGCACAAAGGAACTTTCCTCTCACCAACTAATGAAAGACACGTGTGTGTTGCTCAGTCTGTCCACCTCACTCCTAGCTCCTCTCCTGGTTCCTGTTAAGGACTTCTGGCTCTCTCTAGCCACAAGTCCAGGTTATAATAAACCTAGATAAGGGCTGATGATGCTCTGTGGAGGCTGTGGAAAGAAGCCCAACCAAATGCATTAGTTGCTGGGGAAGGTATGCACAAAGGAGAAGTCAGGAATGCTGGAAAACTGGCTTTGAGAATAGCAAGCCTTACGGTGGTGAGGAATCTGCAGAAAAGCTTAGAGGAAAGAAAGACAGCAGAGTGGTGGCAGGATACGGCAAGGTCTGAGTAGCTCTTCACATAGCCTTTTAGTGTCATGTAGATAAAGGACTCAAATTTTTTGGAAAGTACAGAAGAGAGAAAGGACTGAAAGAGCCAGCTAAGAGCAAACCATTTCACTAACCTCATTCTACTTCTTCACCACTGCTGAGAAGAAAGAGAAGAGTTTCAGCTGTGACAGTAACAGAAAGGCCAGTCAAAAGTCATCACTGAACCAGAAATGCCACATGCTGTCTGTTTGCTTCATATCATGCAAGAGCCAGAATCAGCTCAGTCTGTACTGCTGCAGACAGTGGAAGAGGTAGTCGGAAAGGCTTAGTCTGGGAACACAGAATTATTGTTGCTTTGCGAGCCAATGGTTCAAGCATGGGAAAACCCCACACATGATGTTCTTTTGCCTATTTGGAAGAGATAGGAGGGAGATTGTTAAATCTGATGGTTTAACAGAAGTATGACTCATATGGTTACTTATGAAAGACAAATAGTGCGGGCATTGTTAGTTATTCAACACTGTAGGCAAGCTGGCACCTGCAAAGCTGTACACATTTTCCTACTGCATCTTTATTTGGTAATAATTAGTGTTGTAATGGGATTTCTGGAGTTCCTTGCGGTAGATTTCAAAATTTCATTGTGGTAGATACAGGACAAAATGCATAGCAAAGTAGTTCTCTCCACAAATACACTACACTAATAACACAAGGAAAAGAAGAGTCAGAAAGGGAAACAAGAACATCAAGTATCTTACCAAGGTTGTATGTCAAAATCAGAAACAGGATTTGGAGTTCCCAAGTTCCAATACAGGAAACTACCCACCAAAATCTACCCACTATCTTTTATGCCGTATTTTGAACAGCAGCTGGCCTCTTTTGAGCAGAAGCAATAATAGGACAAAAATTACTCTTACCTGTGAATTTACATGTCTTTAATATTGGGACCGCAAAAACATTTGCTAAGCTGTTGTAATACAAAATCTGAAGTAAGAGTCTATGCTGCATGCTACTTTCTGCGCACTGACTTTTTGGAAACAAATTCTCAGTACAAAACAACTCTCATGTCTTGTCTAAGCTTTGTCATACAATTATTGGTGCAAGGTTTTTCCCAAACCAGCAGTTATCTGAATCCAGCGAAGACCCAAGTAGAGAAGGATGACTGCTAAGTAAGAGCTGTATAAACCATTGCTCCTCATGTGAAAAGACAAATAATTCCTTATGCCAGAAAGCACTGATTGGTCATTACATGGCTGGTTGTTAGCAGGTCTAATTGTCTCTGAAACAGTTTGTGTGTTCTTCATCTATGTGAGAAACATGTTTCCATACCTAAGTGCCTTTAATCAATCTCTGTGACATGCATGTTTTCACACTGCTATTATTTTCAGGAAGAATTCTTCACCTTGCCCTTCATTCCTTTCTCCCTAAAAGAGATACTAAATCAAGATAGCTGAAATAACCTATTTGAAATTTCTTGCTTTGATGCATTAAACATAATTTCCTTCTCTCAGTGTTTTCATCATAACAAACAGCATCATTATAGTTGACATTTACCTTATTCCACAGTATTTCTGTCATAAATTAAGAAAGAACCATTAGATCTGATGACATGGCAAGAAAGAAAGTACCTAACTAACATGATAAATTATTTGTGGTGATTTTTAAGATAATTCAATTTTATCTAAAATTAAGATAAACAACCTATTTTTCTCAGTTAGAGCTGGCTTCCACAAGTACTTTTCACCTAATATTTACCCTACACAACTACCCTAACAGGACTGGAAAGGCCACATAACTTTGAAATGCTGCTATTTCACAGAAAGCCAGGCAGAAAGACTGTTCATTTCAAGCAGCCTCTTGAAAACATACAATTCTAACAAACCTTATGAAAGATGGAAAAAAGGACACACAAACAAAGTAAAATTATCTTCCTATTATGACCTACTTTTCCTTGATGCTTACTTCATTTGTTTAGAATTACTAACAAGTGAATTTTGAAAAGAAAAAAACTGCATTTTCTGTATCGACTAGGTTAAACATTTGCTTCACATGAGCAAAATCATGCTGATAAATTGAAACAATTCCTATTAGCATGACTGTAAAATGTGTCTTGGGTGACTTGAGATATTGAATGCTCCTATGCCATCCCCATCACACGCAAAAATCTACCCTATCTATTTATATTACGAGCTTTCCAACCGTTACTTCTCTCCATGTTCTTAAGTCTCTTTTCACATTTCCTCTTTAACATTTACTCTTCTGGTTTGTGCCCTTTCATCAGTTTAAGCCACAAAAAATAAGTGAATGGGCAGTATACTTTTAAGTGACCAGTGAAGTATAAGATCTTTCTGAGCACCTACCAGCTGGGTGGAATGCTGAGAGCAATCTCATCACCGGGGACAATGATCAAGTGCCCCATTCGATGGTCCTTCACCTTTCAACTTTGTGGTCTTTTCTCAACAGTCAAGTGGTAACAATATAATTCAGCTCCTCTACGTGTTACTTACACTGAATGCTTTTTACAATTAATTAAGAGTACAAACACACACACACAGAAAGACTACATCATAAAGTCTCATTTTAACTCTCAGCAGAGGAAAATATTGTCAGTAATATTGTCAAAATACAGCTCATGGCCCAGTAACAGTACTTCCATTAGTCATTTGGCTTTGAAAAAAAAAGGGGGGGGGGGAAGTGTTCAATAAGAAGAATGCACACCTATGTTACACTCTTAACAGCAGCATAATTTGAATTCTTAGCAAGGCCTGAAAGAAAAAGCCAAGAACTTCTACAGCTTAAAAACCGCACCCTCTAATTACTTTATTAGACAGTTCTCCAAGTAGCGTTAACACAGCAAGTGTAAATAAATTATTCTTCTAGATAAACAGCTACATGTTCTGTGATCTTCCTTACATGCACAAATCTGAATGGACTTCTGCTGATATATGCAAGCCACCTATTTCAAAAGCTTTAAACCATTTAGCCTGAATATCTGTGTCCTGATGCATATTTCTGTTGAGTATCGAAAAATTGTTCAGGTTCAGTAAGTGCTGCTCTACTGAAGGTCTGCTGTAAATACTGTGCTACTACCTCCCACCTTTATTTCTTTTTATTTTACATATTCAGACACAGCAACAGATTTCAGCAAACACATGGAGCTTTGATCCTTTTATACACATTACCTCTCAAGTAACTGAAGGGAAATGTAGTGGAATTGCTTGAGGAGCAAAGTATGGCTTATAGTGACACAAATGTGGCCCTTGACTTGTCCAAGCTGCTTGATGAGCTGCAGTTTCCGACTTCAAACTGCCAGCCTTGCAAAATAAATTTCATACTAACACAGCAAGCACCCAGTGAGGAGGAAACAATAATTGCAATTGCATTAAGCCACATTTAAAACACTTTTGACAGGTGAATCTTGGCACAAACTGGAAAGCAGTAAATCACCCCAGGGGTTTAAAACTCCACACACATCTAGAAATTCATGTTACCATCAAGACTCAGTTACCTAACTCTCTTTTAAATTGGTTAAAGTCTCCACAAGATCAAGGCTAAACACATCTGCTCATCTTTTTGCTTCAAAGAGTTTCAATGAAATCAGAGGTCAGAGGAGCATTCCACATGCGGAAGGCTGAGCACACAAACACAACTTGGAAGAATTGGAGTTTAATGGTATACTATGTATCAGTTCTTCTTAGCATTTTTTACTGTTGTTCTTACCAAAATATTGGAGCATAAAAATCAATAATCCATGGAATCTGCCATGTCTCCTTTTTGGCTATCAAAGTTAGATGGATAATACATATATTATTTTTTAATATACGTATGTATGTATAAAAAAGAGGTGACAGAGCACAAGCAACTTTAATAAATGCATTGTCAGCGAGATTCTTCTAACTCCAACTTTGAGCAAATCTTCCACGCCTAATAATGCACAGTGCAAAGCAGAAAAAGAAGTCTGGTTTCAAACTGTGCAAATAGAAAGCAAGCAGCTGCTCATTTATAAAAGAAAGCAACATTACAAGAGGCCACCAAATTTGAATTTGAAGTGTAATATGGCAATTAAAAGGGTTATACATGTGGAAGAACACAGACAAAATCCAGCAGGCAAAAGTGAATTCAAAATCAAATAATGAACAAAGCCATTTAGACTAATTAGCTCTCTCTTCTATCAAGTTATATATAAAATGAGAATTATTTCAGTATAAAGATTAAACTTTTAGCAGAACCAAGAACTGAATTTTTTGGTCTCCTAAGGGCAGCAGAAATAAGTGAATGATCCCTATTTGCTAGAAAGCCCTCTTTAATAAAAATAAGTAAATAAATAAATAGATAAATAAATAAAGTCATCCTTCTTCTGGATGACCTGTGTATAGAACAATATAGGGTTGTGTATAAGGCCTGAAGGAGGAAGGTGCTCATATAAACTGTATGAGAAATAGTACTAAGCTTACTCATTGACATGAATTTTGATCCAAAATCTCAGTTTTCTGTACTATGAGAAAATACAGAGGAAGGAACTCAGATGAGAATAGTATACATTTGAATGGTGATTAGAATTTTGTCATCTATTTCATTTTTCTTCAAAAGAAGAAAAAAATCTGTGAGAACCAACAGTTGAACCCAAAAGTTTACATGACATGTTACCATTGATAAGTCTTTATCAGGCAGTGTAGGAATGGCATTTCTGATCAAAAACAAACTAAAATACCAGAATAAGCAGTATCCTCACGGATTAAACCTTAAGGCAGAGCGATAACTGGAACCTGGATCTGAGCACGTCAAATGAGTTCCTTAATTGTTAGTCTATAAATAAGGGCTGGCTAAATGGTGCTGAGAGCTTTCAGGTCCTGGTTTCCTGAGAGGGGACCTGGCCAGGACGCAATCGTTTGCCTCCCCAGGTAAGCAAGTCGCCAGGAGGATAGGGCCTCTCACCGGACTGGAGTCCAATGCAGCGAAGGTGAAAACAGACTACTGAGAGCTCAGAAGTACTCCTGGATACAGCAATTTGTACAATGCACTTGAGCTTCTCCTGACAGAGCTGTCCCACTTTCTATAAATAAAAGAATTCTCTAGCTAAAGGAGATTGTCTCTATGCTTCGGCTGTTCTCACATACGATTTAATTTGGACCTTCTACTTCTGCAGTGAATAGTCCTATTCACAGGGATAGTGGTTATTCCAAGACACCACTCACCACTTTTTTTTTTTTTTTTTTTTTGAGGATGCTCTTAGTAAGATTTAAGTTGAATTCCAGGAAGGACACTAATTTAAAAACTTTGAAAATTCTTGTGAATGGAATGCTTGTATTACATATCAAATGTATGCATATTACAAATGGCTCCACTTTTTTTTTGTTTGCTTTTAAAGTGCTACACAGAAGATGCCATAGCAGAGTGAGCCAGTGGCACTGAAACTGGGTTTTGAGTTTTTAGCTTGGGTTTTGAAAGTGCTGAGGGACATAAGGTAAAAGACAGAGATATGCACCCACTTTTGTAAAAAGGAGAAAATAAATGACTATGAGATGAAAGCATCAAAGGTGTATTCAGCTGTTCTTCAAATGATAAAAGTTTGTGAGAAAAGTCAATACAAGCATCAAAGAGCCCACCCCTAACTTGACACATCATCACCATTCAAAGAAAAGCCAGGATTTACCATACAGACTCCTTCCTGAACGCCAGCCTTATATCAAAGCGACCCTTTGTTTCAGCTCCTTTTAGTACATTTAGAGGAGGGTCAAGAAGACTTTATAAGTAGGAAACTGCCAGGGAGACAGAGAAACAGGATCAGTGTTTATCAGTAAGTAACACTCCCCATTGCTGTTGTCCATCTAGACAATTTCAGCCCCTTGGTAGAAGTCATCTGACAAATCTTTTGAGAGACAAAGTTAAAGAATGGTGCCATGGCCAGAGCTAATGTTGTGCTATGGAAAAAAGTTAAAAATGATTAAAGAAAGGTGCAATATACAACAGCTGTCATGCAATTTGATTTGTTTTATAACCTAAATATTTTTTTTTGCATATGCAACCTCATACTACTGAAGGAAACCCCCATATTTCCAAAGCATGTATCTACACTCAACTGAGGGAGAAAAATCATTTTATCTGTTTAAAGACTTTATGATACTGCTGTCACACAGGAGACCCTTACTTCTAGAGAAACATTCTGCTTGATTATTTCTAATGGGCAGTTCTAGTCCACATTGTGTCAGCTTCACTGTATGCAAAAATTATCTATGTCAAATAAATTTCTAGGCTATTTTTAACAGTGCCTGCTCAGCATAGTAAGCTATCTTTTTTATCATAAAAGTACATAACAGCCAATACAGTGATGCAAAAGAAAAGGCAACTGATCTCCTGGGTTTTGTTGATGTGATTGAGGAAATTTCAAATATGTTCACATACCATCAGATTATTTGCTTTCAAAGTATGTCATATTTCATCATTCTATTATGGAGCAGAGTTAAAAAGGAGGCAAAGAAATGTCCGCAGTTGAGAGGCAAATATCTGCATATATTTACCTTCAAATCAATTTTTAGGTGCACTTTTGAATTTAAATTTATGCATGATCTACTTTTGAGAGTAGATTGAGGTTTCTTTAAAAACAAAACCTATCCCCAAAATGCAAAGCTATTCAAGTTTAGAGTACTTGCACTCAAACTTCCAAAGTTAAGATAACTTTATCTGCACATTTTGTATATACACTATATACATAGAATTTGTTACTGGCTATGAATTTACCTGCAGTGCTTCTGTTCATAGTGAAGTAGCTTTTAGTTCTTGCTTAAAGTTACCTTAATAGTAGTTTTCTCTGCATGCTTGATTCCCTCGATGTTTAAATGAAAAATTCCTGTACTGTCTGGCTGGGGAATTAACTAAAGTCCATGTCCTTTATAGAGGGAAGCTGGAAAGTTCCTTGAAAGAGGCAATTTCTTCAGAGGCTTCCCCAGAACTTCACAAACAAAATCTCTGCAAGACAAAATAAATGCTTATGTCATTTTGAACTGAAGAAGCTACTAAAAAGGCAAAAGAGCAAAGCTACAGCCTGAGGTATCAGCAGTAAAGCCCTCTTCTCTTAAAATGTCAGCAGCTTCAGTTACTTTCAATCAGTTTGCTCTCTTATCTTACACACCCTTAAGAATTGTAAAGAATCAAACAAAAATCTCAGATAATGGTGGAGCATTAATATTTCACAAATCAATAAATATTTTTAGTTTATTTATATATATAAATATTTTAAGCAACTGAACACATTTTCTTCAAAATGCAGTTTGATTTCACTATGTGAAATGTGTCTTAATATGATCTGTCATGCAAAGGAAGTTTCAAATTGTTACCTTAAAGGTTCATGAGTTCCTAGAAGTATTAGGGTTTTTATCTGAGCTACAACTTGAAACATCCCTCTTCAGAGCAGTAACCAATTATTTTCATTAGTCAGCAGTAGAATGATGGTGATTAAAAATCCAGGACGACTTCTATTTTCCTGGAAAGGCGGGCCTATACTGAATGGAGGTGAGATACACCCCAAAAATATTTCATTTTTCTAAAGAAGGTTCTTCACAGAAGAATCAGCAGTTCTTCCTTATCACAGAAGTTAATATCCTTGGCTACAGTACGTGAACAACATTATTCAAACAGCATTTAGAAAAAGTAAGACTTCAACTCCTGGTCTCTCTTTTTTCAGCCCAGGAATTTTCCTGAAGGCTTTTCCTTTCATTAGATTAAAATTTGCTAAGGTCATCTTATACTTGCTTCAGTGCTTATAGTTGTAATTTTGGCTAAAACGTGCAAACGTATTCTGGTCAACAGTAAATGAGCAGCAGGTATATGCATGAAAGATAGGTCCACAAATGTTTGACATCACTTTTGTAAGTGAAGTGGAAAAAGCAGCAAGCTAATTTGATGAAAACTGTCAAGAAGATTAGTTTAAGTCATTTGTTAATTCATTTTTCTTGAAAATGATGAGAAAATTCCAAGATATATATCAATCATTTCTTCCTATCAAAAATAAAATCTGCTCATTGAGATCTAAGAGGGTCATTTTTTATCTATTCTTTAGATTTGTTGATATCTTAAGTCTGACAAGGCTACTTTGATCACCAAGAATAATTACAAATAGCTATGGGACCCTGACAATTATGAAGATCCATATTTTGATAACGTAATACTCTGGTGACATTTTAACAACTTATCTAAATATATCAGACTGTTTCCACATAATTTATTTGCTTCCAGACATTCTGATTTCTTTCAGTTGACGTATTCTTTCAGAGCTGTCAATTTGTAGTGTTCCTTGAGCATGTAAAATTTCCTCAGTAATTTAATCATGTATTTTTCTTCTCTATTCTTTTAGACCCAAACTTCTTGAAAACTCACACCTTCTCACCTGAATTCACTTAGTCTCATAAAGGTATATGTCTAAGTTTGTGCTTTCTCCAAATATTAATTCCATGCCTAATTAAAAGTTCTCAAGTATGCCACAGGCATTCAACATTTTGAACAGCTTTACCACTAAGTAATCTCCTCCTTAACCGCCTTGTTCCTCCAGAGATTTGGAAAGTGCCTGATTTTTTATTTTTATTTTTTTAAGACAGATATGAATAATCTACAACATTAACATGCAGAGTCACTTATTTCAGGTTCATAATGTTCTCTGGTAGAAGTGAGAGTTGTGAAACTCTTCCTAGAGAAGCTGAGCAGACTCTTGCTGTAAAAAGACAGCACTTCTCTAAGACATCCCAAGCTAGCTTGAGTAGCTTTTGTTGCTGTATGCAGGGCCAAAGTTGGTCTTAATTTTTATTTGCTCTGAAATGTTTGTTTGCAGAGTATCTTCTAAATATCTCACAGATGGTTCAGGAAACAGAACAGTGTTCATGGAGACCCCAGAGAGCATCACTGCTTCTCCCTCTTACTACTTCGTCATTCTTCTCTATCAAAGTCTCCTTTTTCTAATACTCAGAATAGACCTCAGATATTGCACAGTGGTATTTATATAGTGCTGCCAAGTTTTTAATTGTTCCCCACTATTCTTTTAGACAGAGAATATGACTGTTTTCTTTTTAAACGAAGAGTCTTGTGCTTTCATGTCAGGCTCTGAATACCCATACACACTTAAGCATTTCTTTAATGCTTGGAAAATTATACGAGAATACTGTTTCTAGCATATCTAAAGATATGACTTCTATTACCTAGGGCAAAATGTTCTTGTGGACTGAATGCGTGAAATTGAATTTCTACCTTTAATTTGTTTTATTACATAAGAGGCTTTGAAAAGCCTATTTGAAGATGCATTACAAAAGTCTGTTTTGTGTTGATCATTCTGAGATTAATTGGAGATTTCTGAGAAAGATCTAATCAGACTGTACTCATTCTGATCTCAGATAACACAGGAGCAACTCAGCATGCTCATGTATATATCATGCAATATCATTGTCATTGCAACACTTAAGATCAAATCATGGATCTGGATTTCACTTGCAGTAACACTCTACAGTGAAGCAACATGTAAAACAACAGTGTAAAACCTAGTAAATCAGCACATTTAGCATGTTTCAGATGATGTAGCCACTACCCTCTCAATTGTAGTGAAAAGTAAATGCCAGTCCCTCTAAATAGCTTAAGAAATGAAAAATACAAGAAATGAGGCAACCAAGACTTTCCCAAGATTGTATCTAAACTTCCAAAAATCAGCGGTCCAGACATTTCCTATGCCTGATGCAGCATCCTTTCAAGATTATTTTGTTCAAAAATAAAGTTTAAAATACAACATGAGTTTTGCAGCTTTTCTAAATTTTATGTGATTAAGTCAGCTATTCTGTGAAAGGGGGAAATGATGAAGTGTAATTTGTGCTCCACTGTGTAAAACAACTGAGAATTTTAAATGGTTTCCCATATTAAAGAGATTCAGTTAGTCAAAATTTACTGTAAGCAAATTTTACAACTCTTACTTTTACAAATTTGGCCAGACACTGAGACAGTGTTTGTTTCTCCGGAATTTCACTGATTTCTCCAGGTTGCCTGTCCATCTGCACTCAATTTTTTGTCAACTAGTGACAGAGAGAGATTAAACACAATCTCAAATGTGGCATGCAGCACAACTACCATAACACCAGGATTAAACTCTAAACTGTACGTTCTCTTCTCAGATCAACTTGAAAGTTGACAATTGTTCTAATCAGCTTCAGTCTTCTTACTCCACTTTTTACTTCCATGCATCACATGACAAAGATGTCGCACAAAGCACATTTAAGTGGTCAAGGAATAAATGCATGCAAATTCTACATATTTGCTTTCTTAAAATGTCAGTTTTCAGGGTTTTTTTTCCTCTGAAATATGAATAGTTTTTCCTTCTCCCCCACACTCTGTATATGCATACACTGTTGAATTTTAGGTATGAACAGTGACCATTTCAGCAGTTCAAGGGGTATGTCATTTTTCAAGGTATAATTACCGATAGTTGATGGTTTTGGAAATAGCATTTATCCCCCATACAATTACATCCTTTAACAACTAGTACAGATTCAGACTAAGTTAGAATATGACCAAGATATTTTCAGCACTCTATTTAGTCGTTTCACATTAGAAACAAAAGAAAAATGTTTCTATCAAACCCTACAGCCTTCCAAGGAAAGGGAGAAAGAAGCAGACACAATTAAACTAATCTGACCATATTCCTACAAACTGAGAAATAAGTACCCTGACGAATTCACTTCAGTTTTTCTACCTTAGACCAGGGTATATAGGAATTTACTCCACTGACGTAAAGCCCTGCCAAAATAATTAACTGCATAATTAACTTAAAGCAATACAGATACGATCAGTTCTGCAACTCAGACTAAATCGTTAATGCTTGTGTTTATAAACAGGTGCATCTCAGTATCTTGTATCTAGAAGTATCTCAGCTCTCTTGTATATTTACCTTGTGTTACAAACCAATATTTCCGCTGAGTACAAAGATACTTAGCTCTAACTAAATAGATGACAGTGGGAGCCATGAAGTTAGGCCCTCTGATGCTGTATTAAATTCTTTGATTAACACTTCAATCAACATAGTATCTTGTACAGTTCTGCCTAAATCTAGGACTAGGACATAGAAATTACAAAAAAATCAGTTTATGTATCAATCTTGGTTTTATTTCCTATGGCAGGAAAACTTCAAATTATGTGGAAAGTAGAAAATTTCAGATCTTGCTAAACTATTTATCACAGATTTTCCAGGAATAGCATCAGAGTTTGATCTCAGGTGTAGTTCTTGAGAAAATGCCTTTGTGAAAACAACATTGGGGATTCCACGGGCAATGTTTTTCATCAACTTTTCTATAAAATATTTATAATTTATAAACAGAGATAATTTCTCTATCTGTCATCAGTGCAAGCTCCTTGGGACATGATGATCATAATAGCTTCTTTCCGTAGAACACACTAAGATAAATAAAAGGGGGACTGCAGACCCACAGGTATATCTGTGAAACCCTCCCTGACTTCAGCTTGTACACACATACTTACTAGTCTTAAATGGGTTTGCACCAGTATCACAAGGGAATAATCTGAAAAGATTGTAGTTGCACAGAAAAAAGTTATGGGAAGCCATAGGCTACAGGCCTTCTGTTACTGTGGGTAATACACAAAACAAAAAGAAGTCAGTTTGACTGTTAAATCCAAGCTATGCCTGCAAGACAGATTTTATGTTACAAATGAATATATTTTAAACTGGGGGAAAAAAAAGGAAACAAGTGAGATACAGTGAACACACTCCTATGAAACAAGTATACAAATAGCCCATATTTAACCTAGAGTGACAATTTAGAAAAACGTACTTCTGACATCTTTCTCATCTCCTGGTAAGACCTCACTGTATAAATCTAACGTTAAAAAGCCTGCAGATTTTTATTTACAGTGAGCTGAAGACTATGCAAGTTCATCCAGCAGTTATATCCTGCAACAATAAAACAATAGGTCACCAAGTCCAAAGGCTTTTATTTATTTTCATGGTTTGTGAAAGAGATTTGAACATTATTTTGCTCTGTGCATTTCAGTGAGCAGATTCTGCTTAATACCAGTTTAGTGGGAAATCATGTGAAAAATGTGAGGTCTTCACTTTGCTCAAACTACTGGTGTTTTTGAATGCATCAATCTGTATTAGTAACAGAGATGAGCATTTTCACTGGGATTTGTGCTGCTAAATCAGTTAGATTTTTAAAAAAATCCTGTAAAGAGCCTTGCTGGTAAAATCTATGTTGTAAATAAGGAAAGTGGTCAAGCAAGAGACTATCAGCTCATCACTTTACTCCAAAGCTGAAGAAGTCTCTTATCACAAAGCACGTGCCATTCATCAATACTGAATTTCAAAACCTCAGTAAAGCACGTCTCCAATTTCTTGGTAGCTCTCCTCATTGATTTTGTGCCAAGTTTACAAGATCTGCTAGTAACCCTGTCCAGGGAATCCTTTCTTGGCATTACTCTATTTTTCTCAGCCATACAGAAACCCCTATGAACAGATCTACATCAAAACAGACATCATCTGACAGTTAGGGTAGACAGTGGAAAAAGGACACCTCCATGTTCCTGCATCAACATAGGGATTTTAATTCCTTGTTAATGTACTTAAGGAAAACATTGCAGCCAACAAAATTTTTAGGCAGATATTGCTTTCAATGTTTCTTGTTAGAATATTTTTGCTAAGAAGAAAGCATTTGAGGCATTCAGCTGAGGTGCCAAAGCCTAACACCAAAATCTGTCCTTCAATAAATATATAATTATTTTTTACAAAATAGGTCGCCACACATCCATTTGAAAGACCAGGGTTCACTCTACTTGTCTAAATTACACAGTGCACAAACCTTAACCCTTCATCTTTGAATTACATTGGCAAGGTTTAACCATTGAGTCATTGAGAGACTGGCTGCCTAGGCTGCAGAATAACTAGCAAATGCAGCTTCTCATTATTCATGTGGTGCAAGTTCAGAACTGTGCCTTGCCGGCAAAATAACTGAGCTGACAGGGTAACAGATAACAATTACTTTGTGAGACAGCAACGGACAGCATATTTTGCCATCGTATGCCATTAGTACTTGCTAACAAAAGATGAACAGAGAGACTTTAAAGATTTGAGTTTAATTCTATACTTTGGAGGAAACAATAACAAATGGTACCATCCCCAATTTAGGAAGTTTGAACAGGTTTGGAGAAACAGAGTGTACTCTGGGGAGGTCCTATTGCATGCTTTCCTTTTCTCATACGTCTCCTAGGTATTCACTGTTGACTGCTGTTGCAAATGAGATATTAAGTGAACCTCTGATATGATCTGCAATGGCTCCTCTTCTATTCCTGTGTTTCTTCTTCATGAACACTAAGTCTTCTCTGTAAATACCATAAGCCTGACCCTTCTGCTTCATCTCATCCATCCTCTCCATCCTTTGTTTTGGCATACGTGCCATCTTTTCCTCCTTCCCGATTCCTTGAAGCAGTCTTATTTGGCTTGACCTGATATCCTCAGTCCTCATTCTAGTCCCCATCCTCTAGCCCGGTCACAATGTTAGACCTCCCTCTCCTGGATCTCCATCCAAGATCTCAATTCTCTACTGACTTTCAGTCTTTTCATCACACCTAATTCTCTACTCCCACATTTTCACCAGATCAGTTCCTCATCCCTTCAGCTTCCTGTTTTCATTCCTCAGTCTATGTGTCTCCTTTAATCTAGGCCACTGTTCACACTGAGGCAATAAATTACAGGCACATTTTCTTTACCTATGCAGTCTCAGTTCTGCTTTAAGCCAGTTCCTTTGGAGATCTGTTTTCCTTCAGCCCTACTTAATACTCTGCCTATATTACCTCTTTGTCTAACCAGTCCCATCCTTTCCTCCCACTGTCTTCATTTTTAAGTGCTCCCTGACACCCAACATCTATCAAGTCCTAACACTAAACCCAATCATGTCATTAGATTGGATCTCAGTTTCAGCTGTGTACCACATCCTTCTTATCTTTTACTTCTTATCTGATGGTTCAGAGGGAGGGCAGTGTGTGTTAAAGAAGACAGAGCCAGATTCTTCTCAGTGGTATGTAATGAAAGGACAAGAGGCAATGGGCACAAATTGAAATACAAGAAATTCCACTTAAATGTAAGAAAAACCTTTTTCACTGTAAGGGCAGTCAAACACTAGAACAGGTTGCTCAGAGAGGTTGTGGAGTCTCCATCCTTGGAACTATTCAAAACCCAACTGGACAAGAACCTGCGTATGTGCTCTAGGTGACCCTGCTTTGAGCAGTGAAGGTCCAACTAAATCATCTCCAGAGATCTTTTATAACCTCAGCTGTTCTACAGTTTTATGCAATTCTGAATATTTAAAATTTTATTCATGACAGTGTCATGGAGAATATTATCAGGAGCTGAGAAGGGGAAATGCAACTCCTGAATTGCTATTAAATAAGGTACAGGATCCAGTCACAGTGGAGGAAGCATCGCTCTGCAACAATGACCACAAGATCATATGTTCTTAGATTCGACATCCCTACAAGAACAATCAAGTCCAAAAATCTACTACAGTTGTGCTCATATTCAAAACTGCAACTACGTAAAAAATGAATAAGTTGCTAAAAAGAAGCTAACAGGAACACATAGGAAAATTAAAAGCTTACAGAAACTGTGAAAACTACTGAAAAAAGTCATCTTGGTAGCAAAGTGCCAGTAGATATCACCAGTTAGGAAGGGCTTGAGATATGGGTAGACATCAGATTAAAAGAGGCTATTAGAAATAAGAAGGTGGTCTTCAGAAAGATAAAGACCTACCTAATTGAAAAAAGTAGAAAGCATCATAAATTCTAGCAGCTTAAATGAAAGATGATGTAATCAGCAGGCCAACAGCTGTGTCTGAGGCATCACTAAGTTATCTGAATCAAAACTAGTACTAAATCCTTTTTCCAACAAAATCAGGAGCCCACCAGAAAAAAAGAAAAAAAATCAGGTCGCACACAAGAATCTGTGGGGTCAACTGATGAGCCTGGAATAAAAGCAGCACTCAGAGAAAACAAGGTCACTGTAGAGAAATAACATGAATTCTCTGAATCAGTGTTTATTGTAAGAAAACTGAGAAGATTTCCAAACTCTAACTCTTTCTTTTTGAGGGATTGAAGAACACTTAGTAGGAAATCAAAGCGGCTGTGGAGAAAGTTGAAGTATAGGTAGGCATAAAAAGAAAACAAAAGAAAAATTGTGATACCAATTTTGGTACTTTAAAAAACAAACAAAAAAATCAAAAAAAACCCCCACAAGCTTGAAAACTTGCTCTCTGAACCAGACAAATTAATAGAGACAATGAAAAGAATTAATGGATATCTTGAGTAAATATGATATACTTAGAAAAAGACATTATGGCTCCTGCAAAGCTAACTTCAAAAAGTTTTTGAAAAAGTTCTCTGAAGGTGTCAACAAGCACGTGGATAGCAGCAATTGGGCTGATACAGCCATCTGGGATTTCCCTAAGCCTTTCAGCTTTTAAGGAATCTAAGCGTTTAGGTATTAGTGGGTACAGATAACACTGATTTGGGGCATCTCTAACAAGGTAACAACATGAGAAGTGATAGGATGTTACAGAAAACAAAAAGGGGAACTAAAGTATACATAGATGGCCCTCCCTGACCTGTGGCTCCACTAACAGTATAGCAACATGGGAAACTGCAGGACACTACAGAGAACCAAAGGGAAACAATAGTCTAACAGAACTGCTGGCCTAAGTAGAAATTACCAGGGTAAACATATCATAAATACCAGATAAGGATATAAAACCAACAAAACTGGGTCTAGCAGGGAAAAGATAAATAGGGGTCAGCTGTTTATTTGAGAGGGAATGTGCAATAAAAGGAAATAAATTGGATGCAGGGTGAGAAGATGAAGCAAATAATGTGATCCGGGCAGTTTGGGGATACCTGTCAAACAGCCCTGTGCTTGATCAATGCCCCCTGAAGCAGGACAATCAAGGTGTGGATGCTCTAACCATACTTCCATTTAACTTACTCCCACAGTTGGGGGAACCTGGGTACTTCCCTACTGCTGGTTAGGGAACAGGCGGAGGGACATCCTGACATCCTAACACAAAGTAGACATGACTTCAGAGGTAAGGGCCTAGAAAGGACAAATAATCTGTTTATAGTTAAGAAACAGAAGGTAGAAGTAAAGGACAATTTTCATAACGGTAGATCTGCAGGGTTCTATGATGCAACCTGTTTATGTTTGTGAATTTAACTTATTTATAAGTGACCTGAAAAAGCAGTTGAGCAGCAAGATGATGAAGGCTGCTGATAACACCAAGTTATTCAAGGTAGTAAGGATGAGGGCAGACTTTGAAGTATTGCAGAAGGACTTTGGGAGGCTGAATAACCAGGCAACAGAACAGTAGATGAAATTCAGTGTAGGTATATTTAAGATGATGTACACATGGAAAAAAGCCCCAGTTTCGTGTATAAAATGATGAGCTCTTAGGTGACAATTAGTTTTTCAGGAATTAAACCTTGGGGGTTATGCAAGCATCACAGCAGTACTCAACAGCTGTTAAAAAAAAAGAGGCTAAAGGAGTTCTTGGGAAAGGAATGGGAGTCAGAAATAAAACATCACTATTTCACGAAATCCATGGTTCACCTACATCTTACTACTGTGTCCACTTTGGCCTTCTCATCTCCAATGACTATATTAGACTTGAAAAAGAGTAAGAGAAGGACAACAGAGATGAGAGTAAGGCATGGAGTAGCTTGCGTACAGGAACAACTGAGTAGGCTAGGGCTCTTTGGCTTGGGGGTGTAACAGAGGTTTATGAAACTATGAGGAAAGGAGAAAGAAAGGATGCGAATCAATTCTACATTGTCTCTTCCAACAGAAGAACCAGAAATGCAGCTAATAACTCAGTTCAAAATAAAGAAGCAGAGATGGTTCTTTTAGCACAACTCACCTCTCAAATTCCTTGCTTCAAAGATACATATGGCTATGAAACTCCCATTGCGATCCCTGCACTCTGATAGCATTTGAGAATGCCAATGTGAAAGTAATGTGGTCTCTACACGAAAGAACGGTGGCCTCTACCTGTAACTATCCCCATATGGTATAGGCACAGTATCCTTTTTTCTGCAAAGAATATCTTAGCTGACTTTTTCCAAAGCAATGAACGATAAGCTGGGTTGCTAGTTTGCAGTCTAGTCTTTACTCATCTCAGTCTCTCTCTATTTCTTCTTTCATTTAAAGAAAACAAACTGCAATCTGCTTCATCTTATGCTTCTTGACAGACTGGACTAACCAGTCTTATTTTCACTGTGTAGAAAAATGGGGTCCTAGGTCTGGCGTATGACGGTGTCTAAAACAGTTCTACTCACATCAGCTCAAACTAAAGATGGCCCAGTTAATTAGAAGTTTCATCAACAGTTAATGGGGTTGAATAACCCATCACTTAAAAAAATTAATTAAACATTTCTCTGCAGTTTGATGAAATTTCTTAGCAAGTCTTCCTGTGGCTCATTCTTTTTGTAAATGACAGAGAGAAAGTTTCCGCAGTTAGTCTGATATTTTGGTTTAATATGGCACATTACCTCGGGTAACCATGGAAAGAACTTTAGAAGGTTTGGTATTACAGATTTCGCTTTAAAAGACCTTTTAAAATTATTATTTTATTGGACAACAACAAATACCAATGCATTATCTCATGTTTCCTATTTGCTGTAATAGTAATTGGACAAATCTCAGGCAGATAGAATACTGATTAAACTGTTACTAGTATTTTGCCTACCCTTTCACAGACCTGGGCCCTTTGAATTGCATGCGCAGGTAAATAAGAATCTTACTCTTCATTGCAATAGGCTTCAGCTCAAACCCTTTTTTTTTTAAAAGGCATTTCTGATAGAGAATTGACATCATTTAAACAGATGATCAGCTACCCACTCAACAGTGCACTCGCGTGCACACACACAAAGAGAAGAAGAAAGGTCAAAATACACCATACAAATCTGTTCCATCACTGATGACACAGATATTCTACATAGGCAGTGAGCAAAGGAAGAGCTACCAGGACTTCTGCAAGAGAGAATTTTTCTCACAAGGGAATTAAAAATAAAGCCATAATGTCACAGGGTTTTGTTGGTCATAATGGACCAAAGATTACTTCACAGACTTACAAAATAGAATAGAATCTTTTGAGAAGAATGAAACTTCTGATATACTTGACATAATTGCATAATTAAGATTCCTTTGGAGTGGAGGAAAAATACATCCAAACTATAGGAACCCACTACTAAGTAGAGATTTTTCCCTTGTATAGTAAAATAATCATACCAGTGAAGTTCTTGCCTTAAGGATGAGATTAAGGCACTCTTCAAATGAGCTCGCAAGTGAGTAATGGCCAAAGCAAAATGACTTTGAAAGGTCAGGAAGAACCCTGTCTGCTATCAAGGTAAATGCTAAAAACTTTGGATGAAGAAATCTTAAGCTAAAGTGGTCCCTTCATAATATACTTGTCTATGTAAAGAAAACTGGACAGGTTCTCCTCTAAACTGCAAGAAGAAGGGGACAGCAGCCCCACTATACTACAGAGAAATCTGTTATTGTTGCAGTTTGTGGGCAGATTGTCAGCAGATGCTATCAATTTAAGGTTTTCACAAACAAAATTCTTCCCAATAATTTTTCTCACTTGGTATTTAAAGAAGAGTAGTAGGAAATGAAGGTGACTGTTGATTACACTAGACAACTACTCCAATAAACAGTAGCTCTGTCTCTGTTTCGGTATGTCACACAGCACAGAGATACTCAAACGTCTGAACATAGCCATGAAGGATTATCCATGGTGGTGAGAAATTCTATATATCAAAGACTAGCATTGTGAACTGCTGCAGCCTTGTTCAAGACGTAATTCTACATGCCAGCTCTGAATCTGCATTTCCATCTAGAGACCCTCTTGAAGTTTCTGAATAACTCTCTGCTACAGAAATTGCACTGCACGCATCTTCTGCAGGATTTGCTTCCCTTAGAGGTTGTTTCCAGACCATATTACTTAGAATTGGAATTGCAACTGTCAGACACATTCAGATCAATTCTGTTTTAAGGCTATAACATGAGTTCAGTAGGATTTGTGGCTGTTCATCAATTTGTGGAATGGTGTCTTTGAACATGAAGGTCATGTCTATTTCTCAGATTATAATAATGTTATATATTAACATTTTTATTCCATGCAAAACACTAAAACTAGTTTATATAGGTTATGGATATTAAATTATATCACTTAGTAAGTTACTCCACTTTTGTATTTCCCTGTGCTTCCTTTCTAAAGTAACTGTCTTTTATTCTGCACACTTTTCAGGGAAGAAACCGTATTTTTACTTTTGTTTGTTTCTGTGATAAACAAATAATACTTAATTTATATGATTAATCTTTCTCTATAGTTTTTAATATTATTTTCATTCTTTCTACCTTAATTGCTGCCTCATAATTCTCCAGTAGATCTTTACTGACAGACAAACATGTTATGCTGTTTTCTGGCTGGAATATGAATTCCAGTAATTTAGTCAGCAATCATTGCTGTACATTTTCTCCTCAACTTTCCAAATATATGTGTTCCTGAATTCCCTTTTAATTGTAAAGATAGCTTATCTGCAGACTGAGGTGTCACGTGTCAGAAATTCCTCTTACTTTATATTCTCATAATTAACTTCCAGCTTATTGTATAAAAATTGTTTATTGGGCTTTTTACAGTGTAAACAATGTGAAGACATACTGCTTGCCATAAACTGTAGTTAATTACATGAAAAGATGAGTGTCTATATTAGAAAAAGCTGTATGCTAATATAAATATAATTTGAAAAACCATATGTGTCCAGTTATAAACACGCAATAGGCAAAGTTAATGCAGAGCATGGAATATTAACTCGATCACTTCCTGCCATCTAGATACTTTCCTTAACCATATAATTTTTAACTTAGGACGACAGCATAAAATTTGCATTATTTGTGTTTTGGAAACAAGATTTTCTGGCACATTCCAATTAAATTTATAATCACTGGAGCATTCACTTGACAGATTATAAACTACTATTCATTATAAGTTAAGTCATTTCAGAGCTCTAATTGCTGAAAAAATTTTAAAGTATTTTCTTTTGTTCTGAAAGGGGGAAGTAATATTTCATTGTTTTTCTTGTATTCTAAAGTTACTTAGCTTGAAAGAGCTGATCAAAAGTTATCTGCCCAAAGTGAAACAATTCAAGAAGTTTTCAGTTCTGATTAGAGGGAGTTAAAATGAAACGTTAATTATACTGACTGCCACAGCTCTTACAAGCTCAGACTCTGGTACAGATAACTATCCTCTTCTGGATAGCATTTTGATTGCTTATGTACCTTCTGTATTCTATAGTGTACAGAGGCAACTAACCTATTGCTGCCTTGCGTTATAGACAGTTCTGTGCAGAACTTCAACTGCCAAGTTTTTCAGAGCCAGACACTTATATGGATATATATGTATGCTATCTTTTAAGCTTTGTAAGGGGAAAAAATTTCAAAGGAGAAAAATTCGTCCAAAGTAAAGTGGGTGGGGAGGGGAAGAAGTCCCCAAACCGTGAAAAGTAATTTTCCATCTAAATTTTTAAAAATGATAGTGACATGGGATCTGCATCTTATTTTGAGAGTACTGTTCAACTACCAATCAAAAAGAACATTAAGATTATGCTGCAAGTTGCAGTCTGCAACTTTAAAATGGAAATGAACTTTGAAATGTATTTCTAAAACAAACCCTGCAATGAATTATCCCTTTTCAACCTGACTAATTAGCTTTACCTCCCCTGAGTCTGTCTTTAGTAGTTTCTTTAAACTTCAATGTCACCCTTTCACGATGACACAACCTATGCACACACAGACCTATTATCACAAGTAGGTTGATGTTTCAGCGATTAATACAAAGAAAGAGTGGAAATACACAACAAAAAGGAGCATTAGCTTGACAGGTGTAATGAATGAGAAGAGTCTTAAAATAAAAATTACGCCTATCAGCAGAGATCAATCATAAAACTTGCTAACATTAGGACTTGGCATATAAAATTTTATCTTTCACATTTTGGTCCACGGAAAGAACATATATTCACAGGAACATATTTATTACAGATTACTTTGGAAGTGACCAAAAATGCTTCTGCACTTTAGCTAGAACAGTACTGTATGCTGTCCTGATCTAGCAACATTTTTTTCATTATTACCTTTTGAATGATCAATGGTTATTTTCAGATACATTCACCGTATTCACTCTAATCTGTGCAGATCCCTTTTTACAATCAAAGTATCTAACTCGCCTATAAGGCTCTCCCTCTCAGAATACATTTTCACGAGAGCAAATATCATTTAATGGTTCAGAAACTAATATATGCTTTTGTAATAACCGGAGTTAATTGTTGCTATGAATTTTTCATCTACTTTGTGAATTTAACATACTTTCCATACCTAAACAGGCCATAAAAAGTCTGTGGAAGATAGTAATTTGTTATTTACAATTATACAAAGAAAAAAAAATCTACAAAAAGAAAAAATTTTATCCAGTGAATCAGCAACAGCTGGGATGGTAATTTATTCACTTACTCCCTCACTTTCCAGCTACTTCCTTTTTGCGATCTGTTACTAACCTGTCAGGTTTCTCATTTTAACCATACGTTATTATTTCTGCATTTTGATAGGATGACCTAACTTCACACAAGGGGTTTAGACTGTACTGTTAAAAGGCACCCTGCTCTGTGAACAGAGAAAAAATAAGAATGCATCAGTGTGTGCAAATCCTTGTTTGCTCAGAGAGGAAGGGAAAGGAATTTCATTCTTATCCCGGGAAAGACCTCCTTCCCTCCCACCAGGAGCAGGGAGTGCAGTCGGAATCTTTCCGCTTTCCATTCCTCTCCAAACCTATCTGCTCTCACTCAGGAAGCTGGAAAATGAGAGGAGGCTTTCTTTGGCTTGACTGGAGTCATGGAGACAGCTGGGATAGCCAAAAGCTTACTCCTTGATACTCTTCCTCACCTCTGGTTAAGCGTTGAGACAGTCTATCCTTCCCCATTAAAGGTATTCTAACCACAGCCCTGATTTCACACTCGGCAGTCACCCTAGCAAAACATTATCTTCACTAATACTAGTAAAAAGCAAATGAACATAATGAGTTGACATGAAGCTAAGTGGAAGTGATTCAAACATCCAAAAATAAGTTCATCTTTTTCCTTTGCCATTTCTTAAGTTTCAAGTAAAAATTCTGTTCCATGCTTGTCAAATAACTGAAGGCCTGATCCAAATTTTTAATCAGCCAGTGACAGGATTTCAGCTTAACTGGAGTTTGCATTGCTTCCTAGTGATCGTTAAAGACAGTAAGTCAGGATTCTTGTATTCTGTGGCATTTAGATTCAAGCAGTTTAAGCTGTAAATCAGTTTGTGTGTGTGTGTGTGTGTGTGTGTGTGTGTGTGTTTTGTTTTTTGGGTTTTTTTTTAAGGTGGGAAAGGCATTTACCACTGGTGCCCACTGGTGTACAGTTCCAAGGAAAAGAGGAGTTTGTAAGTTTTCAGAATGAAACCAGATACGTTTCTGGAAATTACACTCAAGTCACATAAAACATATTGGGCTTTAAGCAGTGGTAACAGGGAAAAATGAAGAAGTGGCCTGTAATATAGAAAATAAACCTAAGCAATCCTATTTGTAACCTGTGACTTGAAATGCACTATGTTGCAATTCTGTTAGCAGTATCTTCAGCTTCAGAGTTTTGGCCCTACTGCTCAGGCTTCCAGTCATTCATTCAGCTTGTCACCTTTGAGCGCTGCCTCCTCAGCTGCACTGGTGCAGGAGTTTGAACAGCTCATTCTAAGCCACATCTGCGAAATGAACTTCTGTATTGAAGAAGGGGTGGTTTGCTCCTGAAACAAGTAAGCCAAAGAAGTCTCATCAGCATAAAAATGATCTTCAGTAAATCAGAGATATTGGGAGATAAAACTGAGGACTGGCAAAAGGAAGATATGCTAATAGAAGATAGAAATGTAGAAAGAGGACAAAAAGCTCTTGATGTGTTAGCAAGAATAATCAGGCATATAGTAAGTAAGGAAGACAGTATGTGAACACGTGGGAATAAATGTGCAAAACCCAATAAACATTGTTGGTTTATTGAAATCTCTAGTAGGTCATGCCAGAAGTATGTAATAGCTGGACTGTGCATATATTAATTTCTGATTTTAGTGTAAAAGAGGAGGAGAAGATACTAAAAATTGGGTTGAGTTTGTATTAGAACGTGAGAGCCATTACAGGGTAACAATACAGCATAACAGTGATATTACTTCACGCATACACGGAGGGATTCAAGTGTAATACCACGTAACGTGCTGCTGCCTTTGTGTAGTACTGCATTAGTTTCAATGAGCTGCCCTTAGAAAAGGCAGCAAAACAAGGCAGGTGCAAAGATGAAAAACGCCCTCATGAGATCCAGATTTCTTGCATCCATTACCTTCTTTTATCTCCACAACCAACTAATTACCACAGGTAAAAGAGAAATTTGTTTGGCATGGCTCAGTAAAAATGTCATAAACCCATGTTGTTTATCACTTAGGCAACAACTTATCCCAAATTCTTACCTGCTACCATATACACAAGTGGTTTCAGTCACCAGGAAAGTATGATTGCTTGCCCAACACACAGCTCATTTACATTGTAACGCAGTGATAAAGAATACTGCATCCAACTGAAATTTCAAAAGAAGTTTTAAGCTGTTAGAACCTAAAAAAGGTATCTGAAATCTCCCCATACTAGTGTTCTGATGAAAATTTTTCAATTCTTTTAATTTTTAGAAGTGGTGAACACCCCTAGATTATCTCTCAGTAGAAAGTCAGGATCACAAAGTTGCATGATATTTGGGGAACTTTATCCCATAGCATGTGTCCAGGAAATAAGTCTTTAGCAGCAGATTTCTGTCTTAGCCATTTTTTATACAAGCATTAATCAGAACTACCCCACTTAGCTTGCTTTTATCAAAGAAGGTCTGGGAACTTAGATTGCACAAGACAGTATACACTATGTTGCCTTCTAAAATACTAAATCGATTCACAGAACTGTATCAAACTAGACCAAGACAATCAAAAGGACCTAATAAAGTAAATATAACTGAAGTTTTACTGAAGTGTTATGGTAACAAAAAGATCTGTTTTCTTTCTATTCTCTCTTTTTCTCCTTCGCATCTATCTACTGACTGGACACATTATTCCATCCATAACATGCTAAACTAAATTAATATTTCTGCATTTATAAAATATCAGTGAAAATGCTTTGCTTTTCACTAACTGTTATTTTCGGAATTACAAAGCAATCAGAATTATACACACATAAAGAAACTATCTATTGAGGCTATTGCTTCAAGTGTTTATGGTCTGTAGTGCATCGTCTCCTACACCATATGGTACTGCTTCTGCTTTCCCAAGAAGGCTGAAAAGCATACAGAAAAGCTTTTCAAGATTGCCACCAAGCACAGTATAACCTGGTATATCCTATAGATGATGATATAGAGTTTAAAGCAAAAATGTGGATTCAAGATCAGTCAAGTACTATCACAAATATATGTGTTTCTGAAGTTTAATCCGATTTCATGAGAAAACAACAACAACAAAAAAATGAAAGCACATATCAATTTGACATGAAGAAAATCTAGGAGAACCCCACCATCTAGTTAGTTTTCCTTTCACATTTAAAGGCATGCTGCATATGACAGAATCACAGAATCGCTGAGGTTGGAAGAGACCTCTGGAGATCGTCTAGTCCAACCCCCCCTGCTCAAGCAGGGTCACCTAGARCACGTTGCACAGGATCGYGTSCAGGCAGGTTTTGAATATCTCCAGAGAAGGAGACTCCACAACCTCTCTGGGCAACCTGTTCCAGTGCTCTGTCACCCTCACAGTGAAGAAGTTTTTCCTCATGTTCAGATGGAACTGTCTGTGTTTCATTTTGTGCCCGTTGCCTCGTGTCCTGTCACTGGGCACCGCTGAAAAGCGTCTGGCTCCAATATACTCTATTTATGAACATATAGGTATCTCTTGCTGCATATACTCTTTATGAACATAAGTATCTCTCTTGGTTCATTTGTTTTAAAAGTACTCTGAGTAGACTGAAGGAAAAGAACACAAGCGAGATTTACCAATCCCATTTAAAATGAATATGAAAGGTCCCATTAATTGACAGCTACTTTAATCTCCAAGTATAGGCACCTGCCATTTTAGTGAATTTCATAGGTTCTACAGAGCTCTCCCATACAGAATTTTCTTCAGAAGGGGCATCTTTGGTTTTGTCAAAAGCATATGTTTTAATATAATACATATTGATTCAGTTGAAATATTCCTTCCTGCCACCAAAACCATCAGTTCCCGATTTAACACCTCTTTGTATTTGCATCAGACTTAATGGGTAGCAGCAATTTGTTCTGTCAAGAAAACCAGAAAGTGATTTTGACAAGGATTAAATGTCAAAGCTGATGGAGCAAACTGAAGCACTAAGAACAAATATGGGACGCAACCATGGAAAAAACATTCATCTTTATAAGAATATTTCAGTTAACTGTGTAGTTTTAAAAAATGAAAATAGGCAAGGACTACTAAAAATATTTCAGGTGACCATGTTATACAAGTAAATAAATACCTACCTTATTTAAAATAAACACAACACATGAGAAGGTATGAAGCTAAGCTCTCAGTGCTTTTGCTCTATATATAATACAATAAAACTAGTGCAGAAAAAAAGGCAATCAGACAAACTCTGCCTAAAATATGACCTTCAGTTCTAGGAACCACATCTTAAATTTAACCTTCCTGAAGCCGGGGGTGGGAGGGATGTGCGTCCTGTAGATTATTTTCCTGTACAGAGGATAAAACTCTGAAGGCAGGCTCCACAAGGGAGCATGTGGCTGGACTCCTCTGGCCTTCAACCAAAGGGGACGCTACTGGGAATTCTCTACTGACTGCTTTTGGCAGCGTGGCTTAGCAAGGAAAGCAGTGTCCTGAGGAGGGAAACACAGTACCATTTAAAGTTCTGTAAATTCCTAGCTAAGTCTGCTTGTAGTTCAGTGGCTATTCAGTGCAGGTTGTGGGTTATCAGTGTGGTTCACATATGGTCTGGGACACCACTCTCCAAATGGAAATTTGCCGAAAATTAGAAAGAAGTTGGGGAAAAAAAAGGAAAAAGAAAAAAGAAAAGCCTTCCTTATGGAAGCAGCAATAGCTGTAGACATAAAAAGTACCTTCAAAATACAAGCTGCAACAGAAAAGACTCCTTAAGGATAACTTAATGATAACTGAAGTAATAGTAATGCATACGACTATCATACCACGAATCCCATGTGCTTCCTCATTAACCCTTCCAGTCATTCTACATGCACATTGAAGACAACTGGTGATAAAGCTTTATCTAACCAAATATAAGAAAAAACCTTATAATAAAAAAAATAATAATAAAGTCCCTGAATCTTTCCCCATTTTTCCAGGTTCTGAGAGACAGAAATATGTTTGAAAGCCAATGTTACCTCCTTCTTTTAGCTGATAAGTTAACTCTCTTTACAATCAACATACGTAAGACAGAATTTAATAGCATTTGCGTGGACATATGATGTCTTTGCATTGCATGTAAAATATCGCCTACCAGTTTCTGAATCACACCAAGAGTTGTCCTACAACTGGTGTTATATTTCAAACAGACAAATACTATGAATATATCTCATTTACCTTTCTCTAATAACATAAAAGGGAAAAGATGGGTGCAAGATCGATAATTGGTAAGATCAAATGAATAGCTTATTTTTTGACCACAGTCAAAAAGGAAAGTTCTTTGACTACCTGACCTTCCTAAAGTGTTCACTGACAGCCACTACAAATAAGAGACGCATTACTTTTCTCAAGGGAGAACAAGAAAAAGAGAAAAATGGAGGCATTTAATAAAAACAAATTACGAGTTGCAAATGTGTAGCACGTGATACAACTTTCAATCTGTCAAGACTCAGATGCATCACACAAATTCAAGTGGCAGATGCGCCAAAGTGCAAGACAGCTCTTGAAAATTTTGTTACCTCTTTGCCCCTTATAACTGTATCTGAGAGCATTTACTTTATGAAACCTGAAAGCTGACACACCTGCTTTGTGATCTTTACACAAAAATTTCACCTATAAATTGGAAAGGTATCTTTGAAGGGCAACTTAAATAAGAGACATCTAGCTTCATCAAATTTGGCTTCAGTAACTGTTTCTAAGAACAGAACTTCTTCACCTCTGAGCTTTCACCTAAGCATTCATCAGCTTTCATAAATTAAGCAGCTGGGGGGCAAATTACCCAACAGTGTGTCTTATTTAATCTGACCTTTTAAATGATTGACCTTTTTCTAGCTGCATTTGGTCTTTTTGTATCTTTATTTGAGTGACCTTTATTTTTTCTGACTAGCTTTTCTTTCCTGGCATCTGTTAAACACTTTATGAAACTACATAAAATAGTTTAGTGATAAGTAAGTCAGGAAAGCAGGTGACAGAAGTTCAGATTAACAGCTGCAGCAGGAATTTAACCCTTGACATTTAACCAGAGATTGACCAGCCTTGGGTAACTCAGTAAAGAACTGCATCCACATAAGGTTTGTAAACCCAAAGACAGACATTAAAACAGACCAGATGAAGTACAAGCATGGATTTAGGATATGATGGTGAAAGAGGTAAATAAAAGGCAACAGGTGATACGGCATCAGAAAGTATTCTTTTAAAGAGACAGATTAGAAACATGATAAAACCTTAAAAAATGAGCACAACTTATTTCAGCCAGGAATTCTTAAACTAGAAATTTGGAGAGATGAATCTTTTATCTTTTTACTTGCTATAGTCAGGACATTGATATTATACTTAAATGTTCATGAAATTCTATACCTATAATCTAGGTGTGTGTGTACATATATATATATATATTTTTATATGTATGTATGTATGTATATATATATCTCCTATAACATAAGGATGCACCTACCACATTACAACAGCAGCACTTTCTCAATCAAAAAATTTTATGCCTAAACAAAGAGGAAATTAAAAAAAAAAAATCATGTAAGAGTAAGAAAATCTGGAAGTGAACAGGCAGGGGACCCATCTGACCATTTTACTTCCCTATAATCTTTCACGTCTCTCATTCCAACAAATTAAGGATATGTCCACACTGAAGGCGTGTACAGTAGCAGGCTTCCTTCTGGTAAACTTTACTATGTTTTGATTTAAATTCCTAGCCAACAGAAGAGACAAGCTTTTTATCAGATTTTGCAAGAAAGACCAACTTCTCTACACATGCCTCAAAGACAAGATAAGCAAATAAAATCTGCCACCTAGCATTTACAGATAAGGCAGAGCATTTCATTCAGTGCAAAACTACTTGATATGTGGTCCAATATAGATAAAGGTTGAATTTTGCTGTTGAAAAACAATATACTGAGACTTCATCACAACCCTTACAAACATATTCAAGAGAGTTTGCATTATGGACCTCCAGAAAGTGCTTCTTCTCTCCAGTATCCTCAAAGCATATCTGGGCATTAGCACCTTCAAGAACTTTGACTTGCAAGTCAGACACAACATAGATACCAGTCCTGTATCACTAAAATGCTTATTTCACAGTGGGATGATGTAGAGTAGGCCAAGTGAAGCATTTTAAAGAAATCTTCCCCAAACTGAACTGCTGCAAGAAAGATTCCTATCACCACTTACAGAACTAAATAAAGATCCATCTAGCCACAAGTTTCCTGAACTTGTATTCTTTGTGCATCCATGAAGGTACACAAAAACCCGGGTAGGAAAGAAGGGCAAAGGCCGCCTCCTCCCCTCCTTCACTGGTGAACGGAGCTTGGGGTCCTCTGCTAATGCATGGTTTCAAACACAAGTGCCAGTCTCACTGGGAAGGCACGTGTGCCTATGCAGGAACTCCAGCACAATATGACCTTTTATGGATTGGATAAGAAATACAAAGTCATGCTCCCTAGGTAATTAACCCTAAATCTATATCTGTGAGGGAGAGATTTCTATCTATGGTATGCCCCCTACTCCCTCACCTCCTAAAAAAGTAGTTAAATAGCTTGCTGAAGGCTGTCTGGGAAGTCAATACCAAAACCATCCTGACTTAATGTTAAAACAATGTTTTGGTACAAAACATTTTTATTCCACTTGCTTCCATGCCTGTGCCCCCCTGCCTTTTTTGGCGAGCTCTTCCACATACACACTCTGTTTAATGAAAAGCTTCTGAGGGAAAAAAAAAAAATTTGTTATTCTGTAAGTACATCTATTCCAAGATGAAAAACTCTCTTTAAACTTCCTCAGAAAACACATAAGAACCCAAGATGAATAAGAAACAACAATTAAAAAGAATATATATCAGTAAAAGTGAGAAACGAGTAGCAAATCTACGTTTTGCCGGCTAGATGGATACTAAAAACATCTAAGGGAATTAAGAATCCCTTAGAAAAGGGCAAAACCTCAAGGAAAACGATTACCTGCATTATAGTAATTGGTAATTTTTGCAGTTATTGTACCCACCAAATGCAAGCCGCTAAGTGGTAATTTTGGTAACCTGCGATTCATTACCATAAGCATACAAGAGAAAAACTCAGTTCCCAGTCTGGTATCATAGAAATTATCTCACAGCAGAGATTTACAACATTCCCAAATCCCAGGTGTTAAACCAAGTTCTAAAGGAAAGAATAATCTAAGCTTTGAATAATCAGTCTTTGCAGAGATTGATGTGGGTCAACTCTAGTATAATGAAGCTAGACATATAGTAGTAGATGCAACACCTGAGTATTTCACATGTTGGTAGGTACTAGCAAGCAGTGCTTACAAGCTCACACTCTATATAATTTTAGTTCTTTATAATGGACAAAATTTAGTAGTACCTGTAAATTGAAATACAGAATTTAATTGGCTAGATATTATGGTCTTCCTTTCATGCATGGGGACATCAGCAGGGAGAGAAAGTACAGAAACTTGCTCAAGATTACATAGTTGCTCATGCAGAGCTGGGAGCAGGAGCAAACAGTTATTAGGCCCATCCTTAGTCCTTCAGATTAAACTGCTGTAAACAGGTTTTAAGTTACTCTATGCTTGAAGAGCACAAATACATAAATCTGTGACCCATCCTGTGAGACGGGGGAAAACACCTTTGCCTGCTCTGAAGACCTCTGAAAGAGTTTCTGAAGTCCACCTTCTTCCTTGGCCTTTTTTTTTTTTTTTTTTTTGGAAAAGCATAGACAAGCAAAAGTCTTTGTGGAGCAGCCTTCTCTGAAGCATTCCCTTTCTTCCTTCCACACACGCCTTTTCGTTAGACATGAGAGTCCATTCTTACTTACAGCATCACAGTGTTAAACCCTTCAATTAATCAGAATAGCTGCTCTGCTGCCTCTGACCTCTACTCTGCTTCAAGTAGCAAACAACCTCTACACCTCAAGTACCAAGGTAGAAATGATGAGGTGGTCAGGAAAGAGACCATCTGCTGCATCCAATGGCCTGGATATATATCTTGGGGAGACATAAGCACTGTCAAGGTTTTCAACTTGGCCACTTTGTCTTCTCTGTGACTCTGTTGCTCCCGGGACCTCATCTTTTACCAGGTTTATGGGAGCAGAATACCTTAAATGTATTCCTGCAAAACGGACATTTGTGACAGTTACAGCAACCAATAGAAGATATCTGTGTAGAAACCAACGCATGGAAAGGCTGGGGTCTATGAGAGTATGTCATAGCAGGAGTTTAAGAGTCCAGGTTACAGAAGAAATGCATTGTTTAAGTCAAACTCCTAGCTATTCAAAGTACAGTACATTAGATATAAAAGGGAAATGCCTGCCTGGGTCAGGAAGCTGAATCAATATTGAATGGGATCAGCTAGGAAATGTCTAACCACACTTTGGATAGCTAATTTAAGGGAGATGAATCTTATCCTTAGGGCCACATTTTGCATCCCTTCTTCCTTCTGAGTAGTACATTGCTTAATCCAAAATGACTTCTTGCAAAGTATATATCTTCGCAAAATGAGCAAGGGTATTACAAGCTGACACTTAAACTATAACTCTGGAGCCAGGGACTACCATTTATTGTATGCAGAACAAGCTTTGATTGTCCTGCTAGGCACTATTGAAAGTATACATATTAACTATGAAGCATATAATCAGTCTAAGCAAGCAAAGAATCCTAAACTTAATATTGGTTGCCGAGTTCTCATATTGACCAAATGAGCAAGAAAAGATAGATAATTATTACTTTCTGGCTTCTTTCTTCTGGTAAGCTTACACTTTTAAAATGCTGCTATACTCTTATGCATACTAAAGGACACCAGGCCATTGGAAAAAAATCGAGACCTTTGTTATTGTGACTACAGTCTTAATGACAACAGCTTGGTAATTTGTACGCTGTATAATCACGTTGGGTTGATTACAATGCTCTGTACACTATAGTTAGGGTTAGAAGACTGAACTTAGTACTGTACAGAACATTGGATTTAATACTGAATAATGACATTGCATATAAAATGTACACTGTAATTTACAGGTGAACTTTAAAGCACAAAATGAAGATATCATAAAATAAAAGGAAAAAATACATGTTTTATTACCTTTTATTGCTTAAGAAATTGATCTATAATAGCATTAAGTCAAGCAAGGTGCAAAATATCAAACAGGCGTAATTGCACAGTTTCCATCTCCTTGTAGCTGGATATGAACTGATTAGTATATTCATAGACATCAGGGTGTCATTAGATCATCTAATCTGATTTCCAGTATTTCACCAATTAAAGTTTTGGCTATTTTCCCTGTAGTATGCCAACACTTAAGATTTGATTGTAATCAATAGAACAAGAAAGAAATTATGACCTATGCTTATTTCAGCCCTCCCACCTCCAAATTCTGGACCAGCACCACTGCTTCCTATGACCCACTGCTTCTCAACTTGGTTCTAGCCTCTGAACTAGACCAGAGGCTGACATGAACTAGAAGTTACAAGGGAAGTTGGTAGATGATGATTAGCATTGTGGTTGCAACAGGGTGAGTGACAGAGCCAAGACAGACCAGGGTAATTGTTAGTAATGGAGATAAAACAAATAAATAACAACCACCACACTGCTCCAAACAAATATTTATTTGATTTGTAATAAAAGTTAGACTATTTGTGGACTGCTACTGAGCCTAACTGGAGCCTAACTAGCAGAAAGAATATCTGGCATTAATTTGAAGTCTTCAGGAAACACACAGTCCACACTTTCCATTGGCAGTTTGTTTCAAAGGTTAATCCTTCTCACCATAAAAATGTGTCTTATTTCTAATTTGAGTTTACGCATCTTCTGTTTCCAGCCATTGGTTCTTGTTATTATCCTTCTATTAGATTAATGTAACCCTTTAGTACATCTTCTCAAGCCTGTCAATCCTTTTCCATAGCTCTTTTCAACATTATCTTCAGGTTACTGTTCCATTAAAGACCAACATCAGATTGTGCAGTGCAGCAGTATCAGTCTCAATATTACTTTTATCATGTAATAGTTGAGGTAAAAATCACTTCCTTACTTCAAAAATCTACTACCCTGTTTACAAAAGCTATAGCAAACACATATACAAGGGACCATCTCTTGGTCCCTTGTATATGTGCCAAGGCTGTAGCAATTAATCCCACTACATTTCAGCAGCCTCTTTCCAAAACCTGTAGTTTCAGGTTCAAACCTTCAAACCTTTTCCTAATATACGACCAAAAAAACCTTTATGTCTCTTTAAGCTCATTATCTCTTGCTCTCTAGGAGAACTTGGAGAAGAGTTAATTCGTTTTCTCACTGCAACTAACTCATGTATATTTGGAGCTCATCACCATGTCTCCTTTCTATCTTCTTTGCACTCCAGAATCCATTGCCTTCAATACTTCTCCAAACCTTACAGCTTTCTAAGCCTCCTATCCTTCTTTCAGTGATGTCTTCCAGACTTCCCCCCCACACCCAACTAACTACTTTCATGAAGTGTTGTGCAAAAAGTCAGAAACAATGATTAAGCTAAGCTTTTACCAGTACTGATAGAGCAGCAGGCAGGTCATATTTGCTCATTTTGCTGATGATCAGCACCTGTGTAGTCCAATATCTAGCAGCTACCAATAGTAGCATGTCACTCCTCAGAGGGTTATATATGTGATATTAAATAAAGGCCCTGACATGGTGCACATTGGTAAATAATTACAATTTATATAAAAATTAGAGAGCATTCAGCAACACCCACGACCAGCACCAAAACTCCATTCAGATACAGTTCTACAGATTGGTGAAAAGGTGTTGTTACTTATGTTGAAGAAGTGATGGTGGAATGTGAAAGGATGAAGGTGTAAATGAACTGTACATCTGCAACTGTCATACATCTCATAGCATGAAAGCTTTATTTGCCCCAAAGAAGGCTTAAGCCCAGCCTGATAGGTAGGGATTTATCTGAAAATCTGCTTGTCTTTCCTTGTTGTGTGGTATACTATCTCTGCTTTATGTTTTCTCTGAGGAAGAATGTACCTTTATATAGTATATTCCTTTTAAATTTGTCTCCTTATCCAAGACTGGGCCTTTTTTATAATATCACCAACGTGATCAAAAGGGGCATAACCTTATGAAAGTGTATGATGTATCTATGTCATCAGAAGCACTTCCAAATGAAATGCAGTGTTATCAAAATTTCACTGTAGCATGTTTGTATTAGAGATATAGAACTACAATTTCATAAGATAAAATTTTAGATTTTCTACATGGCATGATCATAGGTTTGCTATTCGCAATATATTCAATGGAAGTCTTGTGTAGATAACAAAATCTGTGATTTAAACATATGCTGTGTTATTCACTGTAAAATGCTGTAGTTTCATCCTTTCCCCTGGTTTTAAAAGTAACTGAGGGAGAGTTTTTCCTGTGATATATTTCCTCTATCATTTTCTATCTTTAATACCATGTTAAGTACAAGGTCTTGTCTTTTAATCTTATGTCATTATTATTAATATTAATAGTAGAAAGACAGTTACTACTTTTCTTATAAAACTTGGTTGAAATGATGAGCTCTAAACTGAAAAGTAACATTTTATATGTTCAGATTTTCAGTCTACCTTTATTTTAACTGGAAAAAAAAAGTGTTTGCACATGGTTTTCTCTTCACAAATACAATTGTATTATATACAAAAACTTTTCTTACATGTCCTGCAGTTCAAAGAGATTACTTAAAAARGCAAATAGTTACGAATATCTAGGAGAGGAATAGATGATAAAAGATGACGTCACGTTATCACAAATTCATAGTGAACTGGCACTTCAAAAACTGTATGCAGTGTGATCTATCTACACTACCTCTAGTAAAACTGGAAAATGTTCAAAAAGGCTAGATGGAAGGATGAGATGGCTTCCATACAAAGAAGTGGGGTTAGACTAGAAGACCTCCAGAAGTCCTTCCAATCAGTCATTATTCTATGAATGACTGAATAGATTCAGGCTGTTTAGCCTGGAGAAAGACATCTGAGAAGGCACACGCACGAAGGGTCTATAAAATCATGAAGGGTGGGGGGGAGCAGAATGAATGATCACCACCTCTTTTGATGCAATGACTAAGGTCTGTCAAATGAAATAAGTAGGCGACAGGATTAAAACAACAATAAAAAAAGTGGTTCATCACACAGCTTGTAGCATAGCTGTGGGATTCCTGATCACAGGATGCTTTAAGTTTGTACAAGTTCAAGGAGAGCCTGGATTCATGGAAGAAGAATCCTTTGAGGGTTAAGAAATAAAAAAAATAAAAAAAAATAAAAAAAAAAATCAGTTCTAGCTCAGGAACTTCCTAAGCTGCAAATGCTTTGAGGCTGGGAAAATATTTCTACTTGCCTCAGTCTTACGCTCTCAGACATTTATTTTTCCTCCCCTGGCCACCGTCAGAGGCAGGATAGCGGGCTACATAAACCTTCAGCTTGGCCCAGTACCCAGTTCATTATACTATCTTCCTTTGTTCTTAGCTAAAATATTGACTAATAATATTTTAACCTGAAATGTGCTCATGAATCTTTTTGGAAACCCTTTAATTTGTCCACTTAAAACAACCTTCCCTCCCTTCCAAATCTTATCTCCATTTTTTATCCGAAAAAGAAACGTACTTTCTCAAATCAGTTTTTACAAATCATCAGTATATTTAAAACTACAGTTATGAAGTTTCTAAAAGACAGTTTATCTGCGAGTATGAGGGCCTGGCAGTTTTTTGCAGTATGCTGCATTAAGACTGCTGCTAACAGACTCCCACAGTTGTCAGGAAATACTCCTCTGGCATGGTTCACTCTTGCTCTCACTGGAGTTCATGTTGATCAATAACAGGAGCTGGATCAGGCCCACAGAGTGAAATCGTACACTCACTAATGATGGACAAGTCAAATTACAGTCGCAGTTGTGCTCAGGAGGAAAAGGTCACTGGCCACAAGGAAGCTGAACAAGGTATCTCTAGAGTACTATCACTTGGCACCAGATTAGACAATTTTGCTTTGACTGACTTCAGTGTTTTTGTCCTTTCTATTGGGTCTTTTTAATCTACTTCTATTGACAAGAATCTAATGGTGATACCAACTTCAGGCCTTTCCCTCCAGCAGCTCTACACTATTTTGTGCACCTTCGTGTGTGTGTGTGTGTGTGTGTGTGTGTGTGTGTGTGTGTGCGCGTGTGTGTGTTTAAAAACAAACACAAAAACCCCACTCCTATGGAAGATATGTATTCAGAAAACCTCTCCTTTAACCCCAATGTTATCACGGTCACAATCCCTAGAATCTGTTCCTGGCACTAGTTAAATAAATACCTTGATCCATGATTCCATTTTTCTCTTAAGCTCTACATATTGTTATCTTAGCCTCTCACCTTGCCCTGCCTGCGTGATTGGTCCACCCTGTCCTTTTCCGCCATGTCCTTTCAGCTCCTTGGAAGAGCAACCATACTAGCATTTGTCAGTACAGTATCTAATATAGGGGTGTCCTACTGCTTCCTGCAGTTTGCAGTTACTACACTTAACATACGCTTCAAGAGCGAATTTAACCTTCAAATTCTTACTGGAATGGATACAAAAATCAGATATTTAATACTATTTGAAAATTTTTATCACCAATTCAATCCAGTTCAACTTCAGAATCTCTTTCCAACTTCAGTTCATCTTTTCATCTGCAGGACTTTGAATATTAGTCCTCTCTTAAGACACTCACAGTATTTAAAAGGCGCTTAGCTATGTTTAAAAAAAAAAAAAAAAAAAAAAAGCACAACTCAGGGTTCAATACACACATAAAGCTTTGCCTTACAGAAGTATCTAGCTATGCTAACCCAGCTTTTAATAACTGGTCTTGACATGAATGAATGCATGCATGCACTTTTTACATTAGTCTATTCCTTATGTGGCAAAAATTAGGATAAAAGTGTAGGAACAGTTACTAAGGCACTATTCACATAAGGAATCCTCTGGGTTAAGGCAAGCCTCCTGCAGCTGGCTAAGCTGGCTTTAGGATCTCTCTCTCCATTAAGGTCAATGAATGCATCTAAGCAATGAAAATAGATTTTAATTAGTATGTATTAAGTAAAACATCATGTTCTATATCATTTTGCCGATTTTCTTTTTGCCTTTGATTTCTAAATCTGCCCAAGTTCCGAGTTCCTTCCGTCCAGCTATTGATGGCTAAAAAACAGAAAATGACAGAGCCCTGCACTAATAGTACCAAAGTCCAATCAACACTGGCTTTTTGTTTGAATGCTTTCTTAAATAAGAGTACAAACAACTCCTGTTTGCTCACAGATCCATGCTTTTAAATAGCTTTGAGGAATGACGACATCAAAATGCACTCTGTAAATTTAAGGTGAACAAAACAAAGGTAAGTTTTCTTTGGTTTGCATCATAAGTTACAGATATTGTCTGCAGAACAGTCTAATCTATCTCCTGGGTCATCTAATTTAATCACCTTTCATATCTCTCTTGTTGATAAGCCTGAAAAGCCTCGGTAACAATCTACAGTTTCCATGATGCTAAGCTATAACAGAAAACTAAATAAAACTGAAGTACTGTGGCTGCAAGTGAAGAGACAATATCATCCACTTAGAAATTTCATATACTCAGTTGTACAGAGGTCACATTATATACTCCAAGTAGAAGGATTTGGTTAAAGGTCTCACATACGACTGCTTTAGTAGTTCAGTGGTTATTGTGGATTTTATCCTTTCATTAAGTTTTAAGGCACAAATGTCCAGACATTTAAAAACAAATTTGTCACTTTGAGCACTAGGGAAATTACCATTTAAAAATGAGGCCATCTTTCTAGTATTCTATCTTGTGCAGCAAAATGTACCCATACGCATGACAACATTCATACATAGACAGTTTAACATACAGAAAACACAAATTCTGAAGTACATTGAACATTTTTAAAAACCCTACATATCAGTTGTCTAATTATGTATTTATAATTTTCTTTAAACCGTCACCTGGGATATATGCATTTGCTTTACTGATGCACTTGGTTTGAGCTTATGGATAGCTCCTTCATTCCTGTAATCTCTCTAATGAATGCTGCTACTTTACTAATCTCTGTTATATTATCTTATATCCCTGCTATTAGGAAGGAAAGGTACCAAAGTATGAAATGTGTGTTATGGGAGAAAAAGTGAACAGACATACTTATATAAGTGTATAAAAAGTGTATAAACAGGCATTAATATTCTGTTTTCTACTCCAGTAAATAGAAGCAGTTCAGCTTTCCTATGCATGGTGATGTTTTATAATCAAGATTGTACATATAAAATATTTTTCTATTCTGACAGACAAATTCATGTTATGATACAAAAGGAAGCAGTCATGATTTTGGGGGCAGAGAATTAGAAACAAGAATTTCTGTTAGCAATTCTGCTGACTCTCAGGAATGTCAAATTGAAGCAAACTCAAGAGAAATCAACGATGATCAAATTTTCTGTAGCCCTCTGCCCTGTAGGAAAAAGACCTCTGCAAATGATAGTTGAATTCATGCTGAAAGTTAATTTGGTTTTGTTTTTACAAAGCTGTAAGTCTGAGACAGCTGGAACTCTCTTATTTATTTGCAACATTAGAAAAGAAGCCAAATCTTAAATGAGGAATTGACACCTTAAAAGTAAGTGATTCAATTATTCTCATACCCTTCGTACATTACCCTACATAGAACGAATATTTTAACATAGTAGTTGGCAAAAAAAAAAAGCAGCACTTAAAGAAAGCAAATTCTAAGTAAACAATACAGAATATTTATAAAAGTTTTCTGAATCTGTATTATTTTTTGCATTGCAATTATTTTTCCCGCTGCAGTCATGAAACTAGTTTTGCAATATTGTACTAATAAAGCAAAACAGTTTGCAGATTCTTGGCACTACTTTTGCATCATGGGGCTTTAATAACACACTTGGATTCAATTTAGACCAGAGTACTAATCCAGTCATTTGGAAGTCCATGTTTGAGATTTAAACAGAGTTGCATATTGTGAAAACAACTGATGATAAATATTTAAAAAATAAATAAATAAAGGGGAAAAGCAGAACTGATTTATATTAGGGATAGAAAAAGCTTTTTTTAGTTATTAGCCTTTTTATGATTGAGGAAGAGAGCTTTAGAGACCAAGTACAACTCTTACCTAACTGTTGAAGAGAATGAAGGCAAGAGGAAAAGCAGATAAGGCCTGAGATAAAGCTGATAAAGGACATTATCCAGTCATTTTAATATTATATAGTACATAAGAGCAAGAAAAGTCAAAGCTTCCACTGACTAAAATCATATATATTGACCGAAGACACAATAGCATTTCAACCAATCATTATATCATCATATTCTGTCAGTTGCCCAAAGGAGAAGAGAAAGCCATTGAAAATCCCGTTTATCTTTGCATCACTAATACCTCAGAGCAATCAGCTGCAGATGGTCAGTGTTAGCATCCCAGTGCATGCCTCTGAAGTAGTAAATTAGCTAGTTGAACACACACATTTTCATTCCTATGGCTCTGAATTACACTGGCTCAACCGTAGAAGAATCTATGGTCTCAACTGCTGTTGGTCCCTTGGGGGATGTGCTGGCCACTGATGGGGGTTAACCTCACCGGCCAGAGCTCAAGCCCCAGCTCTGCCAAACAAGTCCCATCTACCTGTACAACCCAAGACCTGGCAGGAGGAAAACAATGCTGCTTTCTCCATCGTGGTCTAGATGGATTTAAAGGTGCAGTGCCTAGAACTCAAGATCATCAATGTTAGTTGAGATGGTTACATGCTGTTGTGTTACAAATAGTAATATTAAATAACTTCATCTAGGACAGGGCTTACTGTTCAGCACAGAAAGCCAAACAGTGGAAGTGTTCTTATGATCTATGCTTCCTGCGATTACAGTGGCTTAAAATGCCTTTGCATTCAATAACAGGAGACTGTGTTGCTGAAGTAATTGCTCACAAATACTTGAGAAAAAGATTCTCTAGTTCAAAGACTAAGTTACTTAAAACAGTAATTAAAACAATTTCTCTTTCTTAGACAGTTCTCATGCTGGGTACCCTGTAGTGCTTGTAAATAATCACCTGCCTCATGGGAATGATTCTTATATTTCTATTACAGTAGACAGTGACCAGATTATTATTATAAACCTCTTTCTTAGTTTCCCAACAAGCACATGCACTTAACTGACTTCTAAAGTAATCACATGATTTAATTTGTTTAAGCTGAAAAGTTCCTACAGCGTGAAAATTACTGGGACAAAAAAAATCTCAATTCGATTAAAAGCAGAATCTTTTTGTTCCAATGATCTTTTTAACAAACACTGACACATACTTCTAATTGTTTTGTATCCTCTAATGTTTAGTGATGTCTTTTGGGGGCAAAAAAAAGAACTCCTTTTTATTGGAATAAGAGCACTACAGAACTGAGTCATTCTATTAGTAAGTCTCAGTTACTGAGTTATGCAACTGCTTTTCCTATAGCACAAAATGTTCATATATGACCATAACAGTTTCTGACTAAGGGTGCCCAAGAAGAGGATGACATGTCCATGAGAACAGCTGAAGAGCATTCATAGTGCCATACTAGAGTTCATTTTCAGAGACAGGTGAAATCCTGCAAAGCACTTGCATTTTCCATAGCGCAAGTTTTTGAAAAAACAAACTCCATGCCACTCACTTTAAAGAAAAGGTAAATAACTAATCTCTTTATCTAAACCATTATTTTTTACAGTCTTGGTAATTAACTTTTTTCCTCAGTTACGAAAAATAAGTTTGGCATATGTAATTTATTATTTTTAATGTCAGCCTGATGACTTAATAAGGTAGTTGCTCATACTGAGAACAGTAAATTAAGACATTTATGATTTATTAATTGGTAAGTCTGAAACTACAAATATTCCTGAAGCTAATGCATAGCACAGCTCCTCATTATTTTGAATATACCTTGTTAAAGAGCCAAGGTCTTGTCTCTTTCCCACGAGAAAAATGTCACTTCATATTGTGCACTTGAATTTATAGAAGCAGTAACTCAAGTGAGCCAATGTTTCAATTACAGGGCATCATATGAGTATCAAAGTACTTTTTTCTTTCTCGGTTATCGAGGTTTCAGTCTCAATGGATCTGTGACTTGCTCTACATTGCACTTTCTCTTCTCACATTATAAGTTATATTCTTCAAAGTCAAAGTTCTGCGTGAGCAAAGTATTTCTAGGTCATAGAAATAACTGGGATAAAACACATGTGTACAGGACAGTTTTACTTGACATAATCGGTCCAAGTCAGGCAAGCCAACAGTATCTGTACAAAAGGAAATTATTCACTTACGTTCCCAGAGTTGTTGAGGCGACTTGGACCTAATCAATCTTTATGTCAGTGCCTTTCCATCACAGTAATGAAACATTATAATAATATACTAGCAGATACTGTATATGACTCCTACGACTCCTAACCCTTGCATTCTGCTCCAGGATCATACGCTAATCATCATCATTATCCTCCTCCTTATTTTAAGGCTCCCTGCACGGAAGGACTCCCCTAAGTCCTTCCCTCCCTCTGTTTTCTAATAGTCTTCCAATCTGTTCTATAGAAATAATACATTAATCACTCCTCCATATGTTGGGGCTATATCCACTGTGCTTTTTAAGATTTGGCTTCTATTTTGGGATTCAATTCTTCTTCCTTGTCTTAAATGCCTTCAAAAATAAAGAAAAAAAATCAGAGGGAAAGGAAGAATGAAGCACCTACTTTACTTGGGTTATCATTTCTGCAGTAGTCATGGTGAAGATACTGAGCACATGTAAGTGAATAGTCATCCTTTGATGCAAGAAATTCACCCCTTTAGCTGAAAACATGATCTTATTTTCACATCTGTCATCTCATCCTTACCACCAACCAAACTTGCCCATCATTTTTCAACTCAAATCTCGTTTCAGAACCGATTTAAAACTACGCAGCATATATACATATGGAAGGCAGGGAAAGCTCTTCAAAAAAAAAAAAGAGAGAGCAAGTTCTTCTACACACTTAGGAGGAAAACATTATGATGGCAGCCCTCTGTCTTCATGTTGATTAGAAAAATCACTCTCTATATCTCCGATATAACTGCACTCAATCAAGCTTCCACTTGTTTTACATTTGGCAGATCGCCCATCCCCAAAGGTAAATAACTAAGACCTAAACAAGAAGATCAACAAAGGTCTTTTTCTGCTTTACCTGCTTAGCCCTTCATTCTCCATGTTAAAGTAAGAATAGTGCTGTCAGTGTCCAAAATAGCCATAATTTGTCAAACTGAATATGGTAGTGTCCATCTTCTCGAGGAAACTGTCATGGAGGTTTCTACTAGTGGGCTTTGTGTCTAGCAAACAGTACAATAGGACAGACTGAAAAAGTGCAGATCACACATCACTGACGGTCAAACCTTACATACAGGAGAATGAGATGAAGTGCTGCATGGACATTTTTTTTCCCCCTATTTCATGACCTTTTGCTTGAATCTGAGTAACTTTATACAATTTTCAATAAAACTTTGAAGTATTCTTATTTTGAACCATACTATTATATAGCTGGATTAAATGGTATTGATTTAGTTTAAAATTTGGGTTTGTTTCAGTCAAAAATTCAAGGCAAAATTCAGGGACTCAAAAATCACTCTTGTGTCTTGGGAAAAAAAATTCAATAAACCTAAGCGTAGCAAAAATCAACCAAGATCCAAAATAAATACTTTAACACATCATTTTTTCAGCACAGACTCCTTACTTTTTTTGAAGTTAAACTAGCAGTCAGTAGGAAAAAAAAAAAAAAGAAAGAAAGAAATCATGTAATTATCCTCATAGCCTCTGTAGGCTATATAAATTTATAATAAACTATGTAAATAATGAATTAAAACCACCAGATAAAGTATAATTTCTTCCCTTCATCTGAACACTATTTTAAAACAACTGTTTGAAATCAAAACATACTCGTTCTTTTCATTCATGCATTAGGGACAATGGGATGTAATGACAGAATTGTGACCATTTTTAAACCTTACAAATCTAAAACAATTTCATAATGAACTACATTTATTTTCCTGAGCAACCTTATCTTTTGTTGCACTGTTTAGCACTTCTCCTTCTCACTCAATTTCATTTTTGTTCCTTCAATTTGATTGTGAGAAAGTCTCTATTCATCTCCTCTCACACCACATGAACTGCAATAGATTCTCTGTAAACAATTATTTGTCCAATAGGTGTGTGAGTTGCTGAAGGTCTACATAAGTTTTTATGCCATTCATGAAGTAAACTAACTCAAAAGAAGCTCTAATCCAAAAATCATGAAATTACCTTTTGTTGTTCAAGATATTTTCAAGTGAGTATGCTTTCTTAGGGTCTGAATGTTAAAACCATTCCTTTTAAGTATCAGCACTTCTTATGTGCGTAAGAGCAAAAGAAATGGGCTTGATCAGGCAGCCATGCCAAATAACACATTTTCAAATACTAATCCAACTCAGTTTCAAAATCAGATAGAATTTTACCTTTACCACACACTGGGTGGCCGTGCTAAAAATCTTGTTTGATGGCAAGTTTTTCATGTTTGTATCAACCCTTCTCTTCTGCAGACCACACACCATCTCATTTTGCTCCGGTAACAGGCCTGTCACCAGGCTTCAGAGCTGTTTACAACACCTCATCTTGATACTGATGTGAATCTCCTGTCTTTATATTTCTGTTTTTGGTCTGTAGAACACTTAGGCTTTCTATTCTCTTTTCACATGCATCTGCTTATCATCTTTGCTTTTCTTTCCTGCACTCCTTTCACTCCTCCTTCCTCTTCATCTCCTGTCCTTAGCCTTTGACTAACTCTAATCTTCTAGTCCTCTTTTTTCCTGGAACCAATTCATTCCTGCCTTGCCAGATCGTTTCAAGCTTCTGTTTTTATTTGGTCTTCAATGTAGGCAGCTTCTTTGACAATTGTATTGTTTTCTCCACTAGGCCATCTCTTCATTTGCCATGTTCTCGATATCAACCATCAATCTCTAGAGTTGTGTCCCCTGAATATTTGGTTCAGTCAATATTGGCCGATCTTAAGACCTATCATCTACTCTTCTCCATCATGTTCTTTAGCTGCAACATGTCACTGTCTTCACCTGTGTCTAAACACAATATAAGGAACATTTTATCACCAGTAGAATTATAATGCTGTGTCTACCAGTAGTCAAAAATCACATCATGTTTTTGTTTTCCTTTTGAAGCAACTTTCAGCCTGTTTACACGGCACAAGTGACACTTATGCTCTGTATTTCAACAGACATTCAGTAGTTTAATAGTTTCACAAAGGGCACGAGCTAATCTAAAATTCACTCTATGTGATTTAATACACAGAGCAATAAAGGCCTGGACATTTTCCCTGAATTAATAACAGTAAAATATAACCAATATATCACCCACTTAGGACCTGTAACTCTCAGGCAAATTTTCATGAATAACATCTTCCCTGAAACACTTATTTACATGATAGTTCTGCATGAAGTCAAAAGTGAATGGGAATCTAAGGAAGGAAGGAATTTCAGCAGATGTGTAGTTGTGACCCAGGAACCGAGGCACTGTTACATACAATTAAACCCTCCCAATATATATTTGTCTAACCTGTCTCACAAAAACTATTATTTTGCCTCAATATTTTACTTTCCCCATAGTCTGAGCAGATTGTCTGAAACTCATTGTCTTTCACCGCTTCACCATTGTTTTCTTTTTCTTGTCCCTCAGTTTGAAGAGGGAGGGAAACAACTGCCTTTCTAGATCAACAGCAAACTTCCTTGTTTCCTTCACCCTGCTGGATTCTGTCATTGCTGATTCTCTGGCATTTTAGGCTTATTGTCTAGTTCAAATTTGTTTTGCCCAGAAGCAAATTACTATGACTTAAAGGAGGTAATCACCTTCACAGCCAAGTCACTGGGACCTCTGGAGAGGCCCAGAGCAGGATGTCTAAATCGCCGTCAGTGCCTGTTCTGCACACATGTGTACATGCATACAGCATGTCAGGATATTGCCACTTCGGCTTCCCTGCCCACTCTGTAGATCATAATTTGCAGCTTGAATAAAACACAGCAAGCCACCAAGCAATGGGTCAACCGTTCACTTTTCCCAAAAGATCCAGAATTACTCTCTCTCTCCCCTCCACTCCCTATTTTCTGCTCTTTGTCTGATGGGCCCTTAGGGCACTGAGCTATTTACATCTTCAAATTAACTTACAGCAACATTGTTTACATATGGTTAGCTTGGACAGAAGATGAATATTTTTACAGATATATTGATAAAACAAACTAAATGTTTTAAAAGTTCAGGAAGTAACTGGAATATATATCCTAGAGCAGACTCAACTGAAAAATAAATCTGAATTTAATTAGAAACAACTTGAATTACAAGGGGAGCGGAACCCAAACCCCATCATTTCCTCCCAATGTGGCTATTCCAGTCACCCATCTTGGCAAGAACGTAACAAAAACGTACTCTACTTGACAGTCCAGCCATGAGGTCTTAAATGTATGGTATATTGCCAAGCTTTTAGCATAGTAAATCAGGGACAGCGCCTAAGCCTTGATTGCTATATGTGAATGTGTTAAATCACAGAGGGGAAGTTCAGACTGGTTTATGTCCTTTGCACATCTATTAGGCTACTGAATGTCTACTGAGATAGAGATCAGAAGCACCACATAAGCCACCTCCATAAGCTGGACAAAACAAAATACACTGAAGGTGTGCAAGCGTATAAGTCTAAATTTATTGTTTTATTATTCTAACCTACTTTAAGGAAGGAAGAGATTTCCTCCACTTCCAAAAACCCCAGACTTCAAATTTGATAGAATTTGCACAAGATAAACAATTTAGGGTGATTCAAATGCCCTTAATCACGATGAGCAAAACTTTGCTTTGCAAGTAGCCTGAGTTACCATTTGCAGAGAAAATTACTACCAACAGCAGAAAGAATGGCAGAATTTGGACCTAAATGTTAATAAATCCCAAACTCAAAAAGGATTAAAAAATGCAGTATAATTTCTATTAGGAATATCATTATAATAAAATAGTAATAAAATGTTCCTTATACATTGGTTAGACTGAGACCAGCAATACAACATGCACAGGACTGTTGCATTTGCACTGAACTCTAAAGAATTTGTTGAACCCTATTGCTGAGGAATTACAGATTATTTATTTGCATTTGTTTCTCATGACAAGACTGAGTCCTCAGAAGGGAAAGAGAATTTGTGTCCTGTAAGCCTGGATGTAAGTGTATCACTAGGGGCCAAACAGCATTTTGTTCACAATAAGGACAATGGGAGTAGGTTCAGTGTAGAAGGTTAAATGAAATTTAAACCGTATGTTTCATTTTTCAAGCTCTAGTTTGGAAGCGTTTATGGAAGGTTGAACTGTCAAACTAGCTGGGTCTCCTTCCTCCTTTCTTAGCTTTTGTTATTTGCAGAAGAACTAAAATGATAGATCTCAGTAGCTACTTGCATAACATACCTTAATGGGACTGAAGAATTATTATTAGCTAGTAAGAGAGTTATAACAGGAAACTGGTACACGTTAATTGAAAAATCACTTATAATCACATTACATAGCACATTCCTTGATAATGACATAATGAAATCTCATATCATTAGCCGAGTGCCCTGCAATGATCCTTAAGACCTCTGTTGAACAACGTGCATCATTTTCATAGCAGTTTTGCTAGCCACATTTCCAAACATAAAGAAAATATATCAAAAAAGGATAGACTGATTGTATCAGTTATGTCAAAAACAACCAAGTTCCGATAATTATTCGAGAAGTTATGTTCTTTTCTGAAAATTACTAGTTTCAAAATAGGTGAGCATTTATACGTAAAGTTCCAAATGTTTAATACTGTCAGCAAGCCCAGGATTCTTTTCATTTACATTGGAGAAGTTTTAAAATTCTTCATTTTTATGCAAGTAACTAAATAGCAAAAGGAAAACTTTCAGAAAAGGGAGCTGCCTTGCCTCGCTCAAGAGAGAAAGCTAAAAAAAAATGTGTTTTCCTTTTACCAATGAAAATTTTCAACATATAGATCTGAAAAAGTTCTGTTATTCACCAAAATGAAAAAGTGAAAAGGAAAACATGAAAATATTCCCTTACGTGACATGTTCTCATTGCATTCAGAAAAAGGGAGCATGAGGAAAATCCCAGAATGTCAACATGCAAAATGTATGTGTTTCTATTTTAAAAGTTCAAAAAAATCCTAATTTTTAATCATCACCTTCCTAAAAGAAATGGAAACCAAGGGATCATAACAAGAGGGCATTAAATTACAAAAATCAAGCACTAGATTTTTTCCATCTTAATGCTACCACTTCAGGTATGTATTATGATGCAGGCCCTTATTAGTCATTCACATGCTCCATTTCTCTTTCCTACAAAAGCTGTCCTACCTTTGGGATGCACACAGAAACCAGGAGAAACAAGTCAGCATGTAGAATACCAAATCTTGCCTTTTCTCACTATCAAATACTTGACTTTTGATATATTTTTTGAAGAAAATGTGTGACATTAAGCTTTTTAACCTGGAAATCTATCAAGCACTCCCTTTAATTTAAAAAGCTTAGAATTGATAACATCAGCTTTAAAGAGTCACCTTCCCTCAAGAAATCCGTATCTAACAAACCAAAGACTACTATAAGTGAAAGTTATTGGATCTTTATTGGATCTTCTTTTTATAGGTGAAAACCGCCACAAACAGTTAGCTTAGTTATTTCACTATGAAGTTATAATTAAAATCCTTCAAATGTAGGTACCATGTTAGTCACATGCATAGTAACAAATAAACATCCATCCGTGCAAATAGTTTAAAAGTATTTCACTGGGGTTTGGATCAGGCCCTTAGCTAGCTAGTGCATTTATGTCACACAGAAACTAGAGGTAAGAAGGAACCCCTGAAATAATAGCTCAAATGACTGCCAAAAAAAAAAAAAAACAGAACAGAAAACAAACAAAAAACTCCACAGACAGCCAGAGACGCATATTCAATAACTACGCATATGTCCATTCTGGGAGACATCTGCATTGTGTGGCTTAAGACCTACAAACTTAGGCTCAGCAAACATATCCCTTGCCATGCACACTGCATCATTTATACACACTATACTTACATGCCTCTACGCCATCTCCCCAACAGTCATGGAAGTCACATTTGGCAAAACATCCGAGTCACATTTGGCAAAACAAACTCTTTTCAATGCCTTTCTTTTCATTCATGGTATACTGAGGGATAATATATCTTTCCTACCCAATACAACCTCCATTCAACTTACTACCACATAAAACTTTTCTGATTCTTCACTCCACTGTTCCTTGCATTTTTACCAGAGTGTCAAACCACAGACCCATTAGCTGATGTTCTCCTGCAGCAGTGCAACTATTTTGCTAAGTGTCTTTTTGCCCCCTAGCATTAATGAAATGCAAGAGGAGAGAAAAAGACAATACATCGCTTGATTGCTCTATTTCTGTTAAGTATTCTGTAAATACGTTAGGCACCATGATTGCTACCTTACCCTGTGCATATTCTCATGTTCACAGAGCAAGAGAACAAGCACTGTGTTCTGGGATATGCTTTTGCAGACCTAGACTGATCAGTAACACTTTCAAGACCTACGTGAGGAGCCTGCCCCATCTTTCTGGAGCTATAATAAGTGACAAAGAACCAAGAGAAGAAACCCAGTGAAACCATGGTGTGTTAGCAGGCTGCTCCAGAAGTCCACAGAGCCCTAATTAACCAGCATGGTTCCAGTAACACCAACACCAGCTTGCTGGTGGCATGCATCTGCAGTGCTATTCTGAAAGCCCTTTACCTATTGCTTGCGAGCACATAGAGCATGCTTTGATGGAGGGTGGTCTTAAACTGTGGGTGCATGGGGAGAGGGAGGAGTGGGCACAGTGAACCAGCCAGTATAATAACTCTAAGCACTGCTCATTAGTTCTGCAAGGATTGTTTGGCTCTTCTTACCCTTTTGGCATTGTTACACTGGCGAGTCACAAATGGCCAGGGTCCTGTGGAGCTGATATGCCCAAGATTGTTCAGGCTTATGTTCTTTACTGATAGCACTTCTAATACGTTAATATCTTAATTGACACTACTATCGGTGAGATTCATTTGCCTATCATTCTTTCAGGGACACCACTTATTTTTCATGGTTGTGGACGATGAAGCTGAACCCACCACAACAGTCAGGCCCATCAGGAAATACAGTTATATGCTAAGCAGTTACATGAGGTTGATGGAGGCTTGGAAGGCTGAAGGCAAGATGGCACTAGCTCCCAGTTTGTTTGGATGCAATGGCTCAAAACGTTATTTATAACTCTAGCCAGCTACCTATCGTTAGCACAGCTAAAAGTGGATGTTTTCATATGGCAGGTACCCTGCACCACTGACCGTGTCCTTTCCTGATTTGTACAGCTGGAAATCTACACAAGGAGCAACATCAGGCTAGGTCCAAAGAAGCATTCAATGATGGGCACGATATCTGCACACATTCTAATAACATGATTTAATGGTTATACATCTAGTTTTGTGCTTTACCAGAAGATATGCAATATCTGCATGGTATAAGAGTTTAAGATCCTACTTACTTATTTCAAATTTCTTGGATGATGTAAAGCGTAGTTTTTACAGAGCATGTGGTGCCTGTATAGCTTAATGGGCTTCAAGTGAGCATAGGCAATTGCTTCATCAGAATCATGGATTCTCATAAAATTAACTTCTACAAGGAATTTAATATTCTCCCAATACTATATTAAAAGCTTTTGGCTTAACTATGTCATTGAATTTCCTTACACATAAGCTAAAAACAGGTAGCTAATAAAAGCAAAACTAAGCACTTGACTTTAACATATTAGAATATTGTGGAAAAGGGAAATTCACAGCAGTGTAGCCCACTCCAGGGCTCTGCATCCCAACCCCAGATGTCAAACAGGTCTATTTCAACTGCTACAGACAGTGTCACTGTCCTCCAGGTCATGTCTAAAATTTGTGGATACTCCTCTGGCCCGCTACCTATTTACGTCCTCTGTCCAGCACAGTAGAAGTCACATTGAAACCAAGAGTGACAGAAATAATGTCTCCAGTCCATAATTGTCTGCAAAGAAAACCCAGACTGAACAATCCAACACGGAGCGCCAACCACCTGCCAGAAAAGCAGGTGTAAAGGCTGGAAGATGCTGACAGGGAATGGGAAGAGTACCACCAACGGAGTCTCTATAGTCACACTGTGCTCCTGGGATCAAGACAAAACTAGACATCTCTGAAACACTGCTCTTGAACAAATTAACAAAAAAAGCTTTCTTTATGTTAGAAGTGGCACAGACCAGGATACAAGCACAAATGCACAGGTAATTTGGCACCATTGATACTTGATGGATCAACAAACATAGAAAGCAATACTTTTGCAGAATCAGGTTTCACACTTCATTCCTTTTAAAAAATTGGAAGATAGAGACATTACTATTTCCTAAAATTTACTTATCAGAGGAAAAAGTTATTTGGATAAATTTCTGTGATGTGGAGAAGAAACCCTCCAGTGCCATCTAAAAAAATTGTAGAGGAGGAGGGAAATCAGTCGCTCAGAGAGACAAGATATGACATTTTCTTACTATGTTCAATTATAGGTGACCACCAGAGAGTGTCCAGAGCTGCAGAACCATTTGACACAAGCTATTGGTTTATAAAGTGACCTTTAAAAAGTTTGGATTCCCCTTCACTCCCCCCGACCCCAAGCCAATGCCTGAAAAAGTTGGTTATTTATCTAGCTACAGCTTTTTCTTTCCAAGAAGTGTAGGTACAGAAGGTTGTCTTCATTCTGATAGATGCAAATGTCAAAAAAAGCTCTCAAAAATATACATAAGCCTGAAGAAATTAAGCAGTGGTTATTGTGTGGTACTTTTAAAAGACATTGCAATTAATTCCAGCTGTGTGTTCACATGGAAAATGTTTTAGACTGTAGTATACTACTTTTACGTACGACCTTATAGAGAAAGAGGTGCATCGCCATCGTAATTATATAGATCAGATATTTTATCTTTGGACTACATTGAAATCAATGCCACAATCCACTTCATGAACTGATGCATAACAGTCTGACAAGAACAAGCTATGTATAATGGCAAGAATTCACATTTTCCTGCAGGCCCTGTGAAAAACATGTCTTTAAAATTAAGCAATTACAGAAGACTACCTTACACAGAGGTGCCTACCTGGCATTCCCAAGGTTCCCAAGGGCAGCAAAAGCAATGCTAGCAGAGTTTCACTGCTAAAAATTCTGGTTAAAACGAGAACTGTGGGAGCCGACTTAAAGTTGTTATTATTTATAGACTGCCCAAAGATCCCAAGGTTTAGAATCATTTAGTACAAGTGGCTGTATATCTATATAGCTTTTCCACTGACGATAAGAAGTAAAACCTTTCACCTCTTCATGTGATGACAAAGTAGAGCTGATCTCCGTGGAGAGATTATTCTTTCCAAGTGCTTCTTTCTACGAGTTTTACAACAGAAGGAGTCAATCAGAACAAAAGGCATTTTGCAGAAGTGCACATATATTTGATATTAAACACCAACTGTCCTAAAATGGTGTTCAGAAAAACAGCTCAGAAAAAAGAAGGTCTCTCTTTAATACATGTCCTCATTTTAACTTACTTTAAAATATTTTAGAACATTTGATCATGATTATTCTTTCAAGAAGCATTACATTTGTAACACATTAAACCTCTGAAACCATTATTTAGAAATACAAAATATTTTATCTGAAAATCATCAAAAACTGATAGTGACCAGAGAACTGCAATGTGGATATTCATATACTTAGAGTGACATTTAATTAAGTGCTTGGAATAATTTGGGTGCTTGTGATGATATCTACTGTTGATATCCTCTAGGAAGTGTTCACAGGGTAACAGTAGTGAAAGCACTGATCATAAAGCCAAATTTCTAAACTAACTTTCAAATCTGCTATATAAGTTCAAAATTCTAAAGAATTTCTGGGAAAAATAGATTCCCACTTCCAGCATTAACAATGGTGAAGTAAAATGACAACCAGTGTAATCCAGTTTCCTGAAAAGAAGAGAGGAAAACTCCTTGTTTTTAGGCAAAAGGCAAGCACAGAAAGTTTCAGTCTGAAATAGAAAGACATCTATGTCTATGCTCATGACTTCCTGACAGGGGCGGGGGGAACCCAAGATTGCCACTCTGCAGATCTACTATAAAAGTCCTAACAGGAAACCACAACAAAAGTAAAGAAAAATACCCACACTCTGTATTACTACATTCTTCAGGTATCCAACAGAATTCACCAATTAGCCTTCTGACAAATGTCACACCCCTCTAATTGGGACTCCTGCCAGAGAGCAGATTCATCACTGGGTATCGGAATGGCTCTAAACAGTGCATACATGGTACACCTGCTTATGCCAGACCCTTAATTACAACCTTGTACTAGGACAGCATTAGAAGATTATCATTATTTACCCACAAGGGAAGAAAGGCCTGGTAATATGATCTAATAAGTTGGAACATGGTTGGTTATAATGGATCTGGCTTTAATTTTCCCGACACAGAGCGCTGAAAATAAAGCGATTTATAAAATGAATGGGTAGCACCTGCTGAATCGCTACTCCTGCATACTGAAAGAGTTAAGTAAGGTGCCTTGCATTAGCAGAGATTAGGTACTGAAATGTCTGCCTTTTTCGGGGCCTGGCCTCTCACGTGTAACCAAAGTCAGAATTAGGTGCCAAGGCTTTGCATACAATGTATGGGGAAGAGCTGGGCACCTCAAACAACGAGTGCCGAGGATGCCACGCTGGTCAAAGAAAACCGCTAAGCTAACAGTGCCTGCGAACTGCTTCCCTTCACTGGGCCAAGCCCCTAGTGGGGCCAGCACTGCTCCTGCCCCTCAGCTGCTATAGCCCAAAATCCTCTCCAGAGGGTAAAGGTGCGGGACTGCTTGCAAGGACTGATCAAGGCTCATTCCTCCCCTCCCTTAAGTGAGCACTCATTCTGGTGATAGTAACTTTGACTCCCTTTTGATATTGAAAACTGGTTATTAACACCTTCATTAAGGAAACTGAAGGCCAATTTAATTCTCTTCCAAAACTAGAAAAGAGCATGATGCCATATCATGCTGACTAGTGTGCTCAGCTAGGAAGGACAGAGAGGATAAAAAGTTCTGTTCTCTTTCCAAATCATTTTTCCCATACATGTGAATAGCTTCAAATGTTTGATAAAAACTAAAAACAGTTCAGAGAGCAGTATTGAGACCTGCTTTTGTTTCCCCTCTGAATGCCTTTGCCACTAGAGTACCCACCCCTCTTTGCTTCTTGCTGAAGGGCTTAGCACGCATCTGTGCGGAAAGTGTTACAGAGCACGATTCTGTATTAGCTCTACAACTTTTTCCTTTCAGGCATTTAGGAGATTTTTGTAGCTGCCTATCAAAAGAAGCAGTTCCCACTTCCTGATCTCTATAGCTATACCTTCCAACAGAGTGCTGCAAACACAAGGAGAAAGATTATACACCACATTTTCTTCACCAAAACAGATGTCGTCCATGGTGTTCACTCTTATTTTCCTTGCTAGCAATGGACACAAATCAAAATAAGACTAAAAACCACAGAAAAGAATGTCATCTTTTTAGATAAACAAACATAATTCAAAATTCTGTTTACAAAGAGCACAAAAATGAGAGCAGCATAGTTTCAAGTTACAAAAGATAAGCCATTTAAATTTGCCCTTTGATTAGGCTTAAAAGACTGGAAGTTTTCTGAAGATTGCCAGGTAGATTTAGGAGCAGCCAGGCCTTAGAAAGTAATTAGAGGACTGATACAGAAAAGAGTATCAGAAGATGGATATCACTCCCAGGGAAAAAGAGAAGGGGGAGTAAAGGGAGAGTAATATAGTAAGAAATGATTATCTAACTATCCCTCAGTATCTTTTTTGACTACCTGTAAACAGATCTAAACTAATAATTTGCCAGTATATTTTTGTTTCAATACACGTTGCTGTCTTCCTGCATACCAGGTGTCTGAAAATAGACTGTGGTAAAAACATTGGTAGTGATGAAAGACTAGAAAATAAACAGCTATAGCTGTGGTAGCAAATAGTAACATAGGTAAATATAGAAAAGGAGAGCAAGTTCCCAAAATAGTTATCAAATTAAGACAGACAGTAACTAGCTTTTTCTTCTACTAACTGCAGCTTCCCCTGAAGCTTCTCTTGTCCTTCCTGAGCATGTTAGTTAGTGAGCCACAAATAACATCTAGGCAGTTCAGGCATGTAACTGAAATAAAATGAGGTCAAAACTAACTAACTAAATAAAATAAAAACACACAGCCCCAAAACATCCAGTGCAGTAAGTAAGCAATTTCAGTCTATTTCATTTTAAAGACAATTTGGGGGTTACTTGTCAAATAGAACTGCACAATTGTAACGGTCTCTGATTCTGTTCTCAGCTTTTGGAGTAAAAAGGGCCTGGGATCCAACGGATCACTTTCTAAAGGCTTAAAGCAGCTCTGAAACATAATTTTCTTTCACGAGTCTTCACTTTGAGAACTTCTGCCACTGAACTTCAGTAGCATCAGAGCTCTGCAGAAGCGAGGAGAAGAGAAGGGCTGGAAAGGCGCGCGCCACGCCACGCTCCCCGGAGGCCCTGCGTGCTTCCGCTTGGAAGCCTAACTGGGAGGCAGTGAAACAGCTGCAGTTCCCTTTAAACCCTTCTCACGGGTTCCCTCAAAAGGCTGAGGAAACCTGGGGCTGACCAAAAGACCGTAGTCACCAGGGCATAGAAAAAGTACCTTGCAGCTATGTAGACAGAAAGGTTTAATCAAAAGGATGAGAAAACTCACTGTATTTAAAGGCTATTCCTCATCAATCCTCCATGAAGGGATACCCTCAGAACAAGTGTTTGGGGCTAGATCTTATGAAAGCACCTGGTGATACTCTTTAAAGACTCTGGTCTTTGTAGCTTTTCACAAGCTCTAAGATAATTTAAAACCAATGAGGTAAAAATATTCTGCAGAGTTTTTTATCCTGTTATATTAATGAATTGGAAAATACTAGTTTGTGGTGTTTGACCAATGTGATTTTTCTAATAGTTATCTTTGTGGAGGTATTCTATATCTACACAGGCAACATGCCACTTTGGCTTGGTATCACAGCTAGAAGGAAGGTGTCATATTCATTCTCAGTTAAGAGTAATGTATTTACTCCAAAAACATACCAATGGTTAAAATTTGAGTAACAATACACTTTAAAAACTTTATAACATTCAACTTAGAAACAAATTCTCCTGTAAAAAGAAATGTGATTTGAAATCCTCTTCTGAAAAATTAGAATGCAAAAGTGACACCTTTCAACTCTCTTTATAAGCAGCCAGTCTCATATCATCTGCCATCAGGTCAAATAAAAAGGCAATACATTTTACTCCTGCTTGCCCTACAGAATTGCCATAGATGGAATAATCTGAATTCTATTTCTATACACCTCTGACAGAACAGTCTCTAAGTACTAATCAATTATACTTTGCAAACATATTGTGAAGCAGGTTTAAATTAGCTTGCAGAGCTTCATTTCCAGTGATCATATGGATGTTAGAATGATGTAATCATAATTGTACCCGTAACTGTTTACAGAGCTGGTGGTTAGTTTGCAAGCTGAATAATTTCTAAATTAACTGTACTCAGTTAATAGAAATAGATGTAGTTGATAGTTATTTAAGTCAGTTAATAGCTAATTAACTCTTAATAGACAGACATATCTAGAATAGATAACTTTCTATCAAAGAAACCAATGACGATGATATTTTTAACTGTATGTCTGCTTTCTAAATAAAACTTCTATTTACCACCACAGATAACATCTAGATGCTGAATGAACCAAACATCTTAAAATGTAATTTTTCCTACAGCCTCTATAGTGCTGCACAGTTCTCCAAATCTCAGTAGGAATTAAAGGTGTTAAACAAAGGAGCAGCCAATAACATATAGACAGCACAACCTCATAGTACTGGGGTTTGCTACGTGACCACAAGATTTCCAAAAACATTTCCATCAGACAGATGCAAAAGAAAAACAAACAAGCCTACGCAACCAAGAAGGTGGCAAAGTTAAAGTTGGTAAAACCCCATGAATGTTCCTCTAAGGATTTTTCTTGCAAGAGGATGTCACTGTTTTTTCTTTTTTGAAAGCATTTTGGAACTCTTACTGAACAGAGAAGTATTTTGAACATACCATACAGGGAGGTTTTTATCCTCTATGACAGACCAACAAAATGTTATTCGGCAAGTCCATTCTTAGGGTTCACTTTCCTTTACAAGGTCACTTTTTAGAATCACTGATAACTGCAGCTTCGCAAAATGGCAGTGTTCAGCACTGTACAGGCTATAATCTTTCTACAGCTTTTGCTACTATGTTTCTCGCTACAGAAAAACAAAGGCGCGCATATGCCCAGATTCCTCCTAGCCACATTTAACTGTGATCACTGACCTGATTTAAGGAAGCATAGGCTAGACAACAGCTTCATACAGAATTTGCCTTCAGCCAATAAACTGAACATACTGGAGATCACAGGTGTGATAAGCTGGCTTCCTGCGTTATCCATCCATGCCCTGGCCCCCAGGTGCATTCACGCTGTGCAATCATATAACCTTCCAAATTGTCTCTCTAATGTAGAGACCTCTAAACTCAGCAGCCGCTGCCAGATCAGGGGCATGTGCTTCCTTATGGTAGATCCCACATGTACATGCCTATGTGCCAAGAGTACCTGAAATCTACAGGAGAGGAAGACTCAGGATTTGGAGACAGCTCTGGTTGCCAATGAGACAGGTTGCACTACAGCAGCATCCAAGAAACTCTGACAAACACTTGTGATATTGAACACAAAACAGAAGGAGACAGCTGCCTGCAAGCACTCTGAATGGAAGTTCAATCATGAAAAACAATAGCTTGAGGAAAAAAAAAACTTTAATTACAAAATTGAGACTCTACCACATATTTTGCTTTCCTCATGGCTAATAGGCACATCTAATGCAGTGACATTATATTTGGACCTAACAGCGGCCACATACCACAAACTCATCAGTGTAGCTTGACTAACTAAAAGGCAACAGTCCCACCACGTTACACAGAGCTCACAGCAAGGTACAAAACTTACCCGGGAAGGATCTTGCCATCATTAACCTACTTCTGGAACCTGACCTAACCATGTTTTACTTACTCAAATACATCTGCTAATCCAAAGTCATTGCTTGGCCTATAATATTAGCCTAGCTTTGAAGTGCTGCAGGCTTCTATGTTTAGAAAATGAAGAATGTGTCTGTCACTTGACCACACTGCCCTAGCTTAGATGTAGCATCCCAATACACTAAGAAAAATGCTAAGAGGTGCCTTACAGGAAAAAACAGGAGCAATGCCTTAGAGTTTGTGTGTGCCCTTAACATGAAGGCTCAAAACACCCACTGACAAAATGGAAGCTTGAGAGAAACTTGTACAGGCTGGTGATATTTCTGTTTAAATGAAAGTGTACAGAGGTTATAAAAGTTGGGGGAGAAATGTTAGAAAGCTCATTATATCAATATCTAGTAGTTCTGTATAGGGTCATACTGCTTATAACGCTGACTCAGTTATCTTATTTTCTTCCTCTGCCCTGCAGTACTTGAGTTAAGACTAACCTCCTAAGCACTTACTTTAGTAACACTGTCACTACTGACCTAGGACTAGATTCAAACTACAAACAAAAAGTTACAGGGGAAGGTTTTAATCTTCATATCGGCCCCCCAACAATCCATGGCGCAGTAAGCAAGCAAGAGCTGTGTTATTGTCACATGGTATCCTAAATGCTGTAAGTGACAGAACTGTCTGTAAGGGAGTCCAGGAAAGTTATAGCACCTCAGTGCTAAGGCACCTGAGACTGTTTTGGTCCCAAAACAGCTTAGGACTAGGAGAGCACAAAGATGCTGTAATGTTAAAGCCTACTTTGCTTTCCATTACCCAAACTTCAATCATGCAGTTCTGTAAAAGGCAAGGCAGACTTCTGTCCTAAACTATTTTTCAGTGACTGAAATAAAACTGACATTGTGCAATACAAATAGGCCAAAAGAGTGTTTCATACTCTTTCTAGGTGCCCAAAATTCACACAGTTCCAAGCAGCCGAGGTACAAAGAGAGTACACCGAAGTTAAGTACTAAACATAACCTGGCAACCTAAGTTGATTTGAAAATGCATTTTCTATCTCCCAATCTAGCATGGCTCATTGCAGGAAAGCATAAAGAAAAGCTGTTAGATATTATAGTACCATTGCAGTAAAAAGTTATCCGGAAAGTATGACTCATCTCCACAGTTCCCTTCATCAGGTAGCTGGCACTTATTTCTCAAGTGCACGGCTTTGAGAAAAGCACACGCAACTGAGCAGGCAGAACTGGTGAGATTCACTACATAGCGTGCAGTCAGCAGAGGGCAGCGGAAAGTATTTTCTTCTTAGCAAGTTTGTTTCTACTTGCAAAGCTTTTCTCAGGCTTCCTATTTTGAAACATTTTACAATCTTTGGTCCTGATCCTGATCTCCCACCGTCTTATAATAAACTGGCTAGAAGAGCTCCACATTTTGGTTTTCTCTTATGCCTTTGGGCTTTTGGATGAGGTATCAAACCCCAGCCCCTCCTTATTTTTGAAATCTGTATCATAGTCACCACTATTCTTGATAATAAACAGAGCCTGCTCAGGCAGATCGTGTGACTTTAAAAGACACAAATCTTTAGATATAAAATAATTCAATGCTCTTTAGCAACCCAGGGCAAGCAATTTCCCCAATTTGACACTGTCGCAGCATTTCTACAGGCAGCAGCAGAGTACTAGTTTAAATAGACTGGGGGACTTCATCAGCATAGGCACTGTATGATTTAGATCTGCTAAAGCTAGAGTCTCATCCCAGCTATAACAGCAACTGCTAATTAAAATAGACCAATTGATCATATGAGGAAATACTAACAGAGCATTATTACATGTTATTTGGCCAAATCAGCTATCTTCACTGGTAATTTTAATTTTAGAAAGGCCAAATTAAACAAAAGAGCAGCAGTATTACCTAAATCCATGATTCCCATCTCTACTGCAAGACAGCATGTAACAAACTGGAAACCATATTGACAGATAGGAGTAACCAGGTTTCTACAGAGGAATGATTTAAAAGCAAAGGAGAGAAGACAACTCCCTCTGCACCTTCCAATGGCAGATATTAACCACATTTTTAAGAAACAGACTTTCCTAGATGAATTGTCTTCTAGACTGTTTAATAAGTAAAGGTTTGAACGCACTTGGGGGTCTGGAGGGACGCAGAATATTGCTACAGTAAAAGCAAACTATTAATGTTTTGCTGTTAACTTATTTTTTCTAAAACAGCAGCATATGCAGGCAGAATGTCAAGAGCCATCACGGTGACAACTCTGCATCCCTGGAAAGAACCGCAACACCTGAAGGGCACTTTGCCTTCTCATACATAGAAAATAGTCGTCTTACAGTAAGGCAGCTCTCTCAAGTGTAGGCATCTCCTTTCTGAAAAGTTCTTAGTATGTCTGTTTATCAGAGGACCATTAATTTTGATTTGATTCATAAGTTGTGGAAGAGGCAGAGAAGGGAAGAAATAGACCTACCACCAGCATCTTCTCAGTGGTACTTTTACGGCTTCAGTTTCTTTTCAAACCTCTATCCTGTTTTCAGTTCCTAAATGCCTGAAGATTTATGAAAAAGTGACTGCACAGACATTTGGTATCCAAATTCTTCTGTTAATATTTGCATACTTACTCCTTTCTGTAAATATCTTGTAAATCAAATGAACAAAAACTAAAAAGGAAGTGCTGTGACCAAAACAAGATAGCATTCAACTATCTTGAATAGCAAGATAGGTTCTCTAACTTGAGCAGCATCCTATTCAACTATACCTTATAATATTTGTAGCCTGCACAAATAAAACTAATTAAGAAAAAGCTATATTATCAGAAGCCTTCTCCTTTTACAAGTCATCACTGATGATACCAAAATATCCAGTAATTTTCAACAAAGGCCACACAGTGCTAAGACTTGTACAATATGGACTACAAATTCCCCTTACATTTTTATATTGTCACCTGCTTGCTATAAAACCTACATGCCTTCTGCATAAAACAGATAGACAAAGGCAACCTCTACAGTATTTCCCCCTGGATTTTTTATTGATATCAATATAGAAAAATTTTAAGTGACTGTGTCCTGCTAAACTGTAATTTCATTCCACTAAATTTTAGGTTTTATGAGGAGATGAACATAATTTTATGTAAATTATCTTAACTTGAGGGGAGGGGGGGTCAGCACAGACAAACACAGACTCATTTATAACTATCCTAAACTCCTGACATAGGGTGTCAGGATTATTCCAGAGTCCACATTATTATTCCACATTATTCCAGAGTCACAAAGCAACATCAAAAGCTTGTCTGCCTACTTTCCTGAAGTTTTTATTATTATTATATGGATATAAAATCAGTATTTATGTCAGAACATCTTACAAACAAAGCTCTATGAAGATATCAGTAGCTGAGAGCAAAAATAGACCACAAAGTCTACTTTGTAGAGTAATATACCTCAATGGGGATCACTTATCTCTTCAGAAGCACTGCGAAGAGCCCAGATTAACTCAGCCTAACCTTTTGAAGTTAAGCAAGTAGGGCTGGGCAGACAGGTATATATAGAATCACAAAACAAAAAAAAAGAAAAACCTTAAAAATACCCCAGTGTTGCCAAGTATTAATTTTTCCACTAGCCACCTCAGCCTCAAGATTTCTTAGCCGGGCATACACACAAATGCCCATGCCCTGTTTACTCAGCATCTATGTTTGAGGTCTTTGAAAGGCTTTTCATCAGGAAAGGAAAAAAAATTAAGTTTTGACATCGCAAGAACAAAGTTAAAATTAATAAAATGACAGCTTACAGTCACCAGCCATAGTAAAAGAAGGTGATGGGAGCGCAATCTGTCCCATTCTCTATCCCCTTTCCACTGTAGGGTGGAAGGTGCTCCCTTCGAGCTGTTACCAATGGTCTAGTCAGCAGACTTGCTGAGCCTTACCTAAATCTGACCCTGCTTATTTTACAGCAAGTTTCAGTGGAAGTCCTGCGGCTTGCAGCGCAAATCCCCTTTAATAAGCTTACCCACAAAAATGACTTCAAAGATATCCATCACACTCCATGAGTTTATCCCATTCTGAAACAGAGTATAGGCACTCATCTACAAAGGAGATTCATAATTACAGCTCCAGAGCTGAGCTAGCAGCCATAAAAAGCAGTTAGCTGAGCAAGGGAAGCAGAGTTTACTTGGGATACTTTTTCTGCAACCTGCCTTAGGTCCCCAGTCAGTGCTTGTGTATGCAAAGCTTGCTATTTCCCATGTCTATGAATCCTAGAGATCTCGTCTCACTAGAATTTAGACTACCATGTCTACAGTACCAGGGTTCCTGGAGCCATATAGCTATATTGTAACTTTAACCTGGGGCGGGTGGTGGTGGTACTGACTTCAGGATTATAAATAGCCTTGTCTGCAGGCGGAATTTAAGTCAGATGTTGCAAAGCATAAATATGCGGGACTGAATTAATCCAAGATGTCAGCAAAATTCAGATTTAAAACTTAGACTTTGTTCTTTTGTCTTAACTTTTCTTCACATACTACTAACCAGAAGGCAACTAGTTAAAAGGAAAAAAATAAAATAAAACTTTGAAAATTGCATAGGCTGTTTAAAGCTGCAGGAAAGAGCATTTGAACTTTTTCAGTATGCTAAACTATGCTGTGCCTAAAATAGTCACTGAGAATGAACTGCTTTCCAAGCTCATGGAGTTTATGTAGTCATTCACTACTGCACATAAGATTTCTCATATAAAAGAAAAAAAAATGGCACTGGCTTCAAATGAGCATTTTCCACTGTCTAACTTGAATCTAAAAGTTTCCCTTGCTAGGTGTTGCCATGTTACAGATCTCAGACTTTCTCCATTTCCAAGTATCTATAGGATCTTAACAGATTTGAGTAGGCAAGCAAGTCTCTCAAGAGATCTTGTTCATATTTCAGGTAAGGGCAGGGAAGGGGAAGCAGTTTTCCTTCCCAAACAGTGTAGTCCTCAGTTTTCACGTCAGCAGCATTTGACATTGCCATTTTTAGGCATTATTTATAGACTCTGCTACATAAGAACCTAGCTTTCTTTCCTTGTGAGTAAGGGATTATCTCCTAATGCACAGAACCTCTGCAAAATCATCCTGTTCATCCAGGAAACAGGAGCAACACTTCAGAGTTTAAATCTGGCAACAGATAAGTGCATCTCTATAAACTCAAGGGAGTTTCACAGAGCAGCTACACAGCTTTCATTGGGAGGATTCTTGCCTTTCAGGCAACTGCCTGCTTTGCCCAAGCTGTGCTGCTCTGAAAAGCTTTGTGTTATGGATTATGGCAAGTCCAGGATATAACTATTCACTAGCACTCAAGCTTTTTTTTTAATTCCCCAATTTTCTCCAAGGGAGAATACAATATAACAAAGCAAAGCAATCTGGTTGAATATTAGATCATCTTATCAACGTGTATAAATATCTGAAGGCAGGGTGTAAAAAAGGCAGAATTTTGAACACAGGAGAAGTCTTTTTTACTGTGATGGTGACTGAGCACTGGAAGAGATTGTCCAGAGAGGTTGTGGAGTCCCCATTCTCAAAGATATTCAAAAGTTATCTGGACGTGGTCCTGGGCAACCTGCTTTAGGTGATCCTGCTTGAGCAGGGAGGTTGGACTAGATGACCTCCAGAGGCCCTTCCCAACCTGTGTGATTTTGTGATCTACCGGAAAGTGCCTGTACAAGGAAACCTAGCTATCATATATTACCATGATCATTCAGAAGAGACTCTCATGGCTTTGCCATAAAAATCCTAGAACATGATCATTGCAAGGCAAATTATCTTTTGAGTTAGAGACCTATTTGGCACTGGCTCCTTCCAGTGTTCATGACTTGCCTCCTCTCTCCCCTTCTGCTTAAGAAGCTAAGCCAATAGCTGTAGCTACACCTTTGGCAGGGAACGCAACCTGGGCCTAGATGCCAAACATTTAAATACTCTGCATTTTACTCCACCTCTCTGCCACCTCAGGGACAGACTCAGGGTCTGTAGATAAACTTTTCTAAACAGTTACCTGGCAAGGTCCTTGGCAAAAAATAACTTTTGACAGTACAGCCACAGTGACGGTAAAGAACGCTACAGAAGAGTCCCATAGTTGGGTGTGATACCACTTTTGCATAGCATCTCTGCCTGAGAGAGGATGTCCTACCATACAGCAAAGTACAATAATCTCCTCAAGCTCTAGGGTATTATAAAATGAAGGGGATTTCGTGATAAATCTGTTTCAGTAGCTACACCTATTTCCAACACAGGTATTTCTGTATCTTCAGTAGACACAGTTGGTGAGAGGAAAATGCCAGTCACATCATTCAGTCTCATACCCTTTATCCAGTACTGACTGACCAATTCCCTTTCTGGAATATATCCATATCCACAACACTCAAAAGGTGATGCTCTGTGCAGTAGAATTCACTTCATTCCTGTATATTTTCGGCACCCAAAACCTAAAAGAAAGAATGGATGGGAAATGCCAAAGAAAAGTAACCAGGAATGCTTTTTTCTGATCTTTGGAATTAGACTAGCTAACTGGGTCTTTGCATTGCAAAAGCATGTGCAGAATGGGAGAGAAGCAGTCCTTGTATATGGAAAAGGTTCGGTAATGGCTGAAATAGGTGCTCTTTTTATACACTGACTGAAAGCAATTTGGTAGGAGGCATTTTAAGCAGGAGGCATTTTAAAGTAGATGCTATAATTTAAGAACTCACTCAGTTATTAGAGGTACCTAGTATACAACAGTATCTGTCCATATAGTCACGTGAGGAAGGCCAATATGCACATGCATGAACTGATACAAAACTATTTGGCAGCCGTGCACTCTTAGCTGGAGTTCCTTAGAGCCAGTCTACTGCAGCCATGGAGAGCCAGAACTGCACTGTGCCTTCCTGATTCTGATAACCAAGAATTGTTCATATTCAGACTACAGTAAATGAGATAAATAGAGTATTCTTCTTCTTACACAAACTTAATAAGTGATCTGTGTGTGCTTATGGAGTCTGTGCATACATGTATGGAGTCCATTAAACAAAAAATGTGCAGCAGCACTGACACAGGCTCTTTTTGCATGTAGCATTATCAAGTCAGTTTTAAATGGATTGAAGTAAAGACTCTAACGGAATGGATTTGTACCCAAGCATCTGCATCAGAACCTTTACGGGAAAGATTATAAATAAAGGTTATTTTTCATTTTACCCCCTCCCCCCCCAAAAAAAAAAGAAAGAAAGAAAGAAAAAGAAAAAAGAAAAAACTGGCATGCCCTTGAGTCATAATAGCATGAGAAGTTTGTTATTTAGGCACAAACACTCTACATGGAATCACATTAGCAACAGAGGATGAGACCACAGCAGCCTGTAATAAAGTAGCAAGTGCTAAGCAAGAAGAAGCAAATAAGTCAGTCTACCATGAGATTAAACCCATAACATTGTGACTCAAAAAGCCCATAAAACATCTGCTTTTTGAACCCAAATAAAGAGACTCTGCTGGACAGAAAGCAGGCTCTGTCTGAGCAAGACCTCCACCCAAAGCAAAAACAAAAAGTATGAGACCATTACCACTAATATTTATATTTAACTTTAAAAACAAAACTAATTTAAAAATAATTTTCAAGAGAATTCTATTTCTGTAGCAAGCTGTAAAGAGGCTCTATTTTTGCTGCATCTCAGATCACTCACTAGATGCTACCAAATACAGAATATTATCATTCCTCTACTACAAAAAATCTGTTCGTTAACCTGAGTTTTTTGTTGGGGGGGGGGGGCAGGGGGGAAGTAGTCCCTTCCAAGAAATCCTTTCCCGGCTGGTGGATCAAACATGAAGTATTTTCACACAAGCACTGATTTCATCTGTAGCTCTGCTGCCCAGGTCATAAAATGAAGTTGCACTGCCAGTACTGTGAGAAGAAAGATATGTACTAACTGTTCCTAAGCAAAAGTTAAGGGGTGAAGATTTTTAGATCCCAGAAGTCATTTGGTACTTGATGCAAGAACCATTTTATCTTAAACAACACAAATGAAACTCATTTTATTAGTCATATCTTTCTGTCCTATGCAAAAAACATGCTATCAAGTGCTGTATTCTTTCCTTTAGCAAGTCATTCTTGAAAAGCAGCTCCTCAATTTGCTGGAACCCGATTTGAACACAATTCATACAACACTTTCTAGCCAACAGAGTTTACACCCTTCTACCAAGTTTCACCTCATAAAGACTTCTGGAGAAAACCGTAGGTCTAGATAGCAACAAGCTAAAGCTTCACATACTTATTCACAGCCTGATATAACACATTATAAGGCATAGGGTCAATCTTGTAGTGTTTGCTTGGGTGAAGCTCCCATTAATTTCTAAGATAGTTTCACCTTCTCAGGAAAGGTCGGGCACTGTATCTGCTTACAGAAACCTGCAGAAAAGGAGTCAGCTTTGTCATGAACAGAAATAAATTCCTTCAGGATTAACTGAACATACAGGAGGAATCCTTTTAAATGGTTGGACTCCACATATTATTTGCTGAGAAATTGTTTAGGGTGAAGAAAAATGGATGAAGGCTAGGGAAACCAGAATATGAGAACAGACTGTAATGAGACCAGAGCAATTCAAAGCAAACTCACTTTAGCCAACAGCTGGATTTCTCTGTTCCCATACTGATTTCAGTTCTTGGTCCCGTAAGCTGCAAACTCTTCTTCTTTTTCTTTTCTCCATTTCACTTACAGGCTAAAAAATGTCTCACAAACACATCTGCTCTGCCTCACCAAGATCTACTCAGTGAGTGCATATTCAAAGCATAACAACACTCACCTGTCTTTAGAAACTGACCCAATCCTTTCTCTTGCTTTTCAGGTGTTTCTGTTTCCATCATTTAGTTACTACATGAAGTGCTCATAACCTGATGTCGACAGCACATTATCTTCAGACTCCATTACATTCTTCCCAAGGAGAGTTCTTGTCCCATAATGCTTTCCACCTGTTTTCCCAGCACACAAACCTCTCCCAGCTTTCTGCCAAATAGGTATCCAGAGCTACCTGACTAAAGCACATGCACTTCATAAATTGTCAGCAACCTCAAAAGACTTCCTCACATATTACCTACCGTCTAATGTTATAAACAGAGCCACTACAAGCTTAGCCAGCATGATGTCTTATGAGAAGCAGCTAACCTCAGACACACCTGACAGCTATACAAGCACTTCAATACCAGCACAGACATGGGACGTTTGGGGGCGAGGGGAAGGGAAGAATATCCCAGAAAGCCTAAACTATATTAAGAAAACATTACATTACCACATGACCTTTTCTACAAGAATAGTAAGAACAAATTAAATATATAGCTTATGACTACAGTGAAATTAGAAGTACAACTTCAATACACACAGACACACCTGAACAAAGCTGAACCATGTATAGATATGGAACAGTTCTCAAACTCACACCCTTGACTGCTTAGAAAATTATCTTAGACAATTATCTCAACCTCTTTCTTGTCAATAGTCTTTCTGGTGCACAAGCCTCTATCAGTCAGAAACTAAAGTGGTGCAGGCTCAAGCCCACTGGAAAAATGCAGACTGAAATAATACCAAGAAGGAGTTGTAAAAGGCAAAAAAAAATAAACAGATCAAGTCATTGTGACCATAATATAATCTATAAGCAACAGATGATCTATAATAATAAATCATCTATCACTGAGACCAGTGAAGTATGCTTATTTGTCGGAGAAGAATAGACTTTGTTACAAAGGATGAAGCATCTGTGATGTCTTCCATAAGCCTGTAGAAGAACTCTACCTGAAGGGCTTCCCAGAAGAGCTGTGTGGAGCACCTTGGGGAAATGCTGACAGTGAGAGCTTTAGCGAAATCAAGACAGAATTGCATGCAAGACTAAACCAACACATGGCACTCATCAGCGAAAGCCCAGCCAGCTCCCAGCTAGGAAAACATGCCTTATCCACAGGTTATAGAATAAACACAGATGCAGCAAAATGAGTCACCAGAGGAAAACAAAAATTTAAATTGGAGGCAAATGAAGCTTTTTGCACATGCATGACAAGAAACCCATTGAGCAAAACTAATTTTATGTCTGTGCTGGAATAGCTGTCTTGCATGTTAAAAATAAAAAGACTACAATGGGAAGAAGGAAAGTACTATAGAACCTCAGATTCTAGGGAAAAAAAAAATCAGAAATCAAAAAGCTCACCCAGATAAAAAGGAATGTATCTCCAAGAACTTTATTTCCTAGGTAAAAAATAAATAAAAGAATAAAAATGATCCAGCATTGTCAAAAAAAGTGCAAGAGGAAAAACCAGGTTTCATATAAAATAAACATTCATACTTCTTTTGCTCATTTCTAAAAATGTTAGATCCCTTTCACAGAGGCTTACATTAATATATTTTACTTTCTATTTGCTGCAGGCTAAGGACATACTATGGTCATTCACTGCACTGCAGTTGATAGGCACTAACTAATTAATCCACGATAACTCTACTCTGGATCTAGTATGCATATTGTGTCTTTTCACACCAATAAATCTTACTTTGTTTCAAATGGCAAAGCATGACTAGAGTCACCCCAGTGTCCTGAGGCATACAGAAAATAACTGATTTCCAAAACACAAAAACACAGCAGAAACACATAATATATATAAAAAAAATAATGATTTTTTTTGTAGAGAATACCAGCATTGGGAGTCAGACCTTTATTCCAGTTGGTGCTTTAGAAACACAGAATAAAAAGCCAGGCTGAGTTGCAAGGAGCTTACTTCAAATATTAATCAGGCATCTTGTGAAATGAGTGCTAAAGAAAACAAGTATTTTCATAAAGGCTCACATAGGAGGGTCATTTCAGAAGAATGCAGTGTTTGATGTAGGTGCTTCACGCACAGTAGATCCTAACCCTGCATTCTCTATCAAGGCAAGTGAAAAATGCTTCCAATAATCTGAGGTCATTCCCACTATAAAGTAAACAGGATTTATAAACTCTTTGAAAACGAAGGGAATAACCTACAGTTTCCAGAAGTATCTTTTACACCATTATGATTTTATACCACTTTATTACCTCGCAGTAACCATCCTAGCCAAAAACTATGCAGAGCATAAGAGCAAACTGTTTTCTACAAGCCAATGCTACAAAAGTAACCACTGTCTGGAAGCAAAATAAGTGTTGCAAAGTCAGGTGTCCCAATGGCTTACCATCTTTTTTTAGGTGGCCAGTTTCCCACCCATATTTTGTGGCTGCTGGTTCTTGCTTATCTAACAAACAAGAGAAGGAGCTGAATAAATATTTTGAAAGTGATTTGATATTCTCAGATAAAGGAGGACACACACAGCCAGATTTTCAGAAATATATGTGTGTATATGTATACTTACAGTTTGAGCATTCTTGGATTATATTTCCTATATTTTGTTCAAATATTGCAGACTTTAGAAATGTAAATAAAAGAAAAATAACTATTTTGTAAATGAAAGAAGCTCTTAATCAGATATGTCACGTATTTTTAATGCATGTAAAATCACAACCAGTGAATGAATATGAGAATAGAAAACATCCCATTAGCCATGAATAACTGAACCTTAAAAAAAAAAAAAAAAGACTCTGTCTTTTTATTTGTGATGAACAGCAGTATTTGCAGTGTTGTAGTCTTGATTTTCGGCTGGGACCCATAGGAATTGCTATGCATTCTGTTAAAAGGCAGGTCTGGGTTTTGGAAACTTTCTGTTTCATTTGTTTGTGTTTGAAATGGACACAAAATTCCAGACAGGCTTGTTTGGGGATATACTCGCAACAAAGAAATAATTGAGAAGAACAGTAAAGGGCTAGTTGCTAAGCAATATACTTTTCATAGGCCAGATGGAATCCCATCCTACATGGGAGTCTTACTGTTTCCCTTTAAACACTATAATAACATGCGTTGAAAACGTACTCTCCAAATGGCATCCTGTGAGTCTGTAAAGTGAAGTGCTTGATTCAGCCTCACTGAAGTCATGAGCGCTGCCTGAGGAAAGCCCTTCTGCCAGACGCTTCCTGTGATGAAGCGGTTCAGCAGTTGTTCCATTAGGATCTTGTTGCATTTACTGGCACAGACAACAGCAACCCTAACTTCTCCATTTTCTGCACTTTTGGTGACCGTGAAGAAAGGAAAAAAAAGACAGAGCCCCACTGGTTCACCTTAGCCTCAGCACTGCCTAGTGGAATATATTTTTTCTTACCTCCTTATTTCCACTCAGGACAAAAACTGAATAAAAAAACCCAAGTGGACACACGCACACAAAAGCAAAGCATACCAAAAAAAAAAAAGTCTGGAAGGAAATCCATCAGTCTAACCCTCTGCAGGGCAGGGCGGGACTGCAGGGAACTGCACAACCCACAGGTTCAGCCGTCACCCATTTGCTTCCAGAGTTGACGCTGCACCATAATTTGCTATTATGTTTCAAATCGAACCCAGTAGGCCATACAAATGTCCTCGTGCAAACACACAAGAAACGCTGTTCAGATCACCTTTGGTCAGTTGAATTTTCTGAAATATTTATCAGTATTACCAAGTTTCCAACCAGATGTACCAATAAACAAGTTAAACTTAACAGGCAAATATGTATTTACTGACATGATTCAAATTTCCTAAGTATCACTCATACAAGAATAACTATAAGATTTAAATATTGCAGTGTGTTGTTGCTGTGAGATGATGTGCAACAGCTGGCAATCTGCATTTTCCGGGTATTAAATATTACCGAACATGTTAAAGAATAAACATTCTGGTCTCTTACGGCCCGATTCTGGAAAATCAGAAGTCTGGCTCCCACTCACTTTGCTGTGAGCTAAGCGAATTCATCTTAGAGGATTGCCTTGGAAGGGTGAGCTTCAAATTAGATCTATAATAAGCACAGCTGTTTACTTATGCGCAAGCTATGTTTAAAAAGACATTAGAGGTTAAAATCTAATTTTCTAATTTCAATAGTATGTGCAAATGGATTTGCTGCTGCCAAAATTTATAGCTATAAAAATCCATAACCTTCCTTATCTCTCTTTTCATAGTGTGCATGTATAAGAGAATATATAAATATGTGCTGACATGGAGCAGCAGCGATGAGCTTTTTGAAATGTCTGTTCAAAAATGTATATTGTAGTCAAAATAAGACACACATTATATGATATTTTGCTTTGCTTCATGTTATCAAATATTTGGCCAAGGGAACCTGTTATACCAAGTGCAAACCAGGAAGGGCTCACCAATTCTAAAACAGTTTCTTCTGTTGTTGCTCTCATTCACAAAACACATTGCCACGTCATGCTATCCTTTTAGCTAGATGCGTGTAGAGTAATTCTTTACTGTATCACAGCAAAGATGTCAGAAGAAGCCCTTTTTTTCCAGAAAAGGGGTATGTTCTGCCAAAAAAAAGGAAGAAATTATTTTTTATTAATATCCTTTTATGGCATTTTCCTTATTCTACATGTTGTACCTGACTGTATTATAATCTTCTCATTAAATAAGGAATTTAGTGAATGTTTCGCATTTGCCTTTTTTTCATTATAAACAATTCAAGCAAATGGAGGAAAGAGTATTCATGCAGTAGTTTCTGTTGCTACTGTTGATCTTCTTAAAGTTACTGATGTAAAAAGATGTTTCTTCTCTTTACAATTCTATTACCTTCTGAAGAGCTTTTAAAGTGAGTTTGGCTCCTCTCTGTTTTGTGAGCTGCAGGGATGCCTTGGTTGGATCTTCACCCTTTGGCAGATATGTCATTTTGTAACTATTATGTTATGTGTGTATATTAATATATATAGTATGTGTATTCATATGTAAATATACAGTAGGTAAAGCATTAAGTTTCTGTTCTAAAAGGCTAAAATATGACAAACATAAATGGTATTCTAAAGCAGTGATAAGGACAGCCTTTGAAGGTTCATAGTTTAACTATGGAGATAAGACTTTTTCAAGGATTAATAATGATATCATAGCTTCTTTAGTGTTGTAACATTTCCATTGTTTCAGTATTTACAAAAGCTTTATTTTTTGTAATGCCAAAAGAAACTTCATAGAAAAATGAAGTAGTATTGAAGTAGAGCAAGGGAGAACAATCTAGCCTTGGGCCACTCATCATCAGAAAATAAGACTACTGGAAGAGAAATAAAGCAACCCTTACTCCAAGCACATAAGTATACTTAAGCTATGAGAATATTCTCACTTATGTGCTATGTAAGTGGAGTGAGGGTTTCAGAGTCAGACTGCATAATGTCAGGAGACAGCCATGAGGTTGGGGCTAATAACTGAGCATATAGAAAAACTGAAAAGGGATGGGCTTAGAAGAGGAAAATTAAAGCAAGGAGAAGGGTGGGAAACTGTGTGAAGAATCTTAAGCGGACAGACAATAGCAATATTTCTTAACGCAATCACAAGTCTGGTAAAATTCAAGTACATACCTACTTTACAGTCACAGAAAAAAGGGGCTGAGATCAGCCAGTCTTAAAGACTGTGCTTAGCAATCTACTCTGCTCTGTGAGTACAGGTGCCAGAACATGGCTTAGAGAATGAGGCCCAAAAATAGTCAAGGAAAAGAGGAAGTTGTGAAGGAAATAGAAAAGACAAAGATAGCAGTGTTAAGAGGATTTTTGAGAACGTTAGTATTGCATTTCAAAGCTTAAAAACTTGCAGACTGCAGAACTCAATGTAAAATAGAGCACCGACACATATGCCCATCTCAAGAAATTACAGACGGGTTTTGGGAATAGAGAGATGAAAATTAATTCCCTTGTTACTGAAAGCTGAGGGCCATTTCAAAGCTGCAGAAAAGGAAGTATCGCAAATGCAACGTCAATTGTTTTTTAAAGGGATTGTACCTTACTTCTACTCAAAAACATAGTGAATGTCTTAGTATGACATCAAAGGAAAAAAAGGAGGAAAAGGTATTACAAAGGCTGTTTCACGGCAGTCTTACAGTAAAGAGTCATGAGGTAAAACTGAACAGAGAAAAATTCTGGGCGGCAGAAAATATTTCCCAGCAACATTTATTTGATAGTGGAAATTATGAGGAACGGGACCACTGGTAACATTGTCATCTGAGTTCTTTAAAATGGAAATCTACCAAGCAGAAGAACATAGGCATATACAGACTGAAGTGGATTCCCTAACAGATAAAAATCTATTGTATTAAACGCATGTAAAAAGCACTAAAGTCTAACTTTTGGTGGCCTTCTATATGCAGGCAAAGACACACTCACATAAAAAGTTCCTGTAGCTTCCAACTGACAATCTGGAAAAGTACATCTGTGGATTTTGCTTAACATTTTTATTTATCTGAAAGTTCAAATAACTAAATTATCCTGGAATTATACTGGAAGGCGACTATTGTCAAGCTGAGCCAAATTCCCTTTTTAAACAACTTCTTAGAGAAGAGCTTCTTGTTACCGTTCTTCAAAAACTTCAAAAATATCTTTATAAGCTTTAAGATCTTCAGAAGATTGGAGCTGTGTAAGCTCTGTTGTACTGAGGCCTCTTTCCACCAAACCGATCAATATTGTCTCTGTTTGCTGGACTCCTCAAACTGACTATATTCCTTTCTTGTCCTTTGCTGCCCTTGGTTGTTGTTCCTTGCTGTCCCATTCCTTTGCTGTCCTTTGATTGGAAGCTATTTGGGCAGGAATTCCCTTCTTTGTAAATGCTTCTACAAACCTAACACAATTTAGTCCTACCCAAGAATAAGGATTTTACATATGGCCATAATCAGTACTAAGAATGAGAGCGGCCAGAATAAAGCACCCTTTCTCCAGTAAAGCCATGTAGCTTGGGCCAGACATTAGCAAAATAGTACCTGGGTTTTCTGTCTAATCTTCACTTTATCAGTAAGAACATAGAACCATACAGTACCTCACATATTGACACAGTTCTTGAGACAAACTGTAAAAGAGATGAAGCATCTCATCACTGGAAAATAGTTTTAATTTGAGACTTACTGCTGTCACACAGAAACACGAACACTCATTTCTCTGCAAATGTAAGAAGATACTTAAGACTTAAAGATATTAATTGCAGTCAAGATATGTACCACTTTAACGAATTTTCAAAGTTTAGGGAGGAAAAGATGAAATAACTGCAGATCTACTTGGTTTAAAAAATGTAAACTGAAATACTTCTTCCCTGATTTATAACTGCATAAGATGATGTTGGTCACTAAAGTAAAAACAATTTGTGCCAAACCGGCATAGTTTAAATAGAAACAAATGCCAATTCATGTCAATGTCCAGAAAAATGTATTATAGCTAGAAGAATATGAAAGATGATCTGGTAAAAGAAGGTGACCAGCAGAGGGAAAGATATGTTCTTACTAGTGTTTTGAACCATGCTACACTCTGAGTTAAAAAGCCTCATTGAAGCTTAAAGTAGCAATAGCTTTCCGAGGGTTTAAATTGTTTGAAAAGCTGGCTGTAGTGAACACTGTTAGGAGGCCTAAGGTACATCAGAGGGGTCTGCAGTAAAGCCAAAACCAAAGTAGCTTTCAAGATCAATCAGAAACTGCTGTTTCAGGAGTTGTGCTAGAATTAATGCCAAATCAAATACCTGTTATTCCACAGAGATGTTAATGAACCTGCTTGGAGGTAACAGAATGAAGGTGCTGTTGGAATGGAATAACACTTTTGAAAAACCTGGAGCTGGTTGCCTGAAGTCCAAACATTTATAACAAAGCTGAACAACAGACAAAACAGGACTAGAAACTGAGAAGTTAATGAAGTTCTGTACACAGCATAAATCTCTAACTAAAACATACAGAGAAAACAAACTACATTCTTTTTTTTTTTTTTAATGGCATGCAAGATATATCAAAATCCTTTGAAAAGGGTGGAAGTTTGCTTAGCTCCTCTGAACAGCTTTGCGCATTTACATTCAGTAAATAAAACACCCAGGGAAAATTACAGTCAAGCCCTCCTGTCCCTCCGAGCTAAGTTCATTGGCATTTGTCTCTCCTTTTCTTCTCCATCTGCTCCATGCTCTTTTTCATCTGTGTTCCACTTTCAATATACCACTTGGGATCAGCACACAGCAACAGCAGCAGTGTTTCTGTATAACTGTGCTGTGCCAGAGCTAGTTACGAGTTTATTCACCACTGTAACTGAGCAGTAATTCCAAGGCATTCCTTATTTCAGTTTTTCTGTTTTCTCTGAAGAAATTTCCTCGCTACTCCTGGAATCTGAAACACATTTCAGTCAACAACGTCAAAATTAGAAATGGCACCCTAAGAACTGGTACATTTTTCAAGCATCTCTGTATTAGTAAAGTGGGTATTTTCAAAGCCAGCACTGGAGAAAAAGGGGTGCTACAATATATTTTACCTTTTTTTCCCTACTTATGCTGTTCCTATTTGTTCTGCTCCTAAGAGGAAATGAGCGTCAGCATCTGACACAGAGCTGAGCTGCTATTGCTAGGATGAAAATGCTGCTTGTCTGACCCTTGAAGTTTGGGCCAAGTTATTACTCCAGTAGTATTAATGTTGATGAGTTTCAATTGTACCAGACACAATGAACACTGGATCCTTGTATCCTCAGAATGGCTTCTTTGTAGTAGTGTCTACCAAAGCTACGAACAGGGCAGCTGAACTAGTCAAAGCAATGGGGGAAAATCTTAGAGGAAGAAGAAAAGCTAGGCCATAAGTTATAGCTCATTAAGTTACTGCAAACTTTCTGGTCTCAGATTTTCCAGAGTAGGCTTTCAGGAAGTTTGTTTTTGAGAATAGTCTTTTCCTTCTTTTTCATGCAGAAATGCATAAGATATGGTACTTCACAACTTATCTTGCTCTGATGGAACAATTTCTTTTAGAAGAGTTCAACAGTTAGATTGTCATCCTGTTGGTAATTAAGATCATGTCATCACAGTTTCAGACACCAAAAGTGAGTGTAATATACCTGAAACAAGCAGAAAATATGTTCGCATTTCAATTATAGTTTTTATTCATTTTTTCCTTGTCATTTTAAACAATGTGTTACAATGAAAGAGCGCAAAAGCATTAGATAGAAAATTGCAACGTATCAATATTATCACCTCACATGAGTGAAGTGCAAAAACAAATGATACTCACATGGCAAAAAAGTAAATGAAATCTTTAAAATCTTTAATTTTTAGTACTCACATTAATGATAACACAGTTGATGACCATTATTAATATAACTGATTTTGCCAATGCTTACTGCACACCTGTATTTGAATCTGGGCTAGCTGGAGTTAACACTCTTCTTGAACAATAAGAAATGGTAATAATTGATCTGTGCAGCTATTCGAGCCTGGCTGAACATGGCAGGGATGAATGCATTTGCAACAGGTGTTCAGCAGCTCAGGCAAACACAGCTTGTTTGGTCAGAATAAGGGAATCTGCTCAGTTATTTTTATGAGTTAGGAATACTTAACAATAAATAGGGAAATACTCCCCATAGCAAACAACTGTGTTCTTGACTATATGTGGCAAGCACAAATGTTGAATATATCACCGACAGAACAAACTGCAAAAACAAGGAGGGGAAGGTAAGGTAGAGGCTATGAATCCAAGCAGCATAAAGGAGAAAATACTGTGAGGAAATAAAACACATGCTTTCCAGTGGTTCTTGTGTGAGGGTAGGTGGGCTTTTTTTGTTGTTGTTGTTTTCTTGCTCTTCATTTTTTAAACTTCTAGAAACACTTTAATGAATTAAAGTTTGATAAGTTTCTGGATTATTTGTATGGCCCGTAACAGGAAAGCTGTGGGAAACAGCAGTTCTTGGCAAGCAGATAAATGTACAAAAGCTATGAATATTCTCAATAGCTATATCCCAAGCACCACAAACAATTATTAAACACAGTTGAAAACTGTTATCTTCTTTGTATTTAGATTCACATTAAGAAATCTCCTGTTGTAGTGGAGACCAGAAAGAGCCCAGGAGGAACAAAAATAACATATATAAGTATATAATGTATATATGTTATATATGTAATGAAAGAATAGGAAACCACCAGCAAAGCACTGTTTCTTTTTCCTCTTATTTTCTTTAAAAAATGTACAGACGTAAGTCTTGGGGACCAGGCAAAAGTCACAAAGAGTCTAGCTTAAGATATACATGGTATAAACAAAATCTCTCAAAAGAAACAGTAGGCGGGGTGATATCAGGTTTAGCATCTCAACAGTCTTTCACCACAAACCTAAGGGATTTCAGGACTAAGCTGCAAAGGCCTTATGAGAGAAACTTTCATTATTTACGACCTTGGATGAGGATAAACATAAACAAAACATTGAAAAACAAACAAAAAGCTCAGCAGACATCATACCATGTGGTTTACTACATTAGGAGTTTTGGTTAATAAAGTGATCTTTTTTAGCAACAATGTAGCAATTTAAAATAATAAAACCTAATAAAAGGTTAAACATAACATGAAACGTTTTAGTAATGTTCCCTGTAATGGCTGTTGACATGGGAAATAAATCATCAAAAGGATTTTTGAAGAACAAATTTAACAAAGAAATATGTAATAAGAGCGGCTTAGATGGTTATATTCGGTACATAGACTTAAAATGTAATTCTATTTCTCTCACATTAAATATTTAAATTCTCATAAGGAACAAAGTGTGGGAGACTCTCTCTCTCTCCCTCTCTCTCTCCAGGCATATTACATTTCAAAGAAAGGATGTTCTTAGGATCCAGCTAAAGTCTACATCTGCAACTATTCTACTGTTTGGCCTCAAACTAATTGTAGCAGAAAATTAATTATGTCCAACATTTCAAACTTAAATTTTTAAAATGAAGTTTGATACTAAGGGCAGGAGTTGCGCAGCATGTTACATATTGAAGCTCTATGTGGCCTGATTTTTCAGAATTGCTTGACTTGTCTAATGCACTAGCTTTTGATAGAACCAGATGGCATTTAGGTCTCAGTATTTCAAGGCACCTTGACACAGATCCTTAAATGTGTTTCTGTATAATTCAAAGTGATTTTAATACCTCTGAGAATCTGGCCCTTGGGTACATACTGGCATGTACTAAATGTGGACACCAACATTTGGAAGCTTCAGTCTAGGCATTAAAACTGTCCGTGTGTATGTGTGTGTGTATGAGTGTGCGTGCGTGCACATGTGCATGAACATGTGTAACATATGTGGACAAACACAATTTGAGCAGTAGAGAGCAAAGGAAATAGGTCTTTTTGTATAAGTCTAAAACACAAGTGAAAGATTCTACTAAAATTTTGGCCTGTTTTTTCATTTTACAAACTATGGTTTTTAAAAGAGATTGCAAGGTTAACAATCTGTGTAGTATTCTCTAACTGAAGAATTTCAAATGTTGTGTCAAAGATATCAGAGTGTGTATTTGACTTTTATAATCAATAACTGTAACAGCAAAAAGAAAAAAAGCCATGAGAAATACTATGTATATAATCACATCATATTTATCATTACCCAAACTACACAAAACCCCTGAACTTTAACCATTAAAAGGAAAACAGCTTAAAATGAGGACTTGTAGACTTGTCAGGGCAGAATCCAGATTCTTCCAGAATCTTTTATATCCAACAGGTGGGAAAGTCTCAGTTCCTTCAAGAAGGCTCATCATTGCAAAATGGTTATGGTGAATGTTCTCTAAAAGGGCTGTTTTGAAATATAAATATCCTGTCCTTGACTTGACTTGAAGCTCTGACAGTTTCTGAAGTGTATCATAAATTCACACACCTTGCTTACACTTGCTGAAGACTTGGAGGTTTTTATGAAGGTATTTATAAACTGAAATCAAAAATAATCTCAATTACAGCACCTACTTTGCAAGTGAACCCTGTCTTGTTTTATGTAACTGAGTTTACTGCAAATATTTTATAAACCTCCTTGGTTTAATATTTATCTATAGTTTGATATGTTTACGTCAGGCTGTGGCTTAATATTGAACTGATAACTTCCAGTAGCAGAAAGGTAAAAGATAGATTGTCTGAATTTAACTGAAACAATCAGTGAAGTAATGCTAAAGTGAAAACCAGAACAATCTCTGAAGTCCACCACCCACCACAAATACTCCACTCATCTTCAGCTACTTTCCTTTACTATAATAGTCCAAATATCTTAAACAGAATGACTCTCCATCCTTCATCTTGCTGTGAAACAAGTTCTGTGACCTTTACAGACATACTAATGATAGCATGTAGCTGGGAAAAAGTGAATGGAAATAAAATGTCCTGTTGTATTTTAATTCTTCCATTGGCCTTTTAAATACTCTATCTTCAAAAATGAGGAATAGGCAATTGTCAAGGATAGTAATTTCTCCAGCTAGCTGTATTATTCACAGCACCGCAGAGTGTGTAGGTGACTCCTTTGCTTTTGTTACAAACAGATATTATTCAGTTTTATTTTGTATTTTTGTTGCTGAGATAATAAAGCAAGGATGAAACAGTAGGTTGCAGAGGAATCAAGATGAAGCACCAACATGTGTGCTGAATAGCATGTGCTGAGCTACAACCAATCCCATTTTCAATGTAACATCAAAGCCAAGACTTATCATAAATGCCTCACTAGAATATTTGTTGTCAGTAAGATCCTCAGGAGGCGCTGAGTGGACAGAGTAGGAAGTGCTCACCTCCTTGGTGGCTGCCCTGAAAAAGCAAATCCAAATGCAGAAAGGCTGCTTGGGTCTCTCAAACTGTCTCAAGCAGGGTTTAAGGCTGACAGATTGGCAGCACTCAAACTTTTTTTCCCTTTAATCTTGCCGGATTCTTTTGGCTCTGTGGGCATCTTATGTCTCTGAAGAAGTCTGCTATAATAACTTTATCTAACTTCGTTTTTTATTCTCAGACTGGTCATAAAATATTTTACATTTAAAAAAATCCTGCTTTCAGCTTCAACTATTCACTCAATATCCTAGCAGGAGAGAATGCATTTCCTTATTTTGTTTTAGTGAAGTCATTCTTTTTTTTAACTGTCTATGCATTCATCTCACAGCAGCTCTGAGTTTTTATTCAAGATACTAGTAATATAAAAGCATTTTACCCCGTTCATTCATTTAAAATTCCCATCAAGGCATCACAAACAAACTATATTTTCTTCTGAAACATAAGGATTAATGTTTATACAGAATAATCTGCAGAGCATAGAGGTTTTAAATTGACACCCATTTTATTCTGAAGGAGAATTATGGAGGCAATTGGAGTCTCACTGTAGAGGAAACGAAGTAGTTGACCTTTTTTGTGCTGTTCAATATGATCTTTACTGCCAAATAATAATGATAATGATGGCAATGATGACAACACTTACTGATTTGAGCTACTCAAAATAATGAGGAAAAACATGTCCTTAATTCTGACTTATAAGTAAAAAATGGGCTGTTAATCCTCACAGGCTCTCTCTAGTATACAATCAATAAAATTGCAACTCATTTTTTTTTAAAATCAGTATTCCTCATAGAAGACAACAGACAAAAAGTGAGCATAAGAGCTAACCATACTATGAAGTATTTGCCTAAGAATTCAGCATTTAAAGTAACTTTTGGAATTAATAAATACAACAGTCCATGCAATTTTAACTTATTTAAAAGTATGATGCATTTGAATCGTTCTGACTCTGCTCTCATGAACATTGATAAAAATAATTCAAAGCAACCACTTCACTGTAAAACTGGAGACAGGCCAGAATCAGGCCCTTGTTAGCATGCTTCACAGCCATACAAATGATTATATCTATTAGAGTCTGCAATATTTTTTCCAATAGAGCTTGGTGAGACACTGAAAATTGGCCTTTGCAAAGTGCTAAAAATACACGGTAAGGAAGAGTGTTGAACGAGCACAGAGATGGATGACATGATCTGACAGGCCTTTTCAGCCTCTACTACGTTATCTTATGTATTTATCAATATGGAATGGAGAGAAATTCGATGACTTTCCCAACCTGAACATGGCATTGAATATCAGACTCCTTAAAAAAATCACCAGTCTTTAAGGTGTGATAAGCTAAATCCACAAAAGGATTTCACTGTTATGGTTGCTTTAAGCTAATTATTATATCAGTTTCCAATTCTTAATTTGTTCCCCTCTGACTGAAATAACTCCCCCTTCCATTGGTATCATAACTTGGGAATGAAAACATATGGGGTAAAATCCTGCTTGTCAAAATCCACTGCAAAACTGGACTTCACCCCAGTAGAACCAAGAGTTCACAGCAACGATGTTAGAAGGTTTAGTCTTGTGTTCCAATACAAAAGTCTTAAGAACACTTTTTTGGTATTTTATATGTTTATAGATGAGGTATACCCATTCAATTCAGCACAGCTTCAGGAATTGTACATTTTACAGAAACATTTTACAGAAGAACATCAACTAGGCTATATCAAAGCTTAAAAAAGGTGTTTCTCAACTTTTAAATAAGCAAAGCAGTGATTATTTAGAAACATTGCAGGTTTTGCTTTAAGTGTTGCTTACTGTGGGGATGGCATGAGCTGGATTTTGAGTGAAGGGTGGGCAGATAAGGAAAGAGGTCTTCTCTGTTTAGACTACTACTGCTAATGTGGTCTCAGCACCAAAAGATTATCCACAGAGAGGATAGCTCAGCCCAGCCTATTCAAAATTTTATAAACCAATCAAGTTAAACTACTTAATAATTGCAAAGCAAGCAAAGCAAGCTAAATATGATCAGAACAGTCAAGCTCAGGAGTGGCAATGCTACCGCGTTCTGAACAAGCAGCAGACTGACATGAAGGGTGCATAGCCATCAAAGCTTGAAGTTGGAAGAAATGAGCTATCATGTCTACACTGATACAGGTTAAATATATAATATTTACTTAACAATATTTACCTAATACAAATTATTTATCTAAAAGTGTAATCCAAACAAATACCTCTCTATGGACATAATTAATAAAAAATGACACCAAAGCCTTTTAATCAGACTAACAACCTTGAAGAAAGTCCCCTCCACCTACACGTAGAAAAAAACGCCCCCCCTCACAAGAAATAATTCTTGTTCAATTCCATCAGTTCCACCTACACTCAGAACTGGTACAGCAACTCTGAAGCATTTGGTAATGATGTTATTCAGGCATTCCCACAGAGCCAAAACCAATCCCACAAAGTTTTTATATTACAAACTACAAGCCAGGCATTCTCCATATACCAATGATCTACAGGCTTCATGGCCATATCTGCAGCTGGATCTGTGTAATGACAGAGCATAGGCAATGAGATGGAACCTTACAGATGCAATAGCAACAGCTGAAATTTCTAAGGCCAGCTCCATATTTTGTATTCAGGATAACTTAAAGCCTAGCTGGGAACTAAATGTCATTCATATGTTATTAAAAGGCCACATAAGCAAACATTTGGCATAACTCATAAAAAAGTCAGCCATAGAAGATTATGCACCTACAGGAGGAAGGTTAAGTTAATGTTTGTATTTTCTCACTCTTTTGTTTTGTACTGTCTTTCAAAGGCTCAATATCATATTGCTTACTCAGAATAATCATTAATCAGGTATTTCCTTGAAATTCATTAGCATTTTGTTTTTTCTTTGGAGAAGGATTCATATATCAACATCATCTTTTTTTGCTTTATTATCTTGCATATAAGACTAACAGAATAATGTTAATTACAGAAAGAATACCATGATTTAACATAAGAAAACAGAACAAAATTGCTTAATTCTAATGTTTAATGTTTAGAAAATACTAAATAACCATAAATGTGATGCTAATTAAGCATACTTTATTCATGTATCACTCTGAATCTGAATTGATGACAATTTATATGAGAAAACTAGGCTCCTCTGCATATTAGTATATTTATATTCTATAAAATTTGGAAGATTTTTAAACTGTATGGATTACTATAGATCTATTTTTACTCTTATTCAGAAGAAAAGAATGATGCTTCTGATCTAGCTTGACAATTTTATTCTGGCAAATGGATTTTGTAAATTGGTAAAGGAATGCATAACTTCAAAAAAACACTATTTTTGACAACATAATGATGTAGATTGAATTCTCTTCTTATGTCCACAGGAATATAGAAATGATCTGAAAACCAATGGTTGTCTTAGCTAAGAAAAGTTACATTCACTTACTCCTAAAATAACAAAGATAGTCAGGCTGAATATATATTAGCTGTTTAGCTAGCCATATAAAAACTATGCATAGTGCTAAATAGTATCTCTTTCCTGAAAACACCTATACAGGTCAGTAGTTTCAATTATATCCCTTGAAATGCATTTTTGTAAAACCTTTTCCACAATTAGCCCTCACATGTGTAAGTAATGAAATGGCAATTGAACATTATCCTTGATTATATGTTTTGACCAGATATAATAAACCAAAACTAAGCTTCCTATTCCCTAAGGTGTGTGGAGAGGCCACTATCTGCAGATCTATATGTTTTAAGAGACTAGAAAACTCAGTAGGAAATAGACATCTAAAACATCTGTTTTCTTGGTTCTGTTTTCATATGTCAATAAATTGTTCTCAAAATATATTTAAAATCAGAAATTTTTCTATCATGAGCTTGTATTAGCAGCATTATATATCATCGAATAGCCTTGAAGCTCCTTGGTGAATTTACATTATGCAGCAAACAGTTTTGTTGGGGCCAGTTTTCTCCTGAACTATTTATTTATTTATTTATTTTACATCTCCAAAAGATTCTTGACTGACAACAAAAGAATAATTTCCTCTGCCAAAGTGCATAGTTTGATAGGAATTTTGCTTATATTAAGAAGTAGCCAAGAGCAGAGCCATACAAGCCATTTCTCCTCAAAGAAAATGAAGTCCAGCAATGATCTGTATTGCGAGAGCTGTGTTACTAGCGTAACAAAGTCTTTACTGTGGTGAGGATATGACTCAAACAGGGCTCTGGAGCACAAAAAGAAGTCAGATAGTTCAGGTATGACTCAAGCTTTAAGTATCAGTGGAGCCTCACACGTAAAATGACAATGGTGCTGAAGTACAAAAACAAAGGAACAAAATAGTTAAAACTGTTGTTGGGTCACAAAGCACATCTGAGGTAAACAACTTTAGGATTCTGACCATTTGATTACAAAGTTTCCTGCTCTCTCCTTTTCAGTAAACGTTGGCATCTTTTACTTTTGACAAAAAATGTCCAGATTTTCTGTTCTTAATCAACCCTAGCTATTTATTAGCAGCTGGTGAAAAAAAAATATAAAATGTAAAGTAATAAATTCAAGAAAGAAGTTCAAAACAACCATCTTTCTAAAATGCAACTATTGAGCAAGTCTAGGAATAGAAAAAATAGAAGAGAAGAAGAAAGACACTTTACATAACAGAAGCCTATCATAAAGCAAAAGCCATGGAGTGAGAGCACTAATTGCTTTAGATAAAGCACCACTAAAGTATTAACATCTGAAATGGGAAAGGATTATTACTATTATTACTATTGGGCATTTGGGTATGAACATTATATAAAATGTATATGCAAAAGAACAGAGGTAATGATAGCCTCCAAAATCCATGTTTTCATACCACTCTATAAACGGCTGAGCCAGGAAGAAAACTTCTCCCAAGAATACCTATCATGCCAAGTAAAAGGCAAACCTGCAATCATTACAATTGTGTGCAGCCACGAGATGGCACTCGGAGTGATGGTCTGTAAAACAGCACTTCATGACTATGGGATGCCTACAATCTCATTAATTACTATTTCCATTGAACCATACAGAATTCCTGTTTAGTCGAGGCAGTTGCACCCTCTGATACAGTAATGAAGGAAGGCAGGAGTACAATCTTAAAATGCTTCTCAGAGACAGAATACCAAGTATAAAGGGAAGGGAAAAAGACAAACAATTCAAAGCAGACTGTGAAATGCATAGAAAGAAGAGAAAGCAATGAACAATTAGAGAGAATATATTCAACCTTTCACCTCAGTCATATCAGTTTAAATCCTGCATATTCCAGAGTAGCACTATTACTGAAACAATAAAAATAAATACAAGACCGAGCCTTTAACCTTATTACCCCTTGACACAGCACTGGAGAAATATCCCTTTGGGAGTTTCAGCTCAGTGATAAAAACTGTTTCTCAGGAATTTAATAATTACCAACATGAGTGGAAAGCACGGAACATCACAATACACATCATAATTCCAAAAGATAATTATTTTAGACTTAGACAAAGATAATACAACATGGGTATTTTTAGTCTGAGAATACGACGACATGATGTTCCAGGACATGCATTGCCTTTACACAGAAAGTGAAATGAAGAACATTCTTCTCATATGTGTTGGTATTGTTACCAAGGGCCTCAGACAAGAAGTCTCAAAAGGGGAGAACGGGGGAACTGTTACCAGGGGCCTCAGACAAGAATGCACCCGAGGACTGTGACTGGTACATCCTGAGGAGTGCAGATAAACCAGCAGAAACCAGGATAAGGAACAAGACAGCTTGCTCAAACAAAGAGATGAGCCAAGCTGAGACCATATATGGAAAAGGAGCTCAGAGTTCATGGAAAAGGCACCTCTTCAGAGACCACTAGGGACCACCAGAGACCACCAGGGACCACCAGGGACCCCCATAGAAGCCCCCCGGAGACTCAGACCGCATGTGTAATGACTATGTGAATATGATAATTAGTTCCAGGAAACAGAATGAATATGTATAATTATTCCAGGAAATTTAATGCTTATGTATGTAACAGAGCAATATAAACTTTGACTGATGCAACATACGGCATGCACGTTGGGTGGAGCGATCCCCCATGCATGCACGTTGGGTGGAGCGATCCCCCATGCATCCGGTGCTGTAATAAAGAGAATGCCTGCTTCTTAACACTACATTGGTGTTAAGGAGTTTTACTCCCGATTTCGGTGACAGTATGGCTTTTAACTGTTAATATACACTGTCTCTGCAGCAAGAGGCAGTTCCTTTATGTTTCTTTATTTTTTTTGCAAAGCATCATCCACCCAAAGGATGCTATAAAAATGAAAACGGTAACTGTAGGGGAAGTAACAAAAAAAAAAAAAAAAAAAAAAAAAAAAAAAATAAGGGGAAAAAAAAAAAAAAAAAAAAAAAAAAAAAAAAAAAAAATCAGGTTTCATCGCTAAGTTTGACCGTTTGCTAAGTTTCAAGAATCCAGGTAGTACAACTGATTTTAATCACCTCATATGAGCTCTTCCCTTGCTGAGCATGCCATATTCTATATGGTTTTGCTGTAGCTTTAAGTTCTTCTCTGTAACTTGTCTAAGAAGTCTGACAAGGACCACTCCTGAATACTCCAATTTTAGGGGCCCTTCTATCATCTCTTGTACTATCATTCCTCTTGCACACTGATGATGGGTGAGTTTAATCCCTGTCTAGTGAAACCATTCTTTACAGGCTGCTTACAAATGGCCTGAAATCTAGAAAATATACTTAACTTCAGCACTGATTTTCTGCCAGGCAGAGCTTGGACAGAGGCAGAGTCTCCTGGGACACTTCCTTCTAATTGTGCTGAAATCAGTTGTTACAATTAGAAATATAGCAACACTTTTCAATAGTATTTGCTGTGTGATGTCCCTAACCTCCACAGATCTTCATTAGGAATGGAACAGAAAAGATATTAAAACTAAAAAATAAACAAATAAATGAAAAGGAGGCCTAGGTAAAGAAGTGAATTCTTCAATAAAATAATTAAAATAAAATCCAGTAACATCTCAAAATCTGCAAGATTCAAGCCAAATGAGCCAAGTCAAACTAATACAACTCCAGGTCAGAATGGTGCTCATTCAGTATCTGAGATGTTCATTTGTCCTTGATCACGATAATGAAGAAAGTTTACACAAAAACGGGGTTAAGAGGCTCATTGTTTCCTAGCACAGTTGCACTCTTCTCCTGAAGCAAAGGCTAGAATTAATGATCTGAAAGCATTTACTTTCTTGTGATGTAACAAAGCAAACATTAGAGGTTCTTAATATTGGCACAGCTATGAATTGATGGAAAATTATTTTAGTTGATTAAAAAAAAGGTATGATGCTGTCCTAAAGATTCATAAACTGGAGATGTCTTCTTTTGTCCTTACTTAAAAAATAGTATCACATTCAAAGCTGCTTTTATAACTGTTTGAAACCTATACATGACTAAATCATAGACCTACTATGTCTGGGCCTACAAAACTCCTGTGAGTTAAGGTCCAGTTCTTTTCAGAAGACTGAAAACATAAACCAAAAAAGTTGCCCAACAATATTAAAATCAAAGGAAAACTTCCCACTGACTTGTATGAAGCCTGGATTTTACCCAAATTTTCCAAACATACCAAAATACTTCTCTATCAAAGAGAACATCACTGATTTCTAAAAAATAAATTATTAATATGAACATCCCAAGCAACATTCAGGTAATGAACAGTCAGTCAGCTAATGCCTGTAGAGAAACGGACTGCTCTTTTTGCAGTAGCATCCACTCATTCTGACTGAGATATATCTCTGGGTTTCTGTTTAGGTGGCACTCAGAAAAAGGGATCACAGTCTCTGTGCTGGAAGATGAACCAAGTCTGAAGAGGGACACACAGTCACGTTAAAAACGACTTGTCCAAATTAACAGAGCCGTTAGTGAGGGCGAAAGTAAAGAACTGGAGGCCTTCCAAAGTCTTTTCCAATGAATCAGACTGTCTTTCAAACGTATGTATCACTTAGAGGGCAACACCTTCCTTTGTGTTTCATTATAGTAATTCTTCAGAACACAAAAAGCTTTCTAGGGAAGTACCTATCAATGTGGAAATCAAAGATGTGTTGGGCTGAAAGGCACCCAGCGAGATTATGTAGTTCATCTTTCTCCCCTAAGGCAAGCTGAGGTATATACCTAGAACACCCCAGACAGATATTTTGTGAGACCTATTCTTAAAAACTGCAAGGTTATCTCGTTACTTAAATCTTCTTTCTACAGGCTAAGATTGTTACTTCTTGTCCTATGTGCAGACATGACAAAAACCTCCTGGTAACATTTTTCAGGGTGTCGTCTCTCAGCCTTTTCCCTTATCAATAAAGCAAATCCAGTACTTTCAGCTTTCTAAATCTTATTCAATTTTTACTGTCCTAAACCTTATGCTCTCCTCTAAACTCTACATTATTCTTAAAGAAGGATATCCAAGAGTGGTCATTTTACTCTTGAGTATAATGTGCCTGTTACTACGTTCCATGCAAAAGGGACAATAAGCAGCAGAAGCAGGATTTCATGTTAAAAGCAACACAAATATATACCCCAAGCATTATCTTCTCTTTGATGCTCACTTTAGTTAGCTGCTTACGGAGATAAAGAAAAAGTAACTGAGGGAAGTTTCCAGAAAAAGCAAATGCTGCACAGATCAGACCAAAAAAAAAGCTGGGAAGAGAAGCAGTGACAGTATCAGCAGCAGGAGAATGTGTTTGTCTTTCTCCTTTTCTCCTTTGGGAGTGATAGAACATGTAGAAACGTGAGGGTTCTGTCATTTGCAGGAAGTGTGGCAATTTTACTAAGATGAGACCCATCTTCTTCAAGATGAACAGAAGATTATTTGCATGATAATAACCTCTTTGTATGTTGCAGAAGATCTCCGGTGCATTAGAAACACGGAGGAGTGACACAATACTATATTTATCTATTTAGCTGCATGTCACAGGTGTCCATATTATGGAGAATTTTACATATATTTGAGTTGCGTTTAAAGAAAAGATTATATTTTGAGTTACTTGAGGACATTTGGGAATGGAAATAGTAGAATGGACCATTTTCTAGTTAAACTTCTGCTTGGTGGTGGTTCAACTATGAAGTTTGCCCACTAGTCACAAAACAAACTTTTTACTAATCTCAATTACCATGATGAACATATCCTGAATTCACCTATTTCAGATACTACAAAGAAAATCTTATCAGCAAAAGGACACTGGATCAAACGTGGGTGCAGGAGACGCATCTTAGATTTGTAACATGAAACTATGAAAAAGCAGGTTTTTTCCAGATTTATCTATATTACTGCAGACTATTCATCTGCTATAATAATCACCTATTCTCTCTTCATTAATTTACACCCAGAATTAACTTGTGACTGGTAGTCATATTAAATAGTATGGACCAGTTCTATCAAAACTAAATTTGGTGGGGGCTGTAGTAATAGATGTTAAGCATGTTTGATCAATTATTTTGATCTGTAATATCAGGTAGAAATCTATTAAAAAAACCTAAATGAGCCCCTGAAGAGCCAAATAAGGCACCATCAAGCAAGGCACCAAAAACACTAGAAGATCTTATTGCAGTTAACTTGTATATTTGAAAGCAATTTTTGAGATATTTCTCAGGACTCATGAATTAACTAAATTAATAAATTATGAACTAATTAGTGTGCACAAAGGATGGATTCTAACTCTCTTCCACCAAGGTATTAATGTGAATACACTAATTAGCAATTCCTGCTTCTGTGTTGAAAAGATCATCACTTCAAGGTTGTGCCCCTCCTTCCCTTTGGGAAATGTTTTGCATATTGGTATATTGATCCCTTCAAACTGGGAAATATGATGAAACAGCGAAACAATATGCAATGCCACACTGCATATACGCTAATCTTTTTCTTTTTCTTTTTTTTTTTTTTTGGCAACTATATAACCTGGCTTTTAGCTACTGCAGCATGGTTCATAAAGCATAAATTATATATTTTTTAAATACTTTGCATTAATCCTCTGCTGGAATATGGATGAAGAACATGCATACTCATACCCACTGCTAGCATGTTGTCTAGTACTGTAAATTTAGAATGCCTCTGATACAACACACTATATGACAGGCTCTATATGAGATTTGCTGTGCTTTCCTCTGTCCTAGTAGAAGGCCCTATTCATTCTGCATTTTTACTTCTTTCCTACAATTTTTTTTTAATAGAACTATGAATAGCTGCAAGACTTTCTCCTCAGGACATTAGCTGCTCTTTCAGCATCTGTTTTTAACTCAATTTACTTTTACTACTAATCTATGAGAATTTCCTTGCATACAGAGTAGCAGTAAAAGCTTGCTTGCTTGTGTATACCTGAGCAAATACATTTGGAATATTAAACACCTGCTAATTAGAGGCAGATTTCCAAAATCAACATGTGTGACTACTTATGTGGGTGAATTGCAAATTCCTCTCCAGCTGGACAACAGAACTGGTTCAAGGATTTTGTTTTAGTAGAGAGATCATAGCTATATTCATCTGGAACTGTTTTGTATATAAGGGTGACTTTAGATAGAAATGAGGATTTAGACTAGCTGTTTTCCAGTAGCTGTGCCATTACACTAGCCAAGCATAAGACAGATTATCTTTACAGCATTATAGAATATCTTTATATCTCCATTCATTTTCTGTCAAACCGTATTTCTTTTATCTCAATGTTCTTCCCAGGAGGCCTAATCTTAAAAAATACCAGCAAAATGTCAGCTCCCACTGAAGTACATAGGCACCTTTCACTGCATGGAGATTTTGAGACAAGTAGCAATAGCTTATAATGTTGCCTTTTAATAAAGTATGAGACAAGTAGCAATAGCTTAAAATGTTGCCTTTTAATAAACTACTGTTATCTGCTAAATGTGTATTAAGGTAACAGAATTTTAACTGAAGAAGACATTATTTTAAAAGAGGTTTCTGGGAATAATATTAGTAACTGTGTGCCTAAAGAAAAAGAATTTGCTATGAATTAAAAAATCAAATCTTTTTTCAATTCAAAATACTACAAAATTACTCTACATCAAAACAACAGGTATATCTTTATTTCTAAGCCACCTCTCATTTTATTCCTTGCCCTACTCCTGGTCATACACTACTGCATGCCATTGATAAACTCAGAAAAATATAATTATCTGGCTTTTTCCATTTGCAAATACATTTCAGGAAAATAATTTTCTCAAAAGTAGAAATATTTCAAATGTTTTTATAGTGCAGTTCTTTTTTTTTTTTTTCAAACTGCAAATATACCCAAAAGGAACACTGGGTTTATCTAAAAGTACTTTGCAGCATTTTCATGACATGTGCCAAGCTTTTTTGTATACCAGAATGAAAAAAGGATTTTGCAGAAGAAAAACTGTTTTGGATATGTTCTTCAGAATAAATCTGATTAAAAAAAAAGAAAAGAAAAAATCAATTGTTATCAGTGGCACTACTTTCCAGGAGCAAAACATATGTATTCAACCTCTTTCCTTCTGTCCAAAAAGAAATGCCAGAGGAAAGAACTGTGGTTCTACTGCCCACAATTTCAACTTCAGATCTCTAGAGAATATGCTCCAGAAACCTAAAAATTTCTGGGCTTATCTGTCTCCTTTCCCTCTCTTGGTGTCTCTCACTGTCTCACACCTATTTGCTGATGACTCAGTATGGATAGCAAAAAAAAAAAAAAAAAAAGAAGAGGGAGAAAAATTGAAATGGTGCCTTAACTGTTGGGAACAAAAAGTAAGCGACATAGACTAATGCATGAAGACGCAAAACGAAGGTGTATATAAATTGATGGATGAATTAAAATGTTAAAATTAGAAGAACAGGGAGAAAGATGGATAATTACTCATTTTCATAATACATCAACATTTGCTCCTGAGCAGAGACTTTTTTTAAAGCCAATTTTAGCACAAACTTCATCCTTCTGTTTGACTTAGTAACAAAGCTTCATGAATAGAGGCGATACAGCACAAATGTCTGATCAGTCTTAACAGAACATTACAATTGGATGTTACTATAATAAAACTGCAACATTGCTCTGAAGTTAAGACAGAACTTCTTGTCTGTTACTCGATAAATTTCTAAAGGATAGGTTCAATAAAAATATATCCAGTTTCTGCACTGCAGATTCTCACAAGGCCACAAAAGCTGTATATATTTTATTGAATTCTGCCCGAAGCATAGATTTGTAAATGAGAAATTATCTGTTCTTGAAACCCAGCAAGAAGATATCATTTTATTCTTCAAAGCTGATTGTATCTCACTTTTTTCTGGAGTCTGAAGAGCAGAGTAAAATAGCAGAAGATACTGAAGACTTTCTTGGCTATTTAAAATACTTATCTACATATCACAAAAATGCAGATGGGTTTTTAAAAGCGAACAGTGCCATGGGATATTGTTACGCTAACACAGGCCAGTCTTTTTAACGCTCTGGTCATGATTTTAAGTAGCTGAGATTATTGTGTACAGCACTTTGTTAGCACAGCATGAATACAAAGATTGTTGCTGAGATACAATTACTCTTCTAACAAGCCTCTAAGAAATTCTTTTCATTCTTTTTGTTTCCAACCTTAATGTTCTTTTTACATACGTCCATGGGTTATGTCTGTGCAACTGTGCCTACATGCACATTAGTAAACAGTCAAGATCACTGTCTCTTTTGAATAAAAGAATATTAAAATTGTTTATCCTTCTGTAGCTTACTTGCTGCCTTGGAATCAGTGGACAACATTTACTGGGAATAGCTGTGACAAAACTGCAAGAAATACTTGTCAGAATTCATTACGTCTTAGCTATTAATATAATGAGACTTCACCTTTCAAGAAATTCAGAGGAGGAAAGAAAACTCATCTAATGACATTTGGACGCATCTTTCTGAGAAAAAAAAAGTCCAGAGTTTCTAAAATAGTGGAGATTCTGGCTTTTCATAAGCACAGAAAACAGTGCTGTAGCCTGAGATTACTGTATGTCCTCTGTAACTTTGCCCAGCTAGGGGCTGTACAATTCAGAGAAGCAAATCAGAAGACTGGTGCCTCCCTGTGGAAAAACTGCTGTATTTTCACAGACAAACGCCAGGCTGCTCCAGCCATCAAAGGCAATGCTGCTGACTGATGTCTGAGCCAAAGACAAACAAACAGACAAATTTAAAGATAATTTTAATGGAGCAAAGAGAAAAGGATCAAAGACATAGAGGAAAGGAGGTGTACGCAACAGTAACACATACTTGGAGTCAAACTGAAAAACATGGAAATTCAGAGAGGGAGGGAACATGATTTCCTACTTCCAAAATTTAGACATAGCATGGCACCTAAAAAAGACATCAAGACACAAATCTGGTTCATTTCTCCAACACCACAGAGTGCTCACAGGCAGTGAAATCAGTACAATCCCACTGCACACTCTGACATTGTTCAGTCCGAATGCTGGGTGAAAGTTGTGATCCTAAAAGTGCACTAAAATCTCAGCTGAAAGTGTACTAAAATCTCAGCTACTGCCAGGGACTGTCCTGCCAAGAAGTCAATCTCTCCAGTTTTCCACAAACACCACTCATTATCATGGGGTTGTGAAGCTCTCAGTTCTTTCCTAGCCAAGAGATACAAAGTCATGGGTCTGATGCATATATGCTACAGGAAAACTTTTAAAGAGATGATAAGATGGGGAGTGTCCATTTAGTAATTAGGACAGCTGGAGAAGGATTGTGGATTGGAATAAAAAAGGATATGAATGTAGTCAAAGCACCATTGAGGGGTTACCAAAATGAGTTGTTTTTAAGGAGTAAATTCTTCAGACTGCTGTGATCACTGCACACCCTTCTGGCAATGCTGGAAGAGCATAAACAAAGGTCGTCCCACCCTATTTCAGGACATTCACAGCAGAAGTGAACTGATTCCTGCTTTAGCTGACTCCTGCGCAGTCCCTGCTGATGAGAGTAGAGCTTTTGCTCCAGTTAATGTCATCTGGAGAATGATCTTTTAAGGTCAAAACCAGATACTATTAGGATAAACTAATCTCCTGATCTCTACCTATCACCATACTAACAGCAATAGAGAGCAAAACTCTGTAGTTTTGTATTAGCCTTATTATTATTTATAACAAAAAACCTCAATTTCTTAAATTCATCCCAACTGTGCTCTGCCTAGCTCTGCAGCTAACATTTTCCTTACTTTAACAGTAGCTAGCTATTTAGCTCTTTAAATAGAATACACAGTTAAGATACAATAAAACCAATTTGCAAGTGTTCTTATTGCAGTAGGCAAATGGAAATTATTTCTCACAGATTTAGTGCATTTTTTTGGAATAAGAATCATGGTTAAGGATTCCTAGGACTATATCAGTTTATCGCAACCAGTAAATTGCATCTTTGTCACTGACTTTTACAATAACCACTTCAACAGAAGTAACTACAACTACTAACTTGAGTAACTCTTCCACAGTTTAATGAATAGGAAACCTCTCATATTATCTCTAAGAATAAGCAGCTAAAGTTAGCAGCTTTCCAAAGCATTCTGCACTGGAATAACTGTAACTTGTTGTACTGTGAATATCAGATAAAGGTAGGAGTTTTTCTCAGAAGTACTAACAGGAGAAAACCTCCATATCCCCCACCACACTACAGTTGCAGACTACTCACTGACAACAAACAGAAAAAGAGGTAGAAGTGTAATCTACTCTAAATGTGTTACTTCCTGCTCTTCTTTCATTAGAAAGGGCACTTTAGGGGAACAGTTTATACCTTGTGACAGGGATACTAATAAGCCACAAACTGTATGCTGGGTATTGGCCAATTCCATAATCAACACACCCTTTCAGCAGGGTGCTAAAAAATCAGCGCAGAATAAGCCTTTTATCAGAACAGGGAGACACCTCACGAACTCTTTTCCTCTGGTTCCCTTCAAAACATTTTGGAATCAAACCCTTTGAGCAGGTCTGTTAGGAATGTCTATGCATTACAGTGATTCTTCGGTAAATTCCACTTCCTCTGCGATTGTAGACAGAAATTAGCAGATTTTAAATACCTGCCCTTTTTGATGCTTTAAAAGTAAATTAAAAAACTGTGCTTAGCAGGAAGAAGGGCCAATAGTCAGGTTGACAGAAAGACATAAAAGAAAAGCGAGTCAGTCTTGCTCACAAAAAATCTTTTTTTTTTTTTTTTTTTTTTTTTTTTTACACATTTTCAGAAACGTAGTGCACAGAATGAATCTAAGATTGTCTTTAAAGTAAAAGAGTGTTCATTTCAAATTAAATAGTTAAGCTGTTTAGGAATAAATCATGATGAAGTTGGTGAGAACACAATTACCAATTAGCAGACAAGTGGAATCTGAAGATAAAATTAATTCTCCTTTTCATTTTTCATTTTGTACACCTGTTATGTACTATGCAGAATCCAGTGGCAGTTAATCAGTCTACAGTCCCATCAAAGATTCAAACATTCAAAAAATTATTTAGACACTGTTCTCATTATGTATGTTATGCCTATATACTGCTTACCTTTCACGTGTCTTCACTTTCATGAGACTTTAAGGTTCAAACTTTCAAGCTTTTCTCTACAACCTTGAGGTTCAGAACTTTATTTAATGAGTTTCTTCTTCTCCTTCAGCTGGATAGCAAATTGATGTGGGTGAGTTACTGAAAGAATGAAACATGAAACAAAGTGTTCTTCATGAAGCTGGAACCAGTTCTAGGGAAAGCAAACACAATAGGATAAGAATTGTGAGCTTGTTTGATTAATGCTTACGTTTTGGGCAGTTTTTTAGTCACTGTTCCTATACATTCTAAGTAATTCTATGAACTGTGTAGTTCATACTACACAATACCTTGATTAAATGCAATATTGTGTAAACAGAAGTAATAGAAAAGTGAGATTATCATATGGTTGTATGACTTCAAGAGCTGGCAATTGAACATTACAAAGTTGATGGTAGTAATTACATAAATAGATAATGCTAATTCTAGGACCCTCAATTTAATCCTCTGTCTCAAGTTGATCTCCAAGTAATCATCAACACCGCTTTGAATTGATTGTATGAAGACAACAATGACAAGTACTGTAGTCCAAAAATGCTACCTACATACAATAAAAAACAATTACAATTGCTGTGGGAACTATAACTTCGATTAAACATTATGCAGTATGATAATGTTAAGTAGTCCCTTTAAGTATTTGATGCTGAATATTTAACACCAAATTTCCTTCTTTTTTTATGTTGACTAAAGCATTTCCATGTTTTTTTTTTTTAATTAAATTGTGTAAATTTTTTGATAGGTCCAAACAGGCTGAAGTTCTGATAATTGTTTTTCACATATTAAGATACCCATAAGGAACGAATAATATTTTTACAAGTCATATTTCTTTCTAATTCTACATAATGAAACTGTTACAGAGAATGCCATACCACTGATGATGAACAAAATGTTGCCATAATAAAAAAGAAAAAAAATTTGGATCTTATATATACATAGGAAATCAGGTGTAAAATAAAATCCTCTCTAGAACTAAGTTTCCAGTGCTTAGAATTCAGTAACTTGTATTTGGTAATTGCTACCAGATTTTTCTAACTTTTTGACACCTGAATTAAGTTTGGCTGAAAATACAACTCCAGCTGTGACTGCTGAGTTGTTGAAACCTGGGCTCATCCAGCTCTCAGTTCACACATTTGTTGGCATTAGAGGCTGAGATTACGCTTCGTCTGAACATTATAATAAGTACCTAAAGCAACAGCCCCAGTTAATATTGCCTGAAACTTCCCACTGTAAGAGTTTCGTTCCAGTAAACTAAAACTAAGATTGGTAGGAACATACATGCAAGTTTGTAAGTCTCTATGTTTTCCCCCTAAATTGATTTTGCATATGCAGTTTGGATCCTTTCTGGCCTAAATTAGCCTAGAGACAACCACAGACAAGCTGTTCAGGTTGAAATTTTCTGTGGCATGTCTAGCTTGGGACAACTTGTTTTTTCTGCAAGTTTAAAATAGCTCAGCTTACTTTCAGGGGACAAAAACACAGTGCTTTAGACTATGCCAGAAAGCTTTCATGCTTTGAAGCAAAGACTTGAAACCGGGATCTTTGCTACTTAAGCAGCAATATAGAGAGTTAACGTGGTCAGGGGACAGTTAAAAAAAAAATATGTCTTTTTCCACTTGCCCCCATCCCTGATACTTTTTTTTCCCCCACCTTCAGGCTGCAGTTTGAAAACTCACTTTACCAGAAGGCCACCATGTCCACTCCCTTCTTCTCCCTTTTATTCCCCAAAAAGCCGGGCGCAGCCCCGCGGGGAGGCATCACCTGCGGGCGGGCGGGCGGGCGGGTGAGCAAGCGAGGCCCCCTGCGACCCGCAATGCGGATGCGGGAGCAGAAAACCAGGAGCTGTGGAGGCGCCCCKGGAGGTGGCACCGCCGCCCGGACACGGGGCCTGCCACAGTGGAGGAAAAAACCACCGTTTCCTACATGTTTTAACCTAGTTTAAGCTGGCAGTCCCTGTCACAGCTGCCCTCCCCGGGGAGGCGGTTTAAGTGGCAGGCGGCTGCGGTGGCCGGTGCAGGCGGAGGCCGCTCAGGGCCGGTTGGAACCGGCTCCAGCCGGTTCCGAGGCAGGTGCAAACACCTGCCGAAACCCCCAAACTGGAGCCGCGCTGCGGGCCGGGAGCGTGTGCCGCACCAAAACGGGGCACGGGTGCCCCCCGCCAAAGCCGAAACGACAGCCGAGGCAAAAGTGAGGCAGTGGAGCCGGGGGAGCAGGGAGGCTCGGGGTTCACTTCGGTGCTTGTGAAACCGCTTGCGTCCTTCTTCTCCTTCTCGATATCCGAACTGGCGATCAGAGGTTTGTGTCAACTGACGGTAACTTAAGTAAAATTGCCCAGCTCGAGACGCTTCTGCCCGTGGCGCTCACCTTTCAGAGAGCTGCCGCGCTCGGTTGCTGCGCCGGCTGACGTTCACAGCGCTGTGCCAGCCGGGGCACGGGGCAGAGAAACCGCCCTCCTCGCTAAAAGCTAGCCCGGCCAGAAACAGCCGGGCGTTTGGTTTGGTTTTTCGTTTTTAATTCAGACCTACCCTCCAAACAGAAACTGCTTCTCTTAGAGAGAAGGGCAGTTCCTGCCGATTTACGATGTACGCAAAAACTGTAGCCTTAGAATTGCCTTTCAGAAGGGAAAAAAAAAAAAAATCATGTTTTAAATGGTGTTTAACCGGGYATTAATTAGGTGTGAAACTCTGAGCTAGTCTACTAATAATGAAGTTGCCAACTAAAAATTTAAAGAAGCAAAGATCAAATAAAGATGAAACGGACTGAATCACATTTTTATTCTTGCAGCTTTATTCAGTAGAGTATTTTATGTTATTTAGTCTTTTCAAACTTAAAGGAAAAAATGACATCCTACTGCTTTGGGAGAGCTGTTCAACAGGACCAAAAACTGTCCTTGGAGGTATTTCCACTTAAGGTGATTATTATGGAACTGCACCCCCAAATGGTTATTCTGACATGCACTGCTAGGTAGGGGAGTGTTTTTTTCAAAGGGAAGATCCAGTTCTCTATAGCTTACAACAAATTTAATCATAAACATATGTACAATGGAAAAGATGACCTGTAGTGTAAGTGAAGATTTCTCATAGGATTGTATTCTCATTGCAAATGTAGAAATGAGAATGAAAGTAAAACCTTTTAATTCAAGGTACAAATGCAGTTTTCTTTCTGTTTTTTTTATTTTTCATAGCGATGGCATGTTCACAACAAAAGATGTAATGAGAAAGCATGTACATAAGGGTGTAATTTGCAGGCTGCTTTGTAAGAGCAAGAGCTAGGTTAAAAATTATTTCAGATAAGTACCTCCTCCCTTTTTCTGCAGTGAAAAATAGTGTAAATGAAGTAGACGAAAAGAATAATTTTTGGCTTGTGGTTCATTTTGCTCCCAGACAGCAAGTTCCTTGAATTCTTCTCATTTTCTTCTTTTCTTTTCCATCCCCTTTTATACTCAATGGAAAGAAGGAAAATGTAAAAGCAAAAGAATCATAAACAGTGATGTATTATGTACTATGTATTGTATTGAAGTGCATTGCTTTAAAAATTATATTTAAAATATATTTTAGAAGTGAACAAATTTTGTAGTCATTTCAAATAAAAAAGTCATTTTCTGCTTCTGTTCAAATTGTCTACAGAAGATATTATATTTGACGATGCCTTCAGTTAAAAGTTTTCAATATAAATTTGCAGGTTAGTGACTCACTGTTTACATTTGCATTGTAAACATGCTCTTATACTGTAGTCTAATGCCTTAGTTTAATCTATTTTGTAGCATAAAACATTATGGTGGTTCTAATAATCCTAATTTTAAAAAGATAGTAAAATATTTTGTTATGATATTACAGAGGCCACAAGAATTGAATGCTTTATATGCTGTAGTGATCTAACCTGTACAGGTCCAAGTGGCATTTAATAGTATGATTTTTTTTTTTTTTAGTTGTCTAAAAATGTAGACAAATACTTAAGTGTGTTTTTGAAAGTACATGCTTTCTTCACAACCATTGAAATCACAAGAAATGGCAATAACCTTCCCAAGATATACCATTGCAGGAGCCAAAGGACTAACTTGTGTTCTGTACGACTGCACTCTATCAGCAGCATTCAAACTCTTCAAGGAGAGCAGACCACTTAAAAGCATCAAAATCTAATCCGGATATCCCTTCCGCAGGGTTTGGATGTGATAAATGAAAAGGTTTTTTTTCTCATGTTCAGTGACCAAGCATTGTAGCTAAACACGCACGTGCTCGAACAAAAAAAGAGCCTACATCCAGCTTGCTTTTCAATAATCAGGAATTGCTAACTGGAAAAAAATATCAAAAAGGAAAGACAAACTGTGACAGAATTATGAAGCAGTAGGTTTCCARTCACTGTGGACCTGCTATGTCAAGTACTTGAGCAATACAAATGTAGAGTACTGTGGGAACAATGCACATAGGCTGCAGTGCGTTTTGGCTGGCTCAGGGAAATGGCACTGCTTTCAGTACTGCTGCTTTTTTATCTATAGGTCTTAAAGTGTCCTTGAGGAAGGGAAGTGTTGTTGTTCCATTTTCCAGATGGGAAAACTGAAAAGATTTGCCACTGAATAGCTGGAAGGAGTAGTAAGAGAGCAAGGAAAGTATTTCTTATATTTATTTGATTTTTCCATTTGAATGCCGGGGTCCTGCTCTCCTTTAAGCTACATAGCATATTCCTTTTTTACAACAGTAAGCCATGGCTACTACTATAAATTTTTCGATCAGAAATTACCTCACTCGAAAACTGTGTAATAATTCTTGCAGAGGAATTAAAACCTCCTAGATCTTCCTGTGTCCTTTGCTTGTACCAGAACCTCAACAGTCTGAGAGGTGCTAGAGGTGCATAGAAGCCTAGTAATTATGTCTCTGTTAAATGCAATTCTAAAGAGAGTTCATCAGGGACGTTTAGAAATGAACTAATCTACAAGATAGACTTATGAATCTGTTTACCATCCAAACATGAATAAAAGCATTAAACAGATGTTGGTAAATTGCAGCAACTGTAAAATACTATTGTAAACAGTGAAGGGAACAAGGGATGACAAGAACAGGGCCCAGCATCCATGGGGGAAAGGCAATCCTGTATTTACTTCCTTTCAGCTGAGAGGACATGCTTAATAATTACTAAACTAGAATTTCCTCTGTCAGCTCTTCCACATCAGCCTGGAAAAGTAGCCATAAAAATATCTGAATATTTACACAATATGGTCTTTTTTTGCCCCTTATCCTCAGAACACAAGATAAGATAGCTAAGATACTGCTGAACCCTGAGTTTGGGTAAAGAAACAAGGACTAAAGGAACATCTGCTACTATACTCTGAAAGATTTCATCTGAGCTTTGCAAGGCTCAACTTTTATTATTACCTTTCCTTTGTAAAGTTTTAATCCTTCTCACTTTAGAGGTACAGAGAGGTGATAATAACATCTGAACTGATTTTGTACCTCCAGTTCATCTCATTTTTACCTGTGTTCTTGAAAGAATAACAGCGATTGCTACTGCAGGAGCATTAGTACTCTTGTTGCACTAAGTAGATCACTCCCAAATTTAAATATTGCCACATTTCTATGGTAAAATGGATCATGACTGCATGTCACCCTACCACCACCCTGAGGCATTCAGTTTTCCCCAGGATGCTCCTGAATTCCCAGCAGTGCCTGCTAGCAAAACTGTCTGTCTCCAATCCGCCCTTCTCCTTCAGACCTGCAGGGTGGCTACTGCACCAAAAGGCTGTTGGGAGTTAGGTCTGAGCACCAGGAAAGATATAATCACACAGGAGTTTTCAGTAGGGACAGGTGATTTGAGTTTGTAGCAAAAGAGATCTTGTGTTATATAGGGCTTTCAGCAACACCACACCTTTCTCTTGTTAAGCCTTGTTCCCTTTTGCAGTCTGTGTTATCACTGGCACTGAAATGCAAGCAACTTTTCTATCTCTTGTTATGTCCTAGAAAGGAGTTGTATAATCAAAGCTGGTATGTTAAGGACTCTTGAGAAGCCAGGAAGCTTAGTTATAACCACACATTCCACACATCCAAATTTCCACAGACACCTACCCAAACTACACAAACTGTAGAACATATTGTGTATCTCATTATCAAAGTGCCTCTGCTCTCATCTTCTATTAAACCTGAATTGTTTCACTTTAAAATACTGCCAGTCTCTTACAGTTTCTGCGTCAGTTAGATCACTCCTGTTTTCAATAGCTAATTATCTTGTCTCAGCCTAGAGATACATTGTTGACCCTTCCTGGCCTAAGCAAAAGTGCTTCAGGTTTTTTCTATTCACAGAAAACATAGCTAATCAAGTCCTGTATTTCTTTGGGGAAATGCTGTTTGTTTACACAGAAGATACAAACTGTCCTTTTCCTTTAAACACAGAGAAACAAGTTAAGCAGTTTCTTTTCATAGTAAGCAGTGGGCTTTAAAGCAATCCCAACAAAGAGACCTTTCTGGAGCTTGCTTCAGTGGCATTGATGCATAGCTGAGACTGATTGACCACTCAGCCTCAGCTGCATTTGCTGTCAGTCCCGAAGCAGCACCTTACTTCTTGGGCTTTGCTGTTCTTCTGAATCAGCTAAGGCTTCCTTTTGTAGTAAACTGAACTGTAAAAGGTGCTAGAACAGCCAGCTGTATCCTGCTACAGTGTTCTTTAAAAAAAAAAACTAGTACACTGTGCTCTGGTGGTGATATTTGGTGCTTGAAAAAAGACAAAAGAACTGCCCTCTACCCGAGTATGTGACCAGTGCTATAGGAAACATGGACAAAGGGGAGGAAAACAGCACTGTCTTCTCAGAGGAATTCTTCCTAGGACTGGTAGTCTGTTTCAGTAGATGGTAAAATGGATTTTTGCTCTGGAACTCATTAATTTCAAGTTAGACTAAAGGGTATATATATCTACAATTTGCCAGAAATGTTGATAACAGCATCAAAAGAAAATCCAGATGTCATAAGTAAAAACAAGAGCAAGATCATATGTTTTGTAGTGGGACTAAAGACCCTTAGAAGTGAAGGAGAAGGGAAGAGAAAAAGAGAGAAGTGATGACAATAATAAGTCTCTTCTCATACCTTGGCTATAGGAAGCAAGTGCACACATAATTTCTTTGTGATTAAAACCTTTGCTGCTAGAGGAAAATAGAGGAAAGAGCTCAAATTATTATGGGAAGATAGTTTATACATTTTATTAAATGACTTTTTAGAAAAAAATTTATTAATATGCCTTGGAATAGGAAATGGAACTTAGTTTTCTCCTGCCCCAGTCAAGTGCCTGAAACTATGGTATCATATTCTCCTGTTTTTCTTTTCATAGTTTCCCCCCTTCCTCTCACTGTTCAAGTGTGATGGAAGACATCATCTTACATAAAAATAGCTCCAACCCTCCCTACAGGGACATGAGAGTTGCCTCAGGTAGAGAAGGAAGCTGAACTGGGTCTCTTACAGTCATGTACAAAGACATTAAATACGGCTATTATATGAGCAGGAAAGGTAGTGAAAGATATTCCTCCTTCTCTCTTAAATGACCTGTATCCTCTAGTAATGATTACTGCGTTAAGGTCCATGAGGCAGAAAGTGGCAAGAGAAGAAAATAATTTGTTTCTGGATAGTGACTCTTTTAAGCGTGAACTAGAATACTCAATTCTATCAAAACTGAAACCTTTTTAGGCATGAATAGAAGCAGCCTTCTGTGGCTTTGTGGAAAATTGAGATAAAAAAGGAAGTATGACAGTAATAAGAGTGAGACTGGAGCTGTTCGAAGATTTTTAGGATTGCAATTTAGTGGTTATTTTTTTTTAATCTCTGGCTTTAATGGGTTGGGGTATGTGATGTGCTTTAAGGATACCAACTCTAGCTTCAGGTATTGGTCCAGAGGTATTCCAAACTTCTGGAGGTTAGCATTTGTATCAAATTTGGATCCTAAAGGTTGTTACTTGAGCCCTAGATAATATTCACCAAAGCACCTGTACAGCTGAGAACTTAAGTCATATTTTCAAAAGGCATATGGCTTTATTTTCCTCACAAATGGGTGCTTAGTCATGGGGAGAAGGAGATGGACAGGGCAGTGGCAGAGAGGATGTTCAGAGAATATATTGCTTTTAAAAATGAGCCCCATCTGTACTGTGCAAGGGACTACTGTCTGGAGACATCTGCCTTTGTATTAATCCAGGTGTTATATCCACAATATGCTGTGCCTGGAGAAAATACCAACTCATGAGCTGAAATCACTATCTCTGAACCCACACTGCTTCTCAGATCTAGAAGCAACATAGCTGGTGCTAGAATCAGGATTCTCTAAGCAAAATAGATGTACCTTTGGTCTCATTTTCAAAAACATTTTAAGTACTGAGCCTCTACATCTCTTTTGAAGTAACCAGATAAAAATAATTCCGTCAATGGGACAAAAACATGTCCCTCTCCCTCTCAAAACAAAAAGCGGGGCGGGGAGAAACAAGCAGTGATGGGTGTAAACAAAGATGTCATTTCTACAGTTAAACTCAGTAATGCCAGAAGGCTCTGTTCCCTGACTGCTCTGGAATTTTTTTCCTTAGGCTTGTTTACATAGTATTCCTTGGTTCTAGATAGGAAAGGACTCTGAAAAAATTTGCAAGTGTTTCAGTAAGAAAAATATTGATTCTTCCTATGCAAGTGTGTGGATTTGGGGCAGAGGGAGTGGGAAGGGGATGGAGAAGAAGAGGTGGTTTCAGGCTATTTATTCTTTTTAGAGGACAAAGTTTGAAATGCTTGGTAGGCGCACCTGAGAATTGCAGACTTCTTTAGGACAATATAGGAACTTCGAACCAAGGAAGAATATAAAATCTTGCTTTAATGGAACCCAGATTTTAACTGTATCATATGTCCACAACACCTTTTAAATATTCCAACTCAAAATCTTCTAGGCTAGCTATACTAGACAAGTGCAACTAGCTTGGTCCCCCTCCAAGAGAAGGGCTCATTAACATCTGGACCACTCCTCTAAAGTCAGATGAGATAAAGTTAGCTCTTAACACCCTGTAAGCAAAATAAAGAGAAACTTCTAACACTAACAATTATTAGTAGTGCTCCTTACAGAGATCACTGTTCCTGGTGTCCATACAGAATAGAGCCAGGCTCTTTACTTCATGGTTTATTAATAAGCTTCAGGTTTCTGCCCAGAGAAACTGATTTCTCTCATGTTTTAGGATTAAGTTTGTTTTGGTTTTCTAATGAGTACTTTTATGCATAAGGTTTGGAAAGAAAGCAGCTGTCAGTTATGTTTTAGAACTTGGTTTTGGCAGAGACATTTATTTTCTGAGAAATGCAGTCAAATCTGTCTAAGAACTGATAGGCCAAGGTCAAACTGCAGTCATCTTTGGAAAGGAAATAATCTTTTTCAAGTACTTTGACAGGAAACCAACATTTCCAGCTGAAGGTACATGCAGAACATGGAAACATGTACATATATATACATGATTGTGCATTAAGAACTGGAAACAATTGTGGCTTTTGCTTCTAATGTTGTAGTCTAGGGAATCCTTGCCAAAATGTAAGTTTTGTACTATTATGCCCTCATTTCTTTAGAGGCAGCAGTGTGTTTGGTATGCACCATTCCAAACACGCGTTTGGTATGCACCATACAGGAAAGTATTCTTAAATTTTTTAGGGATCAATGCATCTCCTGCTAAAGAGAAAACTGAAAGTTAGAAATAGTAGGGAAAACAGTTTTCCAAGATTCATAGCTTATAGTATTTTAAGAGATGACTGATAAATCAAAAGGATTGTGGGTTAAGTGCAGATAGTGAAATCAAAACTTACAGAATCTAAATATCTGTGCTGTAAGTAAACGTGAAACGTAACAGCAAATCAATGGCAAATGGGCAGTTACGTCCTTTCAGTTCATGATTCTTTGTGAAATGGGCAGTTCTGCCCTTCTGGTTCATGATTCTTTGGGGAGTTATGTTAGTATTGATAGTTCTGTTGTCTTCACAGAATAAACCATAGAAGATAATGCTGCTTAGTAATGAGACTAGCATAAAGAAATGCTTGGGAGATGAGGCTCTATCCATCCATCCTTGCCTGGGGCTGCACTTCCGCACAATCTGTTAGTCTCCTTACAAATTGCAGTGTTGGACTGCCACAGACTCCTGAGGGCAAAGATGATGAATAGGATCCCAAACTTCTGTTACCAGATGTAAAGTTCTAAATTTCATTTCCTCCTACCCTCAAAAGCAAGAGATCATGCTTTTTCTGACTCAGGTGGGGGAGCAGGAAGATGATCATTGTCACTTTCTTATTCCCAAATATATTGATTCAGTTAAATATCCAAATGCAAAAAACACCAGCAACATTTCTGTTCTCACCTATAGCCAACCCATAACAGATACCAGCTGGGGGAAAGGAGAACAATAACAAAAGAATACTCTGACATTTAGTCACATCTAGAAAATGATAGAATGTCTAGCCAGCTTTTGAACAGAGGTCACTATTCTCAAGGCACACTTAGACATCTTTTTATTACAAGAAATATGCATTTACAAGAGTGAAATGCAAACAAGGTAATATAGATGTTTTTGCTTGAGAAGCAGACAAATTGTTCCCTTTTTATCATGCCTGTATATAAAAGATACATTAACTAAGTTTATTCTTTACAGTTTGCTCATGATAGTTTGTGAAAAATATACATCATACTGTTCACAGTACATATTTAAAGAAATATTCACAGTATTCACATGAGTATTAAAATCAGCATATGCTTTTGTATTCAAATTTTAAGGAGACTTGAACTTTGGATGTTCAAAATGTTAGCGTATTTGTAACACTATTTCATCTAGCATCACTGCCAAACGTCTTTTGATTGCAAGGAGTTATYAGACATATAGTTGCAGTCAGGTATCACAAAGGTATTACCCTTTTATTTTTCCAGTTTCCTTAAATTAGTCAACACTAGAAATGATGCTTTTAAAGAGCTCTCACTTCTGGCATGTAGTTTTGCAGTTTTCTGTAGCCCCCTAATATTGACAAAGTTGACCTTTTAAAAAGAGGTAGGTTTAAAAAAAACAGTCAAGATTTATTTAAAATTTGTCTCAGAAAGAATGATACAACGCATTGGCCTGTCTTTGCATGGAAGAATGAGTAATGGGGAAGATGGTGATAGAATCTAGATGAGAAAGACTTGAAACCTGAGGCATTTCTCTTCGGTTTTCCCACCACCTCCCTTGCTGCTAGTTTGTGTAGAAACCTCCCCCTAATATACCCCACAGATCCATGCATCAGGCGTTCACTTCTATGTTCAAAACATTAAGAGTAAGCATCTGCTACATTTCTCAGTCTAAAAGCTAGCCTTTTAATTCAAATTTGACATGGCATACATGTATCTGTATACGTATATATAGATATCAGGACTACTTTTGGATATCACATTGCAAATGACTCACTAGTCTATAAGATAAGATACTGTAATGAGCATTTGAACACTAGAAGTAAAATTGCTATTCTACTTAGAATTTCTGTTTCATCCATCTAAAATCATACTAAGAATACATTTGCAATTTTCTTGCTTTTTGCATTCCTAATTCAGGCAACCCTTTCCCTTGGTTTTAGGGCTGCAGAATCAAATACATTCCTATTATATTATTCCACAGAGAACATGTAATTTTCTCTAAGATTTCAACCTTTCTGCATATTTAGGGGACACGTGAAGGAAAATGATACAGACCTTGTTTTTAAACTGGAAAATGGGGCTAAATGTGACTCCTAGACCATACACCACAGAGAGAAAGGCAGGTTACCTTCTTTTTCCTCTACCCTTCTCATCCTAAGGTGCAAGGTTAAAGAAATTCAAGTTGTTGTGCTTCCCCCTTCTTTTCTCTTCCTTAATTTCTTTGAGGTTCAAACTAATACATTTCATTAAATGGAATAGCAGGAAAGAACACCATCATAATGTTCCATAAATGGAATAGCAGAAATCACTTCAGGATTCTTTCCTCAGTCTGACCCTCACAGGCTACTTTCTGTGGAGATCCTGCTTAAATCAAATTTCTTTCTTCTCCAGCTTTTTTCTACTTTATGTACTTCCTTAGGTAAGCGATAGGCAAATTGTATACAGCATGTTTTGAGTTCTGTGTTACAACGTCAATTACAAATAACTATTTTGATACTTGACATAGTAATGTAGGGCAGGAAGCAGGGCATAGACTTTGCCAAGTATTCCGAGAGGAAACAGCTAAGAAAAAAATTAACAGTGGAAGTCACAGATCTTTAACTTGTGCTAAATCAATACAAAGTACAAGGTATAAGCAAGAACAGCTGTTTGAAAGAATGAAGCTTTGATGCAAGCTCCTGGATGCAAACTTTACTACGGCCATTATCACTTTTTGGCTTGCTTTTTTGAGTGAAACCAGGAATGCTGTGGTTAACTCAGTTTTCATTTTATTGATTAGTGGTGGCTTAATATTTAAAAACATCTGTTATTCACAGCCTCAGAAAGGCACAGTTGTATTTTACATGGACACACTGTAAACTATGGGAATTTCACTTATTATCAATCTAGCTGTTAAAGTGTAAGTGACATGCTGTGGGATGCCTTCCAGATTTTGAACTTACACTGTCTACCATGCCAAATGCTAGGTCTGTGATGCTTCGAAAGAGCTGAGATTTCTCACAAATCCTTTAGCCTCTAGCCTCAGTGATCAAATCTCAATATGTAGATTCCGAATGCCTGGATATTTATATCCAGGATTTTTTGCTTTGCCCCCTTATGATGGAAAACTCTGCGCTTTTAATGTCTCAAGTGAAAATATTTCTGATTTTTTTTTTTAATCCCCTATATTGCATGCCAAAATCTCACCACATAATTGAATGTGACTGATCTTCTGCCAAGGCCTGGAATAGCAGGGAGAACTGCCTGCAGACATTTTTCACAATTTCTGCTGGTAAAGCACTTGACTCAGAACAATTTCTTATTTTTGTGTGTTAAAACTTCATTCCCAAATTAAGGGAAAAATAGCTTCTGATGCTTATATTAATTACAAAGTAAAAATGTGCTCAATACTTCAGTACAGGTCAGTCATCTACCTCATTATAATCTCAAAAATTACACTAAGTTAACCACTGTTTGGCATCAATATTTTCTTACTCAATTTTTCTTGCCAGTAAATTTGCTGACACTACTCTGACTTCAGAGGGAGCAGAATCTGTCTCCTGAATGGCTAGTAGTTTGTTGAACCAGGACAAAACCAAGACCCCAGAAGGACACTTACAGTTCATACTAATTTATGCACAATAATATTATTGTTCCTCTCACCCCCAGTACAGCACTGCTGCTACCACAAGCATCTTGCAAAGAATGCGGGACGAATCTGGCATGCTGACCCCGCTGTTTAATAGGCATATCTCTCTCCCTGGCACTGTCTGCTCCTGGAAATGTTAACTAAGATCTTCATGTTCCAAGAAAATTCTTTTGCATTGCTGCGTTTCAACCTTTACTTATTTCCTACTAGCAATAAGTTGTTATTTACCTTCCAGCGAATCTAGCTGCAGTTGCCTTTTGTGAAGCCAGAAGTTTCTACCAGTTCAGCTAGAGGAGCATCACTGACAGTCCGTACTTAGCAATTTCTTTAGAATTATAAAGGATTTTRCCTTCTTTGCTCTTACACAAAGACTCGTTGAAGAAATCATTTGGGCATGGTGGAGCTCAGTGAATGATTTCTGGTAGATGGAAAGCAGGCAAAGCCAACCTCTTTTTACTGCTGTCGTAGGCTTCTGAAACAAGGCAAAAGCTACTAAGAAGATGCCATCCACTTATTGTAATTACATCGTCCTTATAATTCTGTCTGTATCTATTTAAGAGAGGAGGAAACTAGAGGAGGAGAACTATATTGACTCTGCAAACAGAACTCTCCCCAAAATAATGTTTGTTGTGAATCCAACTTGTATCATAAAATTAAAACCCAGTATTGTTCCTTGTTACTCCTGCTAGAAACTATTATATGACCAATACCTTTCTCCCAAGCACCAGCGGGTACGTCAGTACTGGCATTCCAGAAGATGACCTGTGCCTGCATGCCTAAAGCAATCAAATTCACACTACTAGTGATGAGGGAGAGAATCCTACTGGCAAGCGTCTCTCTGTTATATGGGAGGAAAGTCCAGTCTGGAAACTCTGATGACCTGGACAGGGATAGCACACTGTGGGCACAACAGATGGTTATTTTAGTCACACCTATTGCAAAATCTCTGGTCAGGGATTCATGGGCTCTCTTTCTGGGTATTTGAATATGCAGCCCATCATACCTGCACATCGGTGCTCTGGAGTAACAAAAAGTCATGGGAAAACTTTATTTGGAAAAAAATTGTGTAGTCTCCTATTTCTAAGCTCAAAAGCCAGTCATTTAAAAGACAGATATCACATACAACATGACTGAATAGTTCCCAATATAATAAGAACAATACAATAACAGTGCTTAGTCTTTCAGAATGCTGAATGGGATCAGCTCTCACTGAAGACTTTAAAAAAAATATAAATAAAAGTGATTAATTTGAGGAAGCTGCATTGTTGAGAAGGTCTCAGTAAAAGCGTATTATATAATGTTAAATTGTGCTGTCAATACAGGTTCAGCTCACCTTGAGAATAATAAACTAAAATATATGTTACACTGTACTATATTTATTAAAATCAGTTCTCTCTTAAAAAAAAAAAAAAAAAAAGCCAGCTAGGTATTTAACTGTAACATGAGCTGACCAGAGCAGCTTATCATACCGGCATGAGTGGTCTACAATGGCTTATATTTCATGTCATGCAGCACTTAATAGCCTGTTAATGTTAATATTGGGATTCAGCCAGAAAAGAAAACTCTTTTGGAAGGAAAACATAATTTAGTATGCTCCTGCTGAATGCTCTTGAGGTACGTTATATAGACTGGGAAGAAAAAAAGTAACATTTTCTTTGCATACCCTTGTCAAAATATGGGTATAAGCAATCTCTCCTACCATCATTAAAATGTTTAAACAAAAGGAGTTTCCAAATGCACAAATATGAGCCAGCTGTTTGATTCACCTGAGAATCATAAGGAATAAGATGTTTAAGTAAGTCTACTTTCCATTGTRTTTTTTGAAAAGTCCTACTTTGGGCGTAAGGAAGAAGTTACTATAAAAGGTACAATTCCAAACAAAAGACAATGGCACAAAACTGGTCATTAGGCGTCCTGTGTGGCAGATCACAAGCATCAATGAGAAACAAAAAGAGAAGGGGATGGAAAATAGATTTGACTGAAATTTAAAAAAAGATACGATGTAGAAAATGAGTAGAAAAGGCAGAGTCATATTATAGAAACATTAACTGAAGAAACTTTTCTTCTTCATCTTGAGAGTATGGGATGAGTCAAAGTTTGGGAGGATCTTTGCCCTGGGAGCAAGAGATATCACAAGGAGCTCCTGCAGTAAAGGACCGTGCTGTGATAACAAAGTAGTCTTGCATGCAAACACTCCACAAATCCAGTTGAACGTTCCAGGCCTGAACAATTCCTCCTGAATTCTCACTCCTGACCAGTGAAAGTGAGCTACACAACTGCCCTCTTTGCTTCTCTGTTAGTGTGCCAAGTGGAGTGAAGTACTTCAGAGATTAGACATAGCCATGCTCTTCCTCTGCCTAAAGATGCAAAAAAGAGGAGTGAACACCATTGTCCTGCCTGGTCAAAATCTGGCTCAACCTGCAACACCTGTTTACCAGGGGATCTCTGAAGGGCATATGGCTAACAGTTTTTATTTCATGCTGTCAGTTCAGCAAGGATGGCTGTGCAAAACAACACAACCAGAGCAATGCACACATTGCCATCTAGACACAGGTCAAGTGAGAGAGCAGAGCCTCATTGTATTGGACTTTTCCCAGACACATTGCAAAGATGTTCTCCACCTTGACGGGATAATTAAGAGATACGCAGGTAAACAGAAATGAACATGCAGAAATTGAGGAGAGAAGGGAAGAGGGAARTAGACTCCAGGTTTTCTTAGTGTATGCCAATACTGAACAGTCTCAGAATCATATAGTACAATCTGCTCAAAGTCCACTTTGCACATCATCTCCTCAGTGCTAATTACCCTCCTTCCCTTTTCCCAAGAATCCAGCCCATGACTTACAGCAATATGGTGATCTTCAGCATTCTGCAGGAAGACTGCCTTAGTTAACCCTAGTGGCACAGTGAAGCAACCAAGGCATCCCTGATGGCCTCGTAAAGAATACCAGAAAGAGGAGCATTTTAATCTCCARCCCCACAACAGTTCAGTGCAAAGTGTTTCCTCAAACACCAAAGTCTCAGATTTTTAACTACAGACACCACTCATGTATAATGCTATTGTTATACTACTCCTAAACTCTTGTCATTTCTCTCTATAGCTGCAAGAATAGCTTTAGAATACATAAAGCTATATCTGTATCTCTATACAAAGGTAAACAATCTCCATAAGACATTTTTGGCTGAAGGCCACCAGCAGTGGCTAAGCTGTAAACCTCTGAGTAATGTGATTTAGAATAGAAATGCTACCAGAGTAGAAATGAATTTCAGTCTTAGTGGTATGAACAGGAACTGCTATCATAATGAATCAGGACAGTAATCTGGATAGTCTTGAGAGCAATATGCTTTGAAGTTTTTGGATCATATAGCAAGTCCTACCATATATTTTTCTATGATTGAAATTCAGAATTATTCTGCAACTTAAAAATGGGAATTTAAGTGTTTCTAAACCCTCACTGTTGAATGTCATTTTATTGCTATCCMCATTTATGCTGTATAATATCCTATTGTCTGTGAGACTGTTGCTACTAGTAGAACAAATCACATCCGCTTTTCATTACTATTATGGACAAGAATATAGGTGAAGCAGCAAAACCAGCACATATTACTAGCTGGTATTTAGGATTTGGGAAACCTTATTCTGGTGAGAGGAGGGACTAAAGCACATTATTAGGATGATACATCACTCTTGAAGAGAAGCAAAAGGATGCATTTTGTTCATACTTACTAAGAGAGTGTTTGGATCTCAGTGGATTTATATTCTTTTCTCCTGTTTGAAGGTAACATATCCCAAAGGTGTTCTGGATTTGTGTACAGGCAAAAGATTTTTAGCAAGGAAATATGTCAGAGTGGAACTGACATCAGAGCAACATACCTTTAGTTATATTCAGTTAGCAAAAACAATTTCTTTACAGCAGGTCAGGAATTCCTGCCTTGAAATGGATTTTAAAAAAATCACACTCAAGCTTTACAACCCTTCACAGGAGCATGTTTCTAAGGAGTTGCTAAATAAGTATTGCACTAACTTTCAGGTATCAATCAGAAATATTTAGGAGAGGACAAGAGTTAAAATTTTCTTGTTTTTTGCTTTTGGTTTTTTTTCTTCATTTTTTCCCCTCAAAATAAAGCATCTCACATGAGTTCTGGAATCTCCCCAGGCAGACAAGTTGTGCTGCTAGCACCAGTATGAACTGTTTCTGAATGCACATGTGTTGAACTGGGCTGTAGTGCTTTGGTATTGCCAGTGTTTAATGCACTACATTTCATGTTTCCTAATACTGGGATGGTGAGGCTACAAGTTGACAAAGGACAGAGAAAGTCACACATGCAGGATGGTGCTTGCCTATCTAAGCAATTCTTGCAATTTTTGTCAGTTTGAAAGCCTGGCTTAGCTCTGCGCTGTTCAGCCCTATGACCCTCACAAGCAGCGAATGATCACTGTTGCCGCACTGATTCCAAAGTAGAATTCAGCTTCCATTTCCCACATTTAGACAATCATTTTATTAAAATGATCTCCCAGAAATTACAGTACAGAGGATATAATTTCCCTTCAAAGTTGGAGAGGAGATTAACGGAAGAAGAAAAGCATGCTTGTTTACTACAATATTTTATGTTTAACATACTTGACTCGAAAACAGCCTAGTTGGATGATGATTGTTGCTACTTGCCTTCAGAATTGCCTCTCCAGTGGTCACTGCTTCTGTTTCCGGGATCTATTCTTGACTACACTGGATTTGCCTTATACCACTAGCCTATACTAGGTTTGTCATAGAGATTTCCTGTACTCAGGCAGTACGGACAGCAACAAGCATAACACAGGTGACTAAACAGTAAGCCTAGGTCTAAAAGATTCAAGCCCCAGCTTTGCTTTCTACAAATTTTATTCAGTTGTTATAATTTGTTGCCCAGATTTCCCTTCTGATTATCTTCCATCGTGTATCTATCAATAATCCTTAAATTGGCTAATTGCTTTGTAAGTGAAACACTCACTGAAGATCCCGGTTGCTGGATTTAGTTCATGCAACATATCCTTATATGCTGCATAAGGACACTTGCCAATTTGCAAATCCATATTGCATAATACTACAACCACCCTTCATTAGTCTGTGAGATAGTGTTAAAGGTGCAAATGGATGTCAGATGAACTAGTGACTGAGTTCTGTGCTTATTGTCAGTTATGTGATAACTGAATCTACTACAGGAAAATTTCACTATACTTTGACTTCTGTTGTCTTTAGTTGTCAGAGTTTGTTTCCTAGGACCAATGAAATAGCTCAATCAAATGTCACTGTAAAAAAAGTAGAATTAGAAAAAAGAAACCCTAATACATTGAACAACAAGAGGTTTTGGTATTGCTTACATCTACTATGGACTGTAATAGTACATAATGTGATATTGTATAGAAGGCTAGATTTCTTTGGTTGTACACTCAAATGAAAGAGGAAAAAAGGGAAAAGGGAGGAAACAAAAGACTAGGTAGTTAGAGGATATCAGAAATAATAGCGTTAAACTAATATGGAGTAAACCGAGGTAGAAAACAGATRGGAGATTGCCCTTTAGGACTTTAAAAGGTTCTACTTTTTGAAATAAATGCCTTGCCTATAGCAGTCTAGGAATTCTGCCCAGAAGCCCTTTGTGCTTAGAGGAAGGTTATTTATCCATGTCACTGCATTGCCACAGTTTGTTACAACTACCAGGTGTCTCCCAGGCTTCAAACCACACAAGCTTCCAGGTGAGCTCGATGGCAGAGAGGGGATGTCATAAGAGATTTGAGAAGATCTAATCTGACAAGGCCTGTCAGCTCTTTTCACTGTATCAGGGAATAACCAAACCAAACCAAACCAAACCCCCCAGAGAAAACAGTTGAGATGATAGCTGTGGAAAATTAGTAGCTTTCAGTGTCAGACGATTTCCCTAATACTCAGTTCAGATGGATTCATCTGTCTCTGGATTCACATAGAGATTGCTTACGTCTCTAAAGTTTTTCTTTACTGAGCTCATTTCCATTCTTAAAATAACACATTTAATATTTTCGTTACCTATTACTATAGTACCTCTACTGTGTTTCCAGACTATATTTATCTTTGTCAGCCTTTTCAGATTATTTTATTCCTTCAGCCCACCCCTGTACATACCTTTAAAAATMTACAGACTTTTGCCAGTTTTTAAATATATTTGCAATAATGAAGTGATCATAAATATAGGCATTAAGTATGATTTTAGTGAATCCTATCATTTTCCTGCCCCATGATTAAAGACACACATCATGTATTCAGATAGTCTACCTCATCCACAAATACATAAACAGCATAATTTCAGTAGTTTTCTTTCAACATCGTTTCTATGGGTAACTTATGGGAGAGAGAAGGCATACAAAAAGAGTCACCAGAATGAAAGGAACCTAGTATCAGAAATAGGGGGAGGGTGCAGTCCTAAAATGTTCCAAGTATTCAATGGTGCCAAATACTTTCTTAATAAAATTTGACAGAAAGGTTTCTGAGGGTAGGTCTACAAAGGCACGTAATTGACTTAAGAGTGTACATCCATTGATTTTTAATAGGAACGCTGTTTAGGGGCTTTGGAAAAATCCTGTTTGAAATGTATTTCATGTCTTGATCGGATTACGAGATGTGTCTTGACATCTGTGTCAGAGGTCAAACCTCATTGATACTTTTGTCTTGTGCATATATACATGGAAATATTCTCATCAGCAAAGCAGTGCCACTTTGGGAAAGTTTGGAAGTCAGGCACAGACTGCAATTGGTTCAGTTCCCAAGTCCATGTAGGAGTGGTGCTAAGATTTACACCTTACAATAGGACTTCTTTTATTAGAATAAAGAATTTTCTCACCTTTTTATCTTTACTGTCAGTGTATTGTTCTTGATTGCTCATATTGATTAACTGGAGCTGCATCATGGTTAGAAATTGATTTCTGTTTTGAATCATTAAGGCCATAACATTTATTTGTCCAATCACAGTTTTCTAATAAAACTCTAAGGAGTTGTTGTAATTTATTTTTGAAAGTGCAGATTTCAGGGTGTTTCATTTATTCTTTTCATCTATACTTTAATTAATTTCTCTTGTTAACAGGAGATGTTTGTTAATTTAAAGCACAGTTTTGTTTAGGATAGATTTTTTTTTTCCTGCATGAAGTTATCTAGTATGCAAAGTTGCTTCGAATTTCTGTGCATGAAAAGATCAGTGAGGCACTACTTTATTCAATTTTCCTGTTCAAACAGACTTAACTTCATGCTTCTTTTCCTTTAAGTTCCTTTTAGGTGTCTTGTCCTTTTGACTAGTGGATACATAGTTTCATCGATCAGTTGCATAACAATTCCAGAACAAATGAAAACGCAGTCCTGTGCAACTGGGCACTTCTTTTGGAAAATAAGGAAGTCCTGCAGTGTATTTATAATAAACTGTATTGCTTTCATTTCCTTTTTATAGCAGCTGGCTAACATCACACTACCAGAGCCAAAAAAAAGTTTGGATTTTAATTTAATCAACAGATTTTTCTTCCCCTTTCAGCAGTTCTTTTCTGTACATTTCAGGTTTACAACTATCTTATATTAAGTAACATTACAAAAAGCTGTTTGGGGAGTGAAATTTAACAAAACTGAACAGATTTCATTTACATTAGAAGAAGTTCTGTTTACCATATGTGGAAAGCAGGCTGGTTTGTCATGTCTAGAATTTCAGACAGAAAGCAGTAATCTTTCTTGAAAAACATCATTATGGTGCAATAGACAGAAGAGTCAACCCCCTGCGAAGGATTGTGACTTCCTCATTATTAGTTTTCATTGCAGTTGAAGTCTGTCTAGCCAGTCCATGTCATTTTGTGGGAAGTAGGTAAGGGTGGGAATGAGATCAAAGTGTAGAATATGAAGTAACATGTTTATTTTAATGGAAGAAAAAAATTTATGACTGCAGTAGAAGATGGCAGATGAATTTTTCTGCATGCATATCCATTTCTCTGAAAAGATACAGACTCCAATTTAATCATTCTCAGAAAATACATTAATACATATTAATCAAAAAGGATTCTATGTGTTAAATATGCATATAATGATGTGAAATGTGGACTATCTGATGCATGATTGTTGCAAGAATTCACAACATGTTTCACTGACTAAAACAATCAGGCAGCTGGAGCTTATTCAGCCTCAACAGTTTCACAGCAGACAACTGCTGAGTATTTTGCTCTTCAGTATAAAGCATCAAACTATTTTATAAATAGGTGACAGTGAGTAAAATTAGCTGATGTTCCCAAACACCTTTGGCAATACATTATTCATTGAATTACATTCTGAATTCACTGAAAGAACCCTTGGTACAGTTCATTTAAATTGACTTTCTATTTTTTACACTAGATTGTATGATACAGTACAGTAAAGCACTTCTAATGCTATAGAGATTCCTTATATGCACTATTCTATACAGTAAAGTAATTGACAGAAGTTTATCTCTAGGTGAATAAGCTGAGCATAATACTCCAAATAATTTTAATGAAACTGTCTCAAATCAAGAGTGGGATGTTAAAGCAAAATCAATTACAATTTATTATGAGGCTGCAAGTGTCATATTCAGCCTAGAAAAACATTATTTAATAGCCTTATTAGTTTTTTATGGAATAGACATAAAAATTAAGATAGCTCTATCTAGAGATATATCTAGTAAAGTGGCATTATGTGAGGGTATATGGAGGGATTTTTCTTTACCGTATCTCAGCACCATTCATACGGCACTTGCTTAGCTTTGGAGTAGTCTTGTAGGTTTTAGATTTTGTTTCCTTTCCTTATTTTGTTACCTGGAAGTGTGATCACTGATGCTAAGCCCTTAAATCCAAATTAGATAATTTTCTTCTCATGCATCTCCAGCAGTCATGAAGATACAGCAGGCCAATGTGACCCTCAGGGACATACACTTCTGCAGTCCCATTGGCCATTAACTCTTATTTTCATGGACCAGGACTGTGAGAGGAGAAATTGAAAAGCAGCTGGATCTGCAGCAGCTCTACAGAAATAARTAAGTTGCCAGTACTCATAGAATATAGTGAAAGGAGTGAAGAAGAATGAAAAAATGGTGTGCATCAACCATGCCTGTTACTATAAATGCCCTAGATTTCCATTTTAAAAAGTGCAAGTTAGTCATAGATGAGAATGGATGGTTAGCTGAAGACATAAGAAAGGATTATAAACAACACATTTTCTTTCRTTCGTTCTCTGTAATAGTCTAATATTCCCTGCAAACATTTATTATCCTGTATGTTCAAATAAACTTCTCTGATTTCCAAACAGGTTTCTCCCAGTTTTGGCTTAATCTAGTCTCTTTCATATAACTTGCAACATTTAGTTTCCTTCTCTTTCCCCCTACAGAAGTTCATTTAACACTCACTACTTTTACATAAAGTCGGGACATTTTAATGCACTTGATGGCACTTTGTGGTTGCGAGACAATCTCAAGAGAGGGTGTCAGAAGCAGTGAGATCTCCAGCTCTGTTTGGTCACCTTTGTTTTTGAAGCAGGTCAACATCCTTCCCAGTATGTGCTTGAATTTTTGAAGGATTTATGTGCAATTTATATGCACAAGATGGAGAAGTCACTATTTAAACAGTATTTAGCGAGTTTTCAGTTATGTGCGTGTTTGATGTGAGATTGTTGTGCATTATTGTATGATTACAAAAGTATCTGAAAAACACAGGGAAATGCCATGTCCTAGTCTATTCTCATTCTGAGCCTCTTTCTTCCCTCCCCAACCTTCTTCCCCACACACAGTGTACTATAGGGTTTATTTTTTTTGTATTTCCACATGTCCACTATTTGTGAACATTCCCTTCTTCATTTAAACATATTCTTTTAACCTTCCTAGTAAATAATTGCTATCTCTAGAAGTAATTGAGCACATTTGTAATTACTGCGAATTACTTTTAGTTAAGCCAACTGTATTGCTAATTAAAACCCTGGCATACCACTTGACAGAATATACAGTAATAAATACTTCTTTTCAAATATTGTAACATTAAACTTGTTAATCACCTGTCTAGTGAGAATCAATTCATTCCAGCCCTACAAACAGAGAAATCCTCTTAAAAGATTATCTTGGAATACCAAACTACTATTAAAAAAAAAGTGTTCTTCATGGCTAGGAAACCAAACACAAACAATCCCACCAAATTACTTGGAGAAGTAACAGTATCCCTCCAGAACACACATTGCTAGGAACAAAATTAAGCAACTTAACACAAAAGAAGAAATGTAGCAAGAAATTGTTCTAAGGCTCCCTGGGGTTTCTGAAATCAATCTGCCTGTGCTCAGKAACCCTCTCTCCCTCTGAACTGCCTCACCTTTCTTTACCATCTTGCTTTGCATTTATTTTTTCCCACTTTCTCTGATTATTTCCTCCCATCCCTTCCTTCTTTTGGCTTTCCTTTCTTTAATCAGCCTTATCTTCTGTTGCCAACTACTCTATTATTTTCCTCATTGTTCTTCCAGTTTTTTCCTCTTCTTTCCAGTATACTTCTTTAGAATTAGAAAGCTACTGCTTTGAACAGAGACTGGACAAAGTCTAAGTACAAGTTAAATATCATTTGCATCTTATGATTTAGGTGAGACTTAATTTAGGCACTGTAGGGCTTTTCGGAAGGGGAGAGATTGTTTTTCTTTACCGCAGTTCTTTTGCTTTTCCTCAGGCTGTTTTTTAATAAAATATACCTTTTTGCATTTTACAATTTCTTCAGTAATTCTTGTTGTCTGTGTGTGATGCAAATAAATGTAAAGAGTTACACTGGAACAAGAACTAAGCAGACACAATGAGTGTACTTGCCACATCTATACTGTTCTCTTCACCTTTTATAACTTCACACTTTCTTTGGATGGGCTCTGCCTTGGTTGTAAAGATGTGGAGCAAATACAATGAAAGAAAACCACCCCAAAGTTTTCAAAAGACCCCTAACATGATGAATGTAGAATTACTACAGGAAAATCATAGAGTTTCCTCCAAAAAAATAGGCAATGTTCTTGTCAGTGCAAGCAAAAATAATATATAGATTTTACAGCGCAGTCTAGAGAAAGTAGTTATTTTTTTTATTAATTCTCAGGGAATAACTTGTGGAAAAAATGAAGAGTAAACTACCAAGAACATACTTCTGAAAGTCATCCGTGTTCAGTTCAGAAAAAAATGAGAGTTTTTAAATGAGGAAGGTTCCTGACACTGTGGGGAGAGGGATTAGCAAATTAGTTCAGGAAAAATTCAACGGTGAAGAATGTAAAGGGGCTGAGCCTTAATCCCAGGTGATCTACTAAGGAATGGGCTACATTAGAAATCAGAAGGTGCCTGGGTATATGATGTCAGATTCTTCAGAGACCTGACTTTTCAAGGTGATTGGTCCTTGTGTAAAATCAGGCAATTTCAAGACCTTAAAAGTTGAGGAACACCCAAATTACTCATCAGTTTAAAAAAAGTGGAACTTAAAAAACCCTCAGAAGCTCCATGCTTTTAGAACTTAATACAGCTTTTGGCATACTAAAAATGCATTTTGCATACTAAAAAAGCATACTGTCCCACTATGGTAGCAGAGTAAATGATGCAACAAATAAAAGGTTATGAATAAAAAGTGTGACATCATAGGGGGTAAATACAAAAGAGGCAAATGTGTTATTTAAAAAAAAGGATGAAAGGCTGATAAATTCCTGTCTGGTCCTTGAGATACACTTTTAAAGTCATTTTTATAAAGTCTATATAAAGTAAATATATTCTGTGTACACAAAGCAGTAAGTCCTAAGTGGAGGAAACTATGAAGAGATCATGCATTTTAGGTTTCTGGCTGAGTGCAAGACAAGGTGGAAGAATCCTGTATAACAGCTAAAAACGTAGTCATATGTTTCCCAGTTTTAGTCCCTCCAAAGCTTCCTGTTGTAGAGGCCTGCGTCTAAAAGTTTTTTGAGGGTTCTCAGGACTTCTAATAATCCATACAGAGGCATTCATTTTGCAGAACAGTTGGAAGATTAAATTTCTACAAGCTGGTGGTTAACTTCAATGAGAAATGGTCTGCTAATGAGGATGTCTCCATACAGGGCTTCCGTTCCTACCTTTCTTGCCTGATGGCTGTTGTAGGTTGCTATTACCCTGTGCAGGGGTATTATTAGACACACTGATTCCCTGGTATGCAAAATATTGATCATTGATGATGGAGACAGACATACTTACTCCCAGTCTAGATATGTTTTACTTTTTGAGAGAACTTAGAATAGGGTTTACATCTTTTGTAATAGCACTGCCCAGAGCTTCAGGAAGTGCACTATGCTCACGGGCAAGCAGTCTGGCTAATTATCCACCTCCTTTCATTTAATGGTTTGTGCAATAGCTCATAGCAAGCTTCAATTGGTACCAATTCCCATTTCTTAACCTACTGCAAGAGCAAGGGTAGGAATGCTTTAAATACCACTTAAATGCAGAGAATACACTCGAATCGGCAAGATAGATACAAGAAATGATAGCGGTCCAGTACCGCCACTATGCTCACAAAAAGGAAGAAGAGTTTAGATACTTCCTAAAAATGTTTTAAGTATTCATCTCAAGTAAATAGTTGTGTTCTAAATAGAATGCGAATTAGCCATGAATGGAAACAGAGAGGGAGCAAATGCAAAGTTGCAGTGTCAGAAACAAGGCAGTCATACAGTAAGTGCCAGACCTACTAAGGATTCAGACCCCCTGAAATCAGTGATGAATTTTGATCCAGCTGAATGTACAGTTGTGTATTATGAACTATTTAAGATGTCTGTATACACACTGCTGCAGTTATGAACAGTGAAACACATATCTTTCCGTGTTAGGATGTCCGACCTTCCCACAGACCCACTAACAAAAATTCTCAATGTTTTACATGTGAGATGTACTACAGCAAATCTCTGCCTCTCTTGCAGAAATCACTTTCATTTAATGTTTCTCTCCTATTGTTTTAAAAAATCCAACTCACTGAGAAGTAGTCCTACGTAGAATAACATTTTTAAACTGGACTGCTGAGATACACTAGAAGGCTTGTCGAGGATGTGTTTTGCATTGCAAATTTTTTTTAAGTATCAACCATTGATAGATTGCATAGCGTGATGATATGCTTTTATTCTGCTGCTCTGTAGGAAACAAATCTCTGAACAGTTCATAAGAGTCTAGCTTAGGAGTTACAGTCTATGATACCACAATCACCTACACAGCAACTGGTGTGTGAACAAGTTACAGCATGCATTGTAACCACTATCTCATTTATGTATAGCATAACTAATGTATAAATTACTTTAAATGACAAAGCTCCTGTTAAACTAAAATTCTTAATGCTTTCCTGTTTGAGAAGAAAATACCTCAAGATATTTCTTTACCTTCCTGTCATACACTGAATATGCTAAGAAATGTGTCAGCTCACTCCTGGGCCTGGATATTTGTCAATAGTTTGAATTTTCACCATCATGTTAAAGCGAAGCTTCACTTAAAACTATCTAAAATAATTTGTGATGGTGTCCTGTTTTGAAATTTTGTCTTGACCAAAGTCACCTTCTCCAAAATGCGTTCCCGGTTAGCAATTCTAAAAAGATTTTATTTTGGAAAACAAGATAGACCTGAATTGTTCATGTACCATCTAGGTACTTGCAGACCCTGACAGTCCTTCTCAAGATTAATCCATTTCAGGAATTCTAGAGTATGAAATAGTAAATATGTCTATATTTACTATTATAATACACATATGCATTCAGGAATATATTTGCAGCTTGCCAAAAAATACATCTGTTTCATTATGAACCAGGGGTCATCTGTAGGCTTCTTGTTTTGAAGTGCTTATAACGCGGTATTTGGCTTGAGTATCACAATCCACAAACTAGCTCTTCTGTTACATTTTTCTGTGTCCTTTGCCATTTCAAATTCATCCTGTGAAATTCATTTAAAACTTCACAACTAGTTTAAGTGCATTTTCTCCATTGATAAAGCATCTCATTTTAACCTGTCTTGCTGAATAGGCTGCCTTAGTGAAAACAAATATTGCTGTACCTTGCAGTTTCACTTTCTTTCCACAATTCTGTACATACATACTGCCCTGGGTGTAAAAAAGCACTACAAAAACTGAATGTCCTGTCTTCCAACTTAACCAATAGATTGTTTTATACTTTATTCTCATCTCTTATAGTACCTTAGGGTTTCAATCAAGGGGCAAAGTTTATCATGCAACGTCCTATGCTAGAAGTTGTGTTTTGTTTTTTATAGAGCATCCATGGAAACAGGCCTTATTCAGAGAATTTACAGTCTAGGTGTATTTTCCGTGTTTCTACCCTGCTGATAGGAGAGAAGAAATGGCAATAAAAAGAATGGTCCTGCTCTTAGTTGGTAGTTGGCTTTGTATCATTAGAAAATACTGTCCAAATGTGATACATTTGTATTGTTCTTCACAGATAGATAATGACCAGTTTAAAGAAAGAACTCTTCACATGCTCATTCAGAATGGTATTTACAAAGCAGATAAGTCTAAAATAGTAATTTGAAAAGATGCTTTTTTAAAAAAACTTTTTAATAGTCTAGGAAAACTTGGATGTAAGTATAAATACAGGGAAAAAATCATCAAGAAGAATATTAATAGGTGCAAAAGAAATGCCACTTTCTGTCTTGAAGTGCCTAGAATTAGTATGTAGTACTAGAGAAGAGATTACACTTCATAGATTTAAAAAAATATCTTTCAGTTGTTAGTGCCATTGTTGGTTTAAAATTTATATTAATCTGGATAGTCTGAACTGAAACAGCTATTGTACTGAATAACAAAGCATAGAAAGGGATGATAATGAGAAGTGAACATACGTTCAAAGAAGGTTTGTAAGAAGACTGGAAGAAGTTTAGAGATTACAAGATAAAAAGTACATTTTCTATAACAAATATAGTGAAACTCCATAGAAAAAGATTACTTCCTCTTTAAATAACATGATTTGCATTAATATTGTACCCTATTTCATGCAGCCATCAGAAAAAAAAATAAGTTCCACCTTATAGTACATTTTTCATTTATTACGTATTTTAAGGGTGCGACTAGGTATCTGTGTGTTTTTGTTTTGGAGTTCAGATGCAGCAGTGCCAAAAAAGAATCATTCTGCTTAGCTTTATGGAATGACTCTGTATGGTCTGTTACATGATTTTAAATGAGAACAGGTTTTGGATCTGAGTTTATTGTATGCTTCCTGTAGATGACATCGTAATACTTAAGAACCAAAAAACCCAATTCTTCACCATTCATAAAATACCTACAGAATTATGTTCCATCATTAAAAATAAAAAGAGAGTACTTTTTTTTTTTTAATGACTTACAGCAATTTATATAAGTTTGAGATCTGGCCTAAGATTTAAAAACATATAGTAAGAAAAAATGACTAGGATGTAAATATATAAATATTTATAAAGGGTTGATAATAAATACTAAAGCTTTTGCCTTGTTTGCTTCCTCCCCCTATCCCTGAATTACATTTTTCAGGTCTATCTTCAGAGACTTCAGCGTTCAAAGCAACATCAAATGCAGCAAAGGAAGAAGTAGAATGAATCCTAATAGAGAGTTTGATCAGAGTGGGAATGAGAGCAAGAGTAGGCGGACTGAGGTGAGTGACTAAGAGGAGAGTTAAAAACAATACATAGAAAACGAGTTGCAAGAAGACAGCAAACATGAGAATTACAGAAGGTAGCTCGCAGAAACAGGTGCAGATTTTATACTTTGTGTGGTGAATGATTGGGGGCAGGAAAATGCTGGTTTAGTGAACAGAGTTTTTATAGCTGGTGAATGATGTGCTAAGCAGGTTTTGTTTAACAGATTTGCGTAGGAACAGAGAATACAATGTCCCATAGTAAGTAATTACAAATGAGTGGGAGGACTGAGCAATGGGGACCCTGGCATTGAACCTCAGTCAGCAAGTGGCTAAAACCTCAGTGAGAAAAAGGAATAACTACATAAGAATAGCACAGGAGAATGGAAGAGACCGTTATTAAAAGGTAATCCAGTTCAAAAAAAGACCACAGAATTGCTGTGAGTGCAACATTTTTATATTTTGGGTTTAAGAGTTGCAAAGTGACAAGTAATAAATGCAAACTCTTTGCTGATCTTGTCTGTGCAAGAAACCAGGGAAACTAACCCTGGACACGTATCAATGGTCATCCTTGTGAACCCACAGAAAGGGAAAAATGAAAATAGAGGAATATGCCAATCGAGTGAGAATGAGACCTACATAATATTTCATTAAAATCACATGAAGCTAATATTTTATATCATACCAAGTTTAAATATGATCATGATCTGAAACTAAAGTCAAATAGTGAGATACAAGTGCAGCTACAAACCACATTAGAAGAACAGGATCATGTGCTAGCCTTTTGTTTTCACAAGTCTTGTCCCACAATAAAATGAACAGGATAGAGTAAAACTATTACACCCTTCTTCAACTGCAGATCTCTATCAAAAGATAAATCACCACAAGGAAATGGAAATCTGATGAAAATAAAAATGACTAACAGCAAGGTAACATTTAGACTGTGTGATTAATATTGGTTCTCCTTCAACCATCAGCTATAAAGAAAAATATTGAAAACCAAAGTATGTATGTTTCTGTGCATAAAATTGGAAGCGGAGCTTATCTTTTTGATAAACACTGAGGGACATCCAACTTGGGGTTGAGGGGAGAAGACGACAAAAACAGACAAAGCATCTGGACCGTAATCTAAAGCCAAATAAATTGACCTGAGAGAGTTCTATTGTCTGTGCTTGGATCAGTATTATCCTACAATTTTTTATAATTATTTAGAAATACATCATGGAGGTATTATGGAACTTCTGATACCTCTACACATTACTTATGAGGTCAGGGTAATCCAATATTCTGTTTATTATACTTTCATGTATGTCACAAGATAAATCTTAAATAATTTTATTTCATAATGCTGCTTAGTTGTAAGACATTTTTGTAGAATAAATGAACATAATGGTTATGCTCAATCTCCAGATTATCTATAATGTACATGTTGGAATAAGTGTTACTAATTAACATACATGGCACCACAAATCTTGAAATATTTTCAGTATTGTATACCATATTTTCATTCTTTCTGTAATACTATCTTCATCTATCCTCTTAATTTACCCCCTACTGTGCTTCTGTACTTCAAAAGGATGAAAACTTTGTGCTGAGTATATTATACATACACTTTTCTGGTTTAGGCAGACAGATACTTGTCCTGTGCTTAATATGTTGCTGCAGATTCWCTCTCTCTCTTCTCTCTCTCTCTCTCCTCTCTGTTCTCTCTCTCTCAAAAACAAACAAACAAAAAAACCCCAACCCCCCAAAAACCTTCTGAAAACCCCCAGAATTCTAGGTTTCCAAAGACAATGCTACAACATTAGATTAGCATAAGATTGTATCTAAGCAAAAAAGCACAATTTAAAATTCAGCTTTCCAATAATCAGTTTCACTTTGTGCAGAACTAATTTCTATCAATTTTAATTTCATCTGAGATGAATGGAGAAGAGATTTGAGGTCTTAGCAGATGATTGTCACTAACTGCAGATTACAAATGAGGCCAACATTTCCAGCAGGCAGCATGTGGGAACTGGGCACGAAATTTCTAGTACTGACACAAGAAGTCAGGAATCAGGAACCAGTCTCTCCATGTAACACTACAAATTTAAGTTTAATGCAGGAGGATATTTGGAGAAAGATTTTTTTGTTCAGATTTTTTTTTTCTGTGTTTGAAGTTTAGAAGTTTGTACAGTAATCCCCAGTGTTTGGCTTTAAGCTTTCTGACAGACTGAAAAGTACATATTAGAATGAGTTGTAAAAGACAGTTCATGTTATGTTCAATGACTAACAGGTTACCAAGACCTACTATCCTACAGGTAAAGAAATAGAGCAGTGATACTGAAATCTTTTAAGGCCTCCCCTGATCAAGCATGTTACCCCTACAAGCTTGTTGAGTAACAGGTATTCCTCCTGTTATGACTGGCAGGTATGTATTTTTCTCCTGCGTGCTTATACCAGTGACAAGTCAGTAGCTTCAATGGCAGCACAAGCTATTATCCTTCATACATTCTGGAGCATGTTTTTGGAGACAAGGCATTTTTTCATAATTGGCTGCATCCATAAAGTGAGGTTTGCCTAGTTGTTATATATTTATCTTGAAGTCACCCTTAAGTCAGGTAAAAGTATTATGCAAATAACAACATTTATTTACAACATCCAGAAGAGAAGCAAACAATTGTAACAAGCTGTCTCTGGAACAGTAAGACTGAAAACTGCCCAATCCAAAGGCAAAGTTTCATGAGATAGCCAAGTCAAGCTATAGGATCACTGCTGTTAAAAAAAGAAGTAATTCTGCTGCACCATTTTCCACTTCTATTCAGCTGGGCACTCACAATGTTTGGTTGTCTAGGTCTGGCACTTCCTGCAGTGAACTGGATTGATTTATCAAGCTGACAGAAATGTGGTTCAGAAAAAGAAAAATAGTAAATGTTTTCTACAGGTTTATTGAGCAGTAGTGGCTGATCAAGGGTTCTGTCAAGTGCCAAAGTCATTACAGGAAAGAGCTTGGGACCTTCTAGCTTGGACCACAGTTTGGAATAATTAGATCATCCCTGTTGGCAGCACAGAGTTTGGCTCAGCTGTCTCATAAAATATCCCTCAAGATTAAATCTGGAAGTTTGCCCTCTCCCCATAGCCAGCCGACCTGCTATAGATACTTCCCTGACACCCATTCTCTCAGGATTTTTGCCTTCCTGAGAACAGGAAACTTCTTTGGTTGCATCCATTAGAGAAAACCACCACCTAGTACATCATGTTTCATAGCTTTCTCCATTTCTGAATGCCTCCAGGGGCTAGAGACAGACTTGCCTACTGTCATCCTTCCTGTCTGCAAATTATTTAYCTTTAATTTACAAGAGTCTTTAAAATTGTCCAACGAAAATAGAATTGTCTCACTACCTTGGACATACGAATGCCACTTCTTTAAACAGATATTATCTCACACGCTTGGCTGGCTAATCAACATTTTCCCTCTTCTGCTTTCAAACTGATGACTCATCCTGTTTACTGTTTAATTTAGAGTGAAGTGACTCCATCTACTGAACTTCGTGTCAATCTACACATTAAAAAACACACTTGACACTAATATCGAAGTCGGATTCCTCTCTGGTTCATTATCTGAAATTCATTGAAATCAGAGATTATGCTAAGTGAACACTCTGGAGTGACAGGAGGTTGACATTAACACTAAAATATCCTAAAAATATCATAGTATCATTTTATGGAATTCAGTTGTGSTGATGCTCTCTGCCTGTGTATTTGTAGCGTCTTCCTACCACTGAGGGGAAGACTAGAAAGAATACATGATGGAAAACTGCCCCTTGTGTATTTTGTCATATGCTTAAAACACATTGTGAACACTGGTAAGGGTTATATTGTACATATGGTAGAAATATATCAGTAAAGATACATTCCTATAAAACCAGGATATGCCTCCAGCTTTGGCTGACTAGCTTAAAAGGTCTCCAATTAATTTTCGCAGGAACAAGCACCTCTGATTTCTGTTATTACCAGAAGGAATCTCAAGTGCTTGGCAAACTGTATTCACTGACAGTCACTCCTGTGTGTAGGATCTTTCTTGTGTGACTCAAGGCAGAATCAAAACAGTGTATTACTAGCATTAGTAAGACAGTCTGCAGAGTCTTCTTCCATGCTGATAGTTTCTTCCATTCTTACTAGAATGAATGTATGGGTAAAAGTAGTGTTTTTGTGAAGGGAATGTAGGACAAAAACCTTGTCTGCTTTGGGGCACCACAAATTGTGAACAGCTCCACAGGAAAAGATGATCTAGAGATAACTAGCCAATCTAGTGTATTGACAGAGTACTTGTGGTAGAAGAATAATAGCAGTTCCGTGCAATTTCTTGTTAAGAGAACAGGGACACTGTATGAATAAAAGCTACAAAATCTGCTAAAAGCAGAGTTTCATGAACAGTCTTAGTGCCCTGTAATAAGTATACGGTAGGAACGTATATCAGTTCTTCCAGTAGACTCAAATTGAAACATTAACATTCATAGAAAATTCCCTGCATAAAAGTGCTCTTTTTTGGTCTTTTTGGTTAGGATATGCAGAAAAGCACATCAGTTGAAAATGGGACTTCAAGTGCACAGTTTTAGAATGAACTTACTACAGTATTATTTAAGAAGCAGAATTTGCTCAGAAATGTTTTCATGAATTTTAATTTGTATAAATCTAGCAAAGGTCCAACGTCAGATTCCAAAATCCTCCTTTATAAATTAGTTCTATTTGAATATATGGGGAATAAGGGGCATGTCAATGAATTCAGGTTCAGTAGTGAGATTATGTACCGCCACTGCTGCTTTTTCAATGTCTTATCACATGACTATAGGAAAACACTATGAAAATTAATTTATGCTGTACTTCAAGCATTACCTGAATTGACACTAGGAAGATGAAAGAAGAAGTGGTCTGCTTCAACAGGGAAGAATCCTTAACTGAAAGTTCACTGTAATGTAAATAGTTGAAGTACCTTATTTTTCTATTAACTTTTTGCTCAAAATATGTCAGAGAGAGTAGGTGAGTAGGTTTAATATTTATAAACCTCCTGAAAAATTTGTGTTCTTAGAGCACTTGTATGTGTAATTTACAGTTACTGTTGATTTAATTTATTTATTTACAAGCATTTTTAATGGGGTGAATATGATTTATCCTCTGTCTGACCTTCTCTACTGAGGCTCATTTTGGTGGCAAACTGAACTTTATAATGTCAGACTAAATAGCATCATTTCTGCTAGCACAGCTTTTCAGCACAGTAGCAAGGAGCACTCTGCTGGACCCCTGCTGCTGCTAAGATTTCCTCTCATTGTTTGAAAAGTTAAAGTTAGTAACAATACTTAAACGCTTAGGGTCACTGAWCTGTAGACCCAATCTTTACCTTGACATCCTAGTCCTCAAAGGGATGTTGCGGGTGCCTGAAAATGTGTCACACTTAATCAGAAGTTTCCACTATGCTCCTGAATTTGACACACTTAATTTTCTCTAGGTGAAAAGCAGCTTCTGGTGTTGAAAATTAGTTTGCTTTTAACATTTCAGTGGATTAAAAACAATGCAATATCTTCTGTCTCTAGTAATAGAAAAACCTTTAAAAAGGTATGTTTCAGCTATGATTATCTCACTCAGGGGCTGATCCTGTGCTTATAGAATATCTCCTAGATGTCGGTGAAACTACTCTCCTGAACTTGCCCTTTAAATATGACTAGTCCCAAGTGACTGTGTGAAGTGCAGAGCTTTCATTGAAGTCAGGAGATAGCTAGCCTCTTTCAGGGTCTGGCTCTGAGTCTTCATCCTCACCAGAGACTAAACAAAGTAAACCCTAAAGGCATGGGAATTAATCAGAAAACAGTTTGCTCTCCAAATCCCTTTGTGGTGCCATCACACTGTTGGAGTACTTATGATTTCCCAGATGGCTAGCTATATGTTCAATTTGCATATTGGAAGTAGGTTTTTTGTTGTTGTTTTTTTTCCCTTCTGTCAAAGAGGTGACCTTAAGTTCTGCCCACAACTATTCGCTCATTATAACTGTCCTACTGAAGATACTCTCTCTACATTCAGGCATTTCGTGAACTCCTTTCTGGTATTAAACTTTCTTTGAAATTAAATGTGTTACTTTCCATGCCAGCATTAGAGCGCAAATGAGGCTTCAATACAAGGGTACATTTTTCATTGCTGGATCTAACCACATTTAATGAGATTTGTCATTTACATCTATACCATCAGAGAAGAAAGCTCCCTAAGGTCACCTGCTCTTAATGTGGTCACACTGAAGCATTCTATGCCCCCATTAATAATTTTCTTTTGTCACAAGAGAAGCAATGCTTACTACTACATACACGTATTTCCAATCTTTTTGAAGAAATTCATCTAAGAATTCAATGCTTTCTGAAAGTACTACTCAGCTCTTGAAGGCTTGTGGTCATCAATAAYGATGTATATCTATAGAAAAACCTGAATGCTTGTAACGTCTAATATGCACAATTTAGTTGCCAAGAGCTGTCACAAGCTACTGTTACAGTCAAATTGCCCTAAACCAGACAAATTTCCTTTCTGGACACAAGATATGGGGACCTATTGGACTGCTTGTCATATTAGTGTGCTTACGCTCCCGAAGTTTATGACCTAAATAATGTGAGTTATTTTTCAACATTTTTATTCGTGTGGTCCTTCTACCCTCTCCTTGTTATTGTAACCTGGATGGATTAATTGTTTTGAGAGGAGTCAGCTTGAAAATTGCACCTTGTCCGGTTCAGGCTTCTTTCTAATTCGTATGGGTTTTGCAAACCTTTTGCCCATTTAAATCCATACACTATCCAGTAACTTCCCCCTCCTTTCTGCCACAATCTCATTGCATGGCTTCAGTAATTACTGTTTATTAAAGAGGGCTGCAGACAAGGCATCAGAAAACATCTTTCCAGCTTCACTACTTGTTTTTCCTCCATGTTGCTTGAACTACTCCAACTGTCACCCAAGGTTAGAAACAAAAGATTAGTCAAAATCAGTTTCAACAAGTTCATATTTTCCTTTCATATCTGAGTGCATTCATGTTCCAGTCTTCTGTACTCATCTTTTTGCCTTTCATTTCTCCTGGCATTGTGTTCTGCAACTCGTTTACCCCAATACATTTTCCATAAATGCCTATAAAGTAAGCTGTGTAAATGAACAATAAAAATTTTCTAAAAAAAAAAAATCACTGGAAGAAAGGAGAGACTGAATAGTTCTGGATAGTGTCAGTGGAAAGTTCAGGTTCCTCATTTTGGTCATAGGTTAGAATGCTGAGGTTCTTCTAGCCTTTGGCTATTTTTATGGTAGAGCATGCAAAGTTCTTTGAAGCATAGTGTTGTACTATTGCCTTCAGTCTGCTGCTTGTTTAGCAACCTTGTACATATCAAATTAGCTCTGTGAATTCCTCACCAACAAAATCAGGAATACCTGGTGTAGTCACTAGTACAGTGGATTTTGGATCAGGCTCCAAATCTGTTTCCTGTTATTTGCACTTCAAAAAAAACTGAGTGACCTTGCTCAGGGGCTTCAAAAATACGTCTAATCCAAGCATTCTTTAGAAGAGCTGGAGTGGCATCCTGTAAACTAAACTGAATAGTCACACAAACACATGCACCTACTGTACAAAGTACAGTTTTTTGAATAAGAAGGGCAAAGCATGCAGCCAGTAGACTTTGTTAAATGATCATTTAAGTTCTTGTTCCAAATCAGGGACAGCAAAGACTAACTGTTTTCAAAATGCAAAAGCTACTCGTGAGGGAGGCATGAGGGTGGGAAGGAAGAGAAAGGAAGAGCAACATCTTGGACTCTTACAGCGTATGTAGCAACATTAAATCTAAATCACACCCCGTCTCTAACAGTAGCCAATAAATGATGTTTAAAGAAGAATAAAAGAATCAGAACATGAATTCTGTGACTCTTACTATGGCATACCCACTCAGCTGACAGCATATACTGATTTAGGGGCTTTGTAAACCTGCTTTAGTAGTCAAAAGGGACCTGTTTTCCATCAATTAATCTAATCCCAAGCTGTACCCATTTAAAGCTTTTGGCAGCCCTCTGAAAAAAAGKTATGTTCCTGTGCTTCATTCCTAGAAAATGTTTCCACTTCATCCTGATACAGGCTCTGTAATCTGAGTCATGGAGCAGAAAAAATTTCTGCTCAAATAACTTCTTTTTTTTAATGTTACCTTGTATTGTACATCAGCATAATTGATGTTAACCCATATGATGTAGGGATCGTTTTTATGTGTTCACCCTTTAATGCCATGAATTCTTCGTATGTATTGGGGTCTCAAGTATATTACAGTGGTTTACTGTGATATACAGAGCCTCATTAAAGGGCATTTTCTACTCTAGAGTGTCTTTACCCATTTAATCGTGAGTTGCTTGCTTTCCCATAATGACTAAAAGAGTAGTAAAGAAACCAATAATCAAAGTCTGCTGGGTTGTTAGCTCTTGTCACATGTTTCTGCTCGGACTCAACCCTTGGTAGACAAGACTGCCTTTATGGTGCACTTCAAGCAGCCAGGATGGCTGAGAGCTAGGACTGCTGGGCTGTTCCACAGATCAAGAGGGGTGGCAAGTTTAGTGTGGACTCCCATTGAGAGAAGCTGGGTTTCAAGTTCAAAATAATTACCAACTGAATCCATCTAAAATTTGGCCTAAACCATGACAATGACACGTTGGCTGAGACCAATTTAAGGCCTTGCTGCTCTTTACTGAAAGTCAAAGGGAACATAAAATCTGTCTCCAAGGAAGCACGAGTTTATTAACAGGTGAAGAGCAGTCCTTTTCCATAGCAAATAGTAGAGTATTCTCACTGAGGTGTGAGCACATGGCCTTTTCGGGAATTGCTATCATGGGCAATACTCATGTTATGCTCCCTCTAGAATAAGGCTGGTCATGGATACTCGCTTAAGCAGGTGTTCAGCTGTGTTTGTGCAAATCAGCTGCTGGGAAATCAGTAAGCAAGTTCTACTGACTTGGTAATACAAGTGGGTCTTCGCCTGGGAACAGATAGATGAAAGTGAGTAAGATCTCAAATAAAGGTTGAGCTTATTCTCCTAGAACTGCTGAAGAGGAGTCAGTAGTAAGGAAAAACTAATTCCTAGAACAGAATGGCAAGGAAAAAAAAATAAAAAAATAAAAACTGAGTTTTTCTTTCATCCTGATTCAGGTCAAAGTCAAGATTTATACGCCTGTTTTCTTGTTTGCTTTTCTTTGGTTTGCAAAATTATCACCCTTACAAAAGGTTCAGGAAGGCTGCACTTATTTTCGTGAAGTAACAAGTAGCCAGATACAGCAAGAGAAACAATTGACCTTATCTAATCACTTGGGAGTTGTATTGAATCAAGCAGTTCTGCTCAGTGGGGCCAAGCACAGAAAAAACACAACCAGCACCTGTATTTGTTGCGGGCTTCAGGAACCTGACATAGCCCTGCAAAAAAAGATCCTTACTATCAGACCTCTTTGGCCATAGTATGCTTATTAATGAATAAAGGCCATAGTGCTTACAACTAGGACTGTTGCTGATGCCTGCATTAGATTTCATATGGCTATAGGACCATACAACTTTGTTTCCAAAATAAAAAAAGTTAGCAGTAAGACAAATGAAGGTATTATTCCTACTGAATAGGCATGCATCTTACAATTATTTCCTAGTTTAAAGCACTGTCAAAAAAAGAGCCCTGTATCACAGAAAAGTATCTTTTTCCTTGGTTGTCTCCTGACAAAAATAAATCTCTGATCTTTGATAGCTTTTCTGAAAACATGCTAGTTTATTCCTCCTCCAATCCTAGTAGCAAAGGAAAACAAGACAAAACTGGGTCAGAGTTGAAATACATATGTTATTAAAAAACAGGTGCAGATTTTCTTAAATACAACAAAAACTCTTAGAGTTTTAGAGACATTTTTGGGCATTTTGGTCTGAATCACTTTGCAAGTATTTATGTGCAAACATGCGCATGAAAAGAACAAATACTAACATACACATAGGTTTCTACCTTGCATGAAAAAAACACAGRTATTCCCTGAATAAGAAATGAGGAAATTTGCTACACAGTTAATACTAACAACTTTCAGAATTCAGCTTTTATCATTTTTTATAGGTTCACTTAACAGCGAACAAAAAAATCCGAATTATACTGCCAGTGTCCCAGAAGGAGGAGGCAGACCTTAAAGTTGGACAGAACTACTGTAAAATGAATTGTTTGTAATGTCTCAAGTTACATGGGTAGCAGACGCCATTCAACAGGCCTCCTGTAATAAACCCTGTGGGAGGGGGAAGGAAGGAGAGAAATATGAAACTTCATGGAACAAATCCATTTTAYTCCCCTCAAATGCCTCAGATTTTTCCATAGCAGTAGAGAAGCCATTTGGTGTTTGTTACAAGCTCAAACAGTGATTGCAGTACATCAGTATTCAAAGCACCAAAGAAAAAATGTTTCATAATAGAGTTAAATATTTTTATAACAGTAGTTTGATTATGAAAGCTCTTAATACATATCCGTTCCTTTATCTGTATCTGGTATATTTGTCTACTGAAAGGTTGAATGCAACAGTAAGGTCTTTATCCTTGGATCTTTGCTTTGTTGTGTGGTTTGGGGATTTTTTGGGGGGGGGGGTTAAGTAATATGCCTATATGTAGGGATTAATATTTTATTGGAAAGCTGCCTCTAAACACATTAAAGCTTTGTATGTAGGGGTTTGGTTTTCTAGCCACTCTTCATTCATACTGAACTTTTAAAGAATTTTTATTCAGTTATAGTTCTGTTCTGGACTAAAAAGCAGTAAGAAGTGTTAACCTTTTGATTTCAAGACACAATACAAAAATTGTAGTTCATCTGACTCCCAAAACAGCCAAAGATGATAACTTGCACCCTCAGCACTGAATGTTTATGTACTGTATCACAAAGTTGATGCAAGTCAAAGTATTAATTTAGGCCTTGCATTGTTTTGGTCCTTTGAGTCAGAAAGCAAGCTACCATTAACCTGAGCAGAACTAGATTTGACTTAATACCTATGACTAAGAAATGCGCAAAAATAATTTTACAGGAACCAAATTACAACCCTCAGCTACAGCCTGGAATACTCCAAACCCAAAAGAAAGTGAAGCAAGTATTGTTAATGTAGATACTGGCATATCCAAATTTCAGACTATATGTAGACTGTGATGGCAACACAAGCTTACTTTGAACTGGCTCAGGATCAAGGAACAGTTCAGCTATAGCATTAGGATACGAAAACCTCCCTCTTCCTTCCCTCAAGGATTAGCCTGTATTGAGCTTGTATTGTGGTTTACACAGGTCTCAGTATCCAAGCTGCCTTAATTAAAACTAAAAAAACCAGGTGCCTCATTCTCCTTAACTACAGTGCTTTTCTTGAGTTCGCTTGTGATGTATTTGACGCTCTCAAAACTCAACTTTTTTCCTGTATAACACAGCTTTGTTGCCTGACTCAGGCAAAAGGATAAGCTATTGCAATGATGTTAGTCACGTGCTTGGAGGACAACAGCCATTCCAGATGGCCCTCACACTGAGAATGACACTCAGTTTTCTACCACAGTAACTTATGGTCATCTAGAACACACACCACCTAGCTCAAAACAGTCAGCTTTAAAGAGTTAACATGGACCTATGCCGTAAGTCAAATAGAAAAGGTTACAGTTTTCTCATTAAAAAAAATTTAGCAATAGTAATAGACTGGAGAAAATGATRTGCATTACTCATTTCCCTGCAGTGCATGCTGACATGCTGTCACCATAATCATGCATATGTACTGGTGCAGAGCAGAAAGGGCATTGGTACAGCAATATATACCTGGAGAGATGAAAGGACAAGTGTCATATGCTCCTGACACAAGGAGAAAGCAATTGTCAGCCCTACTAATTGAAAGATCAACCTTTAAAAACACTTATCTTCTCAGCATCTTAAAGTATCCACCTTCGGTTTTGGAAGCCCTGCCTGGTATTTTGATACTTGGTACTTTGGCCCTTTTGCCCAACCACACGTTTTCTTAATTTTCTTGTCTGAAGCTAAATGCAGATGTCCTTGTAAATGAAGAAGGAAGCATATATTTCTCCTTCCTGTTTGGGCGTTCTGCCAGCAGCGAAGCAATAACCTTCAAAAGGTGACTGCCAGCCAGATTACTGGCAAGCAACTTTCTTGCAATTCCAAACAGCAAAGAATAAGAGACAAGGGCAAGCACAAATCTTTTATCTCCCAACATTGCAATCTGCTTTTGTTTTTATGCCATCACCATGATTTCATTAGGGCCATACTTTGAAAAGTACTTGGCCATCAGAGGATAAAACTGACAAAGCAGGATCAAGAATTGCTCCAGACTGTAACATTTGGAAATTATATGGCTATCTCTACCACTGCATGTTGATCACCCTTTACCATAACACTGATATTGCAATACTCAGTAGAGAAAAGCCAATATATATTCAAGTGCCAGTGGCAGCTTAACCCAATTTCTGTAATTGCATTCTGTAATACTATTTCTTGACCTTCAGAACAGTTTCTGTCACTGATAATGTACCAAAAACCCTTTCCTGAAAACTCACATCTTTTATACAGATTCAAGGCCCCCTGAGAAAAGAATTTCCATATAGTCACGTGATTCCATTGCCTATAGAACAAATTGTACCAGTATGAAGTTTCTTCTTTCTCCAAAAAGAACCAAAGTAGATTGTTTTAAGCTAAATTCAGTCAGTGTTGTGAGTGACAGAAAGAGCGATCAGGGACCTAGACATCAGAAGTGCTAAATTGGGGATGCAGATGATTGCAGGCATGAAACTCCTCCTGCAGATATTGTGCCCTTAATTTTCCACCCACAGAAAAAGATATATTTTAGGCTTCTTTCCTACCCCCCTATCAGTACAGCTTTAATAGTCAAGGAATCTCAGTTTTGAAAAAAAAACAAAAAAAAACCCAAAAACAAAAATAAAACAACCCCCATTGYTTTCCAAGCCAAAAGCAGAATTTTATGACAATTCCATTCTTCTACTTCATCCCATTCAAAAAAAAAAAGTTAAATTAACATTTGTTGGTGTTAAGTTTACTGTCAAACAAATTTTACATTTTGATTCAAGTTTAATTTCTTGATTTGCCTCTATAAAAAAAAAAAAATTCAGGGAATTTTTTTTCCCAGCCACATCAGGCTCTTGAATTCATTTGTTCACACACAAAAAAGACAAAGAAAGATTTATATTAAAAATAAATCTGCAAGAATTTAGAATGATTCCTCAAATGGCAGTGAATGAAATAAGGGAGTTTCCAGGCTGTAGTAATTGTTGCCCAGATGCTTCTTGTGTGGTAGTCACCTTTACCACTTAAAAGTGCATGCAGAAGTTCAACAGGAAAGTTAAGAGAAGACCTTTTTAAAAGCACCACTCCTGAACTGAAGAGATATAACTTTAACTTCTTAGTTACGCTAGAGCCACTGAGTAACCTTGGAAAAGCTATTGAGGTTGGGTTATAAAAGACTGTTTCAAAATGCAAATTAGCATCCAGTAGGCTTCTCCAGAATATGTAAAAGTCCTTCTTGCCATTTAATTGCATAAGGCTATTCACTTAGATTAAGCACATGTTTAAGCATTCTACTCAAAGTAAACTGGAATTAACCTTATTCCTGTGTTGTTTATGAGAATGCAAGTAGGGAAAAAGCTGACCTTAAGTTTGAGGCACAACCCTAGGTTACTTTCCAGAAAGGTTATAGTGATACCCCACTCATTCTCAAACTGGCTAACAGAAAATGCATGAGGTTTGTGTTAGACTGGGCTGTTTGCTAGAATTATTTTTATGAACTTAGTGAATTGCAAGGTTAAGGTGTGACAGCAGCAGCAGCTATGGTAATAATATGCACAGACAGTAAAGTGACTCTTAAGTGGATAATATGTGACAGCTACACTTACAGGAGTTCTTCTCCCAGGCCACACTACAATAGCTAGCCTTCATATTGCTGAGGTCCAGACAAGCTGTCTCTTCATTTCTGCTTAAATAAGCACATGACTTTCTGCAGTTGTTTTGGGGTGAATGGTGAAAAGCACACCCAAAGTGTGAATTGCGTCCCATCTAATCTTGGTCTCATCCAGTGATTAATAGTAACAAAACCAGAAGAAGCAAAAGTTTTCCAAAGAAAACCAAACAGAGCATTTTATCTTTGCTTGTTTTAGAGTTAAAACTTCTTTCAGTAGACTACACATACAAATAAAGAGCTGGTCATGCTGAGCAAAGGCAACTGATTTTGAGTCCTTTTTCACTCTGAGCATTTGGTGCTATAAGGGCCAAGTGCTGCTCGTGAGACTTAACTACCTCCTGAACACAACAGGATGAAGCAATGAACAGCTTTGCTTCTACTTGTRCACTAGGACATTTAAAAAAAAGTATTTGACATTTTCGTTTGGAGACAAGCTTTTAAGAGCATGAGATAATTTTCTTATTTTTTCCACTATGCATATTTCTTAAAGGAGAAACTGGTTGAAGTACAGCTTCAAGTTAAGCACACCTTTAACTTGAGGCTGATGTCACAGCAATGTTTAGCTTGATAATTTTTTGTTACTATTTTCTTCTTCATTTTTATTCTTTGAACCTGAGCAAAGGCACCAAGACACAGGTATTCCTGCTCTCAAGTGGCAAGAAATCCCTGCCAAGGAAGGTCCAAGATGAGGAAGGCATTGCTTTTTTCCCTTACAAGCCTTCAGCAGGAAACAGTGGCAAAGTTCCCATGGACCGTGATAAATAGTGTACCCCAGTTCTGTACACAAGAGCAGAGCAAGAAAATAAAAAACAACAATGAAAAAAACAAAAAACAAAGAAACCAAACCCAACTAAAAAAATCCCTTGCCTGCTCAGTATGTTCAAAAAAAAAGATTCAACCCTTGAGGGTTTAGGGTTCCTCCCTCCTCCCTGTCCCCTGACCAAGAGCACCAAGTTAGAGTTTTATTCAGCTTGTTCCTGAAATGAAATTTACTATTTCCCCAACTCCCGTATTGTAACTTACTTTACTCATCTCATCCAGCCTGTTTCCAGGCTGACCCTTAAAAGCTAGACCGAAGCTGGAAAAAGGATGAACAAAGTGTCACAGCAGCCAGTGACAAAGTATTCTGAAGCTGGAGTTTGCAGTTTAATTTAATATAAATGCATGGTGATTTTGACTATATGACTGAAATTGTGTGTTAAATTTTTGCCAGGAGTTTGAATACAAGTTCTTACTCCAAAGAAGCATATATAATCCAGTATATTAAGGAAGAAATTTTGCTCTCAAAGTTTTTGCTCAAAATATAACACTTTTTTAGTTAAATTGTATTTCTTTTTTTCACGTGTAGATATTTTACTCTTATTTATGGGAAACAAGGATTTTTTTTTTTTTTTAACTTTAGGAGAGGATGGGTTTATCTTTAAACAAATACTTTGTTCTTAGTTTTACAATACCAGCAGCTTCATTAGGCTGTGATGTAATTGAATAGCTCATTGTAATCTGCTGTAAGCAGCAAGTGCTGTTTCAGGATTTTCGGCAGTTTTCTTTTTTTCCCTCCCAAGTCAAATTCTACAGATTGTAGTAGTAGTTGCTTCAAAAAACTTGCATTTTTCTTAATATTAATAATAGTATCTTCACCATGCTATTTAATCTTCCACATACCCCAGTAAAGCGTTAAATTCTTGCATTTTTGCCATCACACTGAAGAAAAGGCTTTAGACTGCCCAAAATAGCAACCATCTTTCCTAAAAGTGCAGATGCAGCGTAATAGAAGAGCAATGGCCACAGCCTTAAGACTATAGAATCCTTTTGGATGACAGTAGTTTATCAAGGAAACTACAGTTTTTTGTTATAAGACAAATGTGAGGCCAAAAAGCCCCAGGTATTTTGAGCACTTACATAAGTGATTCCCAGATACTTGTTCTGAAGGATGATACCATTTTCTGCTATCACCAAAAAGTGCCACAATTACATAGCTAGACTAAATGCAGATACAGACACAGCTGCCAGTCCTTCAGTAGGCATTTGCAATGTATTAACAGAGCTATTGCAAAACAGTGGCTCTAATGGTGACCCTCAGGGCATCTCTTCTAGGGAGTACTGAATTCATCTGGTTCTCTAATACATAAGAAATTGGTGAAGAGTCCCAGTCTGTCCCACAGCACCTTACACCGCTGATAATGGTGGTACTGACTTGGTGTATGACGACAAAGGGTGATGATCAAGTGATTCCATGACAGCAGATTTAYGCTGTAGGGTAATGTGTTTCAGACAAGAAATAGAAATACTACTTTTGCAGTCATTTTTCTACCCCCTCCAGAACACAGAGCATTAATAGGGTAAGCTGGTTGTCTTGCAAATTTGTTATTTTGAATCTAAGTTATCAAAACACGAGAGATGTGTTAGAATGTCTYGTGCTTTGGGAGTTCAAGTATTGTCCCCCCCCACCCCTTTTTTTTTGTTTTAGTCAAGAGTTTGCTTTCCTAAGGTGTCCTAAGCATTATGGCCATCACTTCTGGTTTTGTTCTGTGAGCTACAGTTTTGATAATCTACAGACGAGAGAAACAAATGGTTTCCCCCCTCCCCCCATCTCTAAGCATGCCAGACAGCTTCAAGTATTACAGATCTTGAGCAATCATTAGTACCATTTTTAGGGCAACAGATGGAAATTGTCATTATTTCTATAAATATTTCAAGTAGCTTAAACAATTTCTGTGAACATTTTGCTGCTTTATAAATACCCTAAGAAATTCACTTTCTCAGTTAGCTACAATGACCACAGAAAGTAAAATAAGGGATTGACATCTTATCTTTTATAACATGCTTCCCAATTGGAAGTGACTGTAGCTCTTGTTTTCCTATGTGCTATATTTTAATTATACGTATGTAAAGCCCACGCAGCAATATATTTACCTCTTGCCACCAGAAGGTTTTACTTTGGGAAACATATCAGTTTCAGTGATAAAGCATAAACTACATTTAGTCTTTTGTAGGCTAAAGGTTTGGGGTCTCTGAAATTGTGCTACATGTGGAAGTGAGATTTGGAACGGTACACAGTCTCTAATGATGTTTCATTATGTCAGAAGACAGAAGGCCAAAACCACCTGGATAAATTAAACACCCATATGGCAACTCTGAATAATATGAAGTGACCTGATGGCAACATGCTGATGCTGCTGTGTAACAGGCTGCAGCTATTTCAGAAAGCAGAATTTTAAATGACCTGATACTATAGTGCCATAATATACTGGTGGCAAGGTCATGGCAGGTACTCCTTGTACCCTTCTCTAGGTTTRCTGCCTATTTGGTTGTGCTCTTACAGCCATTCATGAAGCTCATGAAGAGAAAAGACCCTTGAAGAAAGAAGAGGAGGGCTATTTTTAAACCAGAATTGTGTATACATCTGTTTTTTAGCATAGCCCTACAGTTTACATGGAGGCAGCTTGCTTGGAAGCACTTCAKTGTATGGTTGAAGTACAAGCTGAGGAAATCATCACTTTGGGCTGAAATAGTCTTTCTGAAAACCTACATTGTTGATTTCTTAAGAAAGGAAGGGCATCCCTCTTTGGGACAGGCTAGCATTAAGGGCTTGCCGATTCAGTCCCCATAAATAATTTAGCTCTAAAGTATGGTAAAGACAATTGATTCAGTTCTTATCTGTTGCCACAAGTATATAGTCAGTTGAATGTTCTTTCTGCCTTTGAAGGCTACCGTACGCTTGATACAAAGCATCTGACACCTGAGAGGTTCCCAAAGAAACAAAAATAGAGCAAGGAAAGGATATATTATGAAATAGTYAAGCTTCATGGCAGAAAGGCTGATCTCAGGTCTCAAGTCTATCAAACACCTCTGTCCAACGTCTTCATTGATTTTGTAAGCTAGTTGCCAYAGAAAGCAATTCAGCTGCAAATCAGTCTGGCCATAGCAGGGTTATCTCAGAAAAAGCAGAAGATACACGACAAGAAACACAGAAACAGTCCCTCAAAGGATTTTGTATGAGAACTACAAATTATTTTTAAGTTTAGGGTGATAACTGTGGAGCATAAGGAAACAAAATATTGAAATATTGGAAGCAGTTAACACAGAGGGAGACAGTTCTCTGATAAGCTCTAAGGCAGGTAGCTGTTCTCATGGCTTTATGAACCTAGCCTTCTCCAAGTCAGCACAAGAATACCATTTTAGTGCAAGCCATCCAGAAGTTGGCAGCCGTAGAAGAGAGGGGGAAATAGAAATTCTTTCGATTTTTCAGTTAGCTACTTACCTTAATATTAAGTTGTATGAAATTTCTATCAAATTTCCTCTCCCATCTACCTCTAAAATAGTGCACTGGCTAGATGAAGGATTTATAATGTTAGAGGTATTTCACTTCTAGTGGCCAAACTGTGTATTTACTACAATCAAGTCTGATTCCAAGAGCTCGGAGGTCTGTATACAGCAAGACAATGGATTATCTGAATCACAATGGCAGCTAGCATGCATCTTTTCATGTAGATTATAACTGATGCTTGGAATAGATTAACTTGTTAACAATTAAACAAAAACAAGTTTGTCACCAGTGAATACCAGCCTGTAAAAGAGCTGGGGCCCAGAGCAGAACATTATGTGCCATTGCTGCCAGGGTAGCTTAGACTAGTGGAGTGCTTGCTGTGCCGCCCCAAGAATTGCCACAGCTAGCGACTTCCTTTCAAATTTTACTTTACTAACTCTATTAAGTTACATCAACACACCTAAAGGCGAGAATACATGATTCAGGGGAGAAAAATAAAAGCTTAATGCTTAGATGCTTTTTCTCTCTCACAACAATGCTTTAAAGTCACTTGCTTTCTAGCTCTATCTGAACTGTACTGCAAGCATCTGCATTTCCTGAAGGTATTTTATATGGCTGTCACACACAGACTAAGGGAAGTTCTTTTGAAGTATCCTTCACAGCAAAGGTTGCTGAAGGCAGAAATGTTTCCCAATTATTTATCCATCAGATGGCTAGGTCTTCTAATATATTTTCTTTCCACTTTCTTTGGGGAAGACTATGCTGTTAGTAGCCTTTGCCTGTAAGTTTTTAACTGGTTGAGGAAGGTAGCATCACAAAGAAGACCTCTTTCAGGGATGCCAGAGCAGTGATCTGCATGTGTGTGCATGCGCRTGTGCGTGCATGCATGTGTTGGTGCAACAACCCTTTCCTTCCAGAAGTTTTTCCACTCTCTCCAATCAAAATAGAAGTAACAGTCACTAGGAAAGACTCACAAGTATTTCTGAGAAATAAACTCAACAGTTCCCAGGGTCTGGGATTATCGTTTACTCAGAGTACACAGACATGGAAATTTGAGGCTGATATTAATAGGCATTTGAACATAATTTAAGGGTTTATTATTTTTGAAGGGTGGGATAAGGAAATTCATTTATAAGTAAGCACTATGGAATCTATTACTATAAATTTTCACTTATGTAATAAAGTGTTGCTCAGACATAGGTGTCTCCTGATACTTTAGATGCCATAGGGTACCAAGCACAGCTTCTAGCTGTTGCTCTGGAAGAGTAAGATTCTTCCCCCTGCCTTTTATACATCTGGGGTCAGAGCTGTCCATATAGAAGGATGCTTCATGCCTTGGAACATCTGAAAGGGCACTACATATCTGCCTAGGAAACAGACTCCCAGCCAAATTGCTTTGCTTAAAGCTTGTTTGCACTGTTCAGTATTGCAGAAAAGGTTTATTTGAAAATATTCAGTTAGTTGGAGAAAAAAATTCTTCTGGCTTACCTATTAATATGGGCCTCAAATTTCCATGTTCTCTGATATTGATGTGGGAAATCTTTAGTAATGTCTCATTCTCAAAGAGTCCAGCTTACCAAAAACAGTACACAGCAGATTACGAAGACAGGGGTGGTGGTGCGCAAGTTGGGAGCCTGGAAGGGCTGATGAGTATGTAATGTCTGCTATCCTACCTTCAGAGTACTGTTAGGAGTTCTGGATCGTATTACGGCCTCATTAGTTGTGAGTGATAGAAGTTTTGTATGAGGTCTTGTGACAGTAAAGACATAGACAACGAATGATTGCAGTCAGGGTATCATACCCATCAGCGGAGAACTCTTTTCTCATTATTATATAACCAGAGAATACTTAGGTGGAAAAAAAACAAGACCAAAACAAACAAACCACAAAACAACAAAAAAAGCAAACAAAAAAAACAAACTTGGCAGAAATTCAAAGCAACGATATGATGCCAGCAGCTATTGCAGAAACATGGTCAGGCTGAGGATACTAGGACACAGAGAAAAATTTAACAGACACGGATGGCCTACCTCAAAATTCAGGACTACAACTGACTTTGAGGAATAGCATGACACAGCAGCACCCCACCCTCTTAAAAACACACACACCCTCTCTCAAACAAAAAACCTCTAAAACAACAAAAAAWATGAACCACTTCACAGCTTTAAGGGAACAGGGGGAAAGTTCGACAAGCTAAGTAACAATAGTGCACATGACCCTCTCCCCCCACAGCCCATATGGCCCAAACCAGATATTACTCTCCTTAGTGGGAGTCGAAGCTCTGCCTTTGTAGATTTTCACAAGGAATTTAAACAAAACAAGGCTAGAGACAGTATCAATAAGCCTGGCTCCCTCTGGCATCTGTCATCTAATCAACGTCCCAATAAGACTTCCATAAGGAGCAACATTAAAAAAATAAGTTAGATTTTGAGTTTAAAAATTGCAAGCGAACAAGGCAGACGCTTAGTTGAAGATAAAGAAAAGGAAACTGGGGTTCAAAGAAAAGGTAAAGCAATTCAACAGAGCTTAGAATAAGAGTCAAGGCATTCAAATAATATACCACGTTCTCGAGGCACTAAGATGAATATTATGTAAATACTAAAAAATAAAATCAAGGTATTGCCAATTTAAAGAAACTTAATTTATATATGAATAGGTATTATTGCTAGAAAGGAGAATGTCAAGAATTCTCTGAACAGACATTTCAGCCTTAGAAGAGAGTCCCAAGAGTCACTCAGTCACTGAGCCAACACTGTTTTTTGAGTACTATAAAGGGAAGTTCTTTTCAAGGCATAACCCTGGAGAGTTTTTAAGGTTTCTTCAAACAGATATGCCAGAAACTAGTTAGGACTTTTTTATCCTTGGAGTCTGACTTTCAACTCTGTAAGCTCATAGCAAAGCCAGAGAATTGCCAAGATCCCAATGGAATTAATTTGATGTTAACACCCCCCCCCAAAAAAAAGCCCCAGTTATTTTGCGTGATTTGTTCTATGTACTGTACTAGTGTTGATTTTCCACCTGTCATGAGCTGAAAGGTCTTTTGCAGTGAAAGAAGGTGTGGTTTTTGTTGTTTTTGTTTTTTTGCTTTTGTCACTTCTGTATCAGAGCATAAGCTTTATGAGAAATGGTATTGGTGAATATCTAGCACAGCTGTCCCAATCCATACCAATATGCCTATGACTGTGCTAATGTAATAATTAATTCAGTGATACTGTTCCAGAATTCAAGCTCTTAATTTTACAATTGGATTGCTCCAGCTATATATTGCAGTTCTTTGACGGCTTAGYGCATCAGGCAACCAGTGACAGTGTTCGCATGGCTGAACTAACCCCACATTCTGTGTATGTATTTCTTTCTTAGCTTTATATAGTGGCACGTTACCATGGAAACTAATAAAGAAAATTACTTATTCATATGTACCTTATCTGATGCTTGTCTAGTGCAAGCTTTTCTTAAGGCCGGGTGCTGCTAAGGCACTGAGAAGCCTCAACTCCTCCTGTTGTCAGGGGGCAAAACACGGAGCAGGGGGAATTCCACAGAATTTGATTCTGCTGGCAGAGTCAACTTTTCTCCATTTGTTCATAAGGTTTAGCTTCTTTCCCTGCTTCTCCAAGATACATCAATAATTGCTGTCTCTTGCATCTCATGCAGCTTAGACCATTTAAAAACGGTACTTAGAATCAAATGGACCTTTAAGGAACTGTATCTTTACAGCAAGAAAGCAACAAGGCTTCAAGTAGATAGAGTAACAGCAGGTCACAAGAGTTCACATGTGTCTGTCTGTGTGTTAGAACAGACCACAAATTTAGATCCTTTTCACACTTGGCTCTTACAGATAAAGAAAATCTGCCCTGAAGCCATTATAATTTGAAAAGAGAGAGTCAGGTCAAAATTAAGACCAGCAATATAGATGAAATAATTATCCCAGGATTATACGACTAGTTATCAACAGAATTAGGGATACAACTTCATATGATCTGTTGCAAGAGTTCTCTCCAGCAAGCCATGCTAAATAAATGAAGACATGTCCCATTTTCATTAGTCCCTGGTCAGGTTTAAAAATAGCAAGGGGAGAAAGGTACACCACAAATGACAGGCCCTAAGCATAATGAACTAAGGGATGAAAACAAAGCCTGATTTTATTTAATAGGTCCAAAAATTCTGAACTCAGCAGCACGTAGCCATCTCCCAATAATAAAAATTTCATAGTGTTAAAGTGTAGGGCTATAGTGACTTACCAGTGTCTTCTTTCAGCTGGTTTATGGCAGTTGTCTTTTGACAGTGACAATGCTTCCATCTTTTGTGTAGCCAAAGCTTGAATAGCTCTTTCTCTCTTCATCCCCTCTCCAGAATCAAGTAACCAGTCTAAACTACTGTAGTCATAAAAAAGAACATAACATGTAGTTCAGAGCATGCTGCTCCCATCCTTGCATGGCTTTTGTCTTTGCTATTATTAATAAGAACACTTTTAGGCTTTTCCTGGTTTTGACTCAAAAATCCATGCCTCCTGCTTATGTTAAATTACAGAGTCCATCTCTTTCTCCAGTTCATTCTGTGAAGCAGCAGATCTTTTTCATTCTCACTACTAAACTTCTTTCTTTCTTTTTTTAAACTGCTTTCTGTAGGGTTTATTTCTTATTAGGTTTTTTTTTTTTAAGCTAGTTCAGCATACTGTTTGCATTTTCACTGCACAAAGTACACTAGCTGCTTCTGAGTTTCACTTAACCAGGGTCTTTAGTACTGATGATAGCAATGGTTTCCTTTTYGCCACCATCCTATAAAGCCTTCTTCTTAGGCTAATGATCTGGGAGTTAAATCAGGCACAGGTGAAACTCAATTCAAGAAACTCTCTTAAGAGGGTCAGGATGTCTTATATTACAGATAGAAATCTGTAGCAAAGTGTAAAACAGATCAAAAAAAAAAAAGAGAGACAATGAGAGAGAAAGAAAGAAAGAAAGAGAGAATATGATTAAAATGACTGAAGAAATTTCAAGTAGAGCCTGGATCCAGCTGCTTGTGCTCTAGAGTTAACAGACGTGCGTATGTTCTGTGTTGTGCAACAGTATAGCATTAGATGCATGTCTATTACTCTAAAATAGTGCTTCGTATAACATCAGTTTGCTTGAAACAGTACTGCATATAGACCAAATTATGCTTATAACTAAATTACCTTGCAGGGAATCAGTGTATATAAGGGTTTTTTTGAATGAAATAAAATTCTTAGCTAAAGTAGCTCATGTTTGTGGTTAAGAGAGAGATGAATTCAAGGAATGATGCTTGTTATTAGTGCTTTTTTTAACATTTGGAACAYCTCTGAGATTTTATTCAATTACTTAAGTAACCTTTAAAAAAAAGCACTTAAGTACTTTTTAAAAATCTGAAACCAYGTATTAAGACTTAGCTCATCCTCTTATATGTGTTTTTTCTAAAACAATAATATTCATAATCTTTTTGGAGTTATTCTAAATCATTATAAATAATAATACGTACCGATATTTACTGCTTGCATTATACAGGTTACTTGTGCTGAACACAGTAAGCCACAGGGTCTTGGTTCCACATCTGGTCAGATAAATATATAAACACTTCTTAATGTGTAGTTTCRTGCCTTCATATATAGTTGTTCATGTGGCTTTGAATTATGCTTTCTGAAACACTAATTCTAATAAAATGCAACCCTTTTGCCTCCAGGCACAGACAAAAAGGAAGACCAAAGCATTTTAGAAGAGCCATTTGAAGAAAATTGTTCTTATGAAATGTGATTCTCACAAAAATTGAGATTGTATGAGAATTAGGAGGATATTTAGAACCTGGAATGCTGTATTGTTCTGCTCTTTGACATACAGCCCTTTGTAGTGGAGTTTGGCAGAACAGACAGAACTATTTTCATTTGCTTACAATTAATGCATATTTTTCATACTGAACTGTCAATCCCCTTGATATTAAAAAGAGTGTAATAGAGAAATTCTTTTCAAATATATCATGTTAAGCCATTGTAATGTAACAAAGCAAAATGTCGAATCTGGTTTAATTTTGGASCGTTTTTTCACCTCATGGGTTGGCAAGCAAAGTGTGCAGGGTGATGTGAATAGGAAAGATCTCGTAATCGACAAGACAGAGATGAAAGGGGCTCACTTCAAGCCTGTGCACATAAGTAAGGAAGTGCCCACAGAACAGCATTRTGGGGAAGGCTTTCATACCCTTTCTGGGAAACCAACGTGACTGGGTGCCTCTTTGAACTGCCTATACACTAATGCACACAACATGGGGAAAAAAACCACGAAGAATTGAAGGTGTYTGTGGAGCTGCAGGGCTATGATCTCATTAGGATCACAGAGATGTGGTGGGATAGTTCACACAACTGGAGTGCTGTGACGGATGAATATAGGCTCTTCAGGAAGGACAGGCCGGGAAGGCGAGCAGAGGGAGTTGCCTTTACATGAGAGAACAGTGGGAATGCATGGAGCTCTGCCTGGGGACAGGTGAGGGGTCAGCTGAGAGTTTATGGATGAGGATTAGCAGTCAACAACACTGGACTTCAGGAGAGCAGACTTTGACCTGCTCAGGGACCTGCTTGGAAGAGTCCCATGGGATATGGCCCTGGAGGGAAGAGGGGGGCCAAGACAACTGGTTGACTTTCAAGGATTACCTCCTCCAAGCTCAAGAATGATCCATCCCAATGAGCAGGAAATCAAGCAAAGGCTGCAGGAGGCCTGCAAGGAGCTTCTGACAAAAGTCAAATATAAAAAAAAGGAAGCATTCAAGAGGGGGAAGCAGGGTCAGGTGATCTGGGAGGAGTAGACACTATCCAAGTGTGCAGGGATGGGGCAAGGAAAGCCAAAGCCCACCTGTAGTTGAATCTGGTGAGGAATGCGAAGGGCAACAAGAAGCACTTCTACAGGTACATCAGCAGCAAAAGGAAGACTAGGGAAAATGCGGGCCTGCTGCTGGATTGGGCAGTGGACCTTGTGACAAAGGACACAGAAAAGGCTGAGCTACTCAGTGGCTTCTTCACCTTCATGTTTCCCAGTGGGAAAGTCYAGAAGGAAGACTTACCCTCAGCGGAAGAGGATCAGGGTAGGAAACATTTAAACAAACATGGAGATACATAAGTCCATGGGACCTGATGGGATGCACCCATGAGTGCTGAGAGAGTTGGCTGAGGTCATTGTGAGGCCACTCTCAATTATCTTTGAAAGCTCATGGTGATTAGGGGAGGTTCCTGAGGACTGGAAGAAAGAAAATGTCACCCCTATGCTCAAGAAAGGCAGGAAGGAGGAGCCAGGGAATCAGAGGCTGGTCAGCCTCACCTCAGTCCCTGGGAAGGTGATGGAGCAAATAATCCTGGAACTCATTTCCAGACACATGAAGGACAAAAAGGTGACTGGGAGTAGTCAACGTGGATTTATGAAGGGGAAATCATGCTTAACCAACCCAGGAGCCTTCTGTGATAACACAGCTGGCTCGGTAGATGGAGGCAGGGAGAGCAGTGGCTATTGTTTAGCTTGACCTTAGTAAGGCTTTCAACACTGTTGCCTGTAACATCCTCACAGAGAAACTAATGAATTATGGACTAGGTAAGTAGATAGCGAGGAGTGAAAGCTGACTGAACAGCTGAGCTCAGAGGGTTGTGATCAGCAGCATGAAGTCCAGCTGGAGACCAGTCACTACTGGGGGTCAACACTGTGTCCAATACTGTTTAACATCTTCATTAATGACCTGGATGATGGGACAGAGTGCACCCTTTTCCAAGTTTGCAGATGATGCAAAACTGGGAGGAGCACCTGATACACCAAATGGTTGTGCTGCCATTCAGAGGGACCATGACACACTGGAGAAATGGGCAAACAGGAGCCTCATGGAGGCCAACAAAGGGAAATGCAATGTCCTTTCTGTGGGGAGGAATAACCTCATGCATCAGCACAGGCTGGGGACTAACCAGCTAGAAGGCAGCTTTGCAGAAAAGGCCCTGCAGGTCCTGGTGGACAGCAAGGTGATCATGAGCCAGCAACATGCCCTTGCAGCAATGAAGCCCAACAGCATGCTGGGCGGCATTAGGAAGAGCGTTGCCAGCAGGTCGAGGTAGGTGATCCTTCCCCTCTGCTCAGCACTGGTGAGACATCCATTTGCAGTGTTGTGTCCAGTCTGGGCTCCCCAGTACAAGAACACAGACCAGTGAAAGGCCACAAAGATGATTAAGGAGTTGGAGCATCTGATACATGAGGAGAGATAGAAAGACCTGGGACTGTTCAGCCTCGAGAAGAGCAGGGTTGGGGGGGGAGGAGAGGATCTTATCAATGTGTATAAATACCTGATGGGTGGAGCGGGTAAAGAAAACAGAGACATACTCAGTGATATGTAGTGAAAAGACAAGAGGCAACAGACACAAACTGAAATACCAGAATTTCCATTCCATAATGGAATTCCATAAGAATAAATTCCATAAGAAAACCCTTTTTCCTGTGAGGATAATCAAACACTGGAACAGGTTGCCCAGAGAGGTTGTGAAGGCTCCATCCTTGGAGATACTGAAAATCAGACTAGACACAGCCCTGGGCAACCTRCTYTGCGCTGGGCAGTTGGACTAGGTGATCTCCAGACATGCCTTCCAAAGTCGACAATTCTCATTGCTAATACCTTTTGGGTTCTTCTCTTCTTCGCTTTAACTTTTCCAGTAGCTAAAGCTACCTATTGGAACAGAAATTTTGTGAGAACACTGCTGCATCACTAAAACAGAACTGTGATATGCTTGTGTCTTTCAGAGTATCTGCAAAAATCCTAATTTGAACTTCACATTAGGCAGCCAAACAACTGAGGAATTACTTTGCTATTCACTGAATATTATTTAACTCCAATTAATCAATACCTTTTGAGGTATTTATGTAACAGGGAATAAATTCCTGTCATATTGTTTCATAAAAATAGTCTTACAGGCAAGTAAAGAAACATCTATAATATGTAATCATGGAAAAATTCTTAGGTACTTTACCAGCTATCAACATACAAAGGCTAAACTGTCCATCATTTTGGCAACACAGCAAGAAGTCAAGCTTCAATATGCTTCATAGAAGTGTTATCACTTACTTACTCCCCAAACACTTTGTATAACTTGTGCAAATTTCAAAGAAACTTCTGCTCCTTCTGCTTGTATCTAATTTGGTTTTCATTTAGCTTCATTGAGTAGAAGACTGACAATACAGTAATCTAAATTCACAGAAAAGCACCAGTGTTCTCTATAGATATGGACTGGTATAACATTGTACTTTATTTTTCTACTGATATAATAATCATGCATTCCAGTTTTATAGTTTGTTTTCCTTTGAAGATTTCAAAAAATTACATAAAGCGTTACATTCTTGCAAGGCACTCAAGTGCCAGAAAGAATCACTATGTAGGTACACCACTGAACTGGGGCAGCTATTGAATACTGTATAGTAACTGTAAGAAACAGCTTAGAGTAGGATATATATTTTTAACAGTATTACTGACAAAGCGCTTGGACATATAAGTACTGCGAAATGAGCTACAGGCTTTTCTGGATGCTGAATGGGAGGCCAAGCTGAGGCTTTCAAAGTTGGGACTGAAAATAGTATATTGCTGGTGATGCAAACCAAAACCAAATAAACCTGCTGGACTAGGAATGCAGCCCATAGAAATTATTTACATGCAGAGATAAGCTGAAGTGGCATTYTACTAGACACTAGATCATCAGTTATGACAGCATCAGCAATCATTTAGCTCTTCATGTTTCTTTTATTAATAGAGCAGTGTTAGTGATGACAAATATTTTATAGCCTTAAAAATGTGATAATTCGCTTATTTTTCCTATATTTGAATCAAAATAATATTCATTATTTTGGCCCTTGCAGGTCAAATATTCATTTAGACATGCTACAGGGAAAATAAAGCAAAATGAGTAAGTATTTTATAATATCCTTGCTTGAAACACTGCTATGGACAATAACCAAGTGTACTTGTAATGTAAGCAAAGAATATAGCAGAACAAAAAGCTGTAGAGAAGAAGCAAAATAAAATTAGGCCTAATTTTGATTATGGAAATTACTATTTTCATACTAAGAACAAGTGGGAAGTGGAGTAGGGAACTGAGAACAGCTGTTGAAGCAAAATTACATTGATACTCAGGAAGCAGTGTTATAAGGACTTTGCAAAATTCAAGACAGAATAGAAAATTCATTCTTTTTTTCCTACAGCAGAGTAGGCCTGTTTATTTTGTATATACACTTTTAATTGTGTAAAAAGTTCTGAAGAGGCCTTTTTATTTAATTATTAGTGCAGTATCAAATAGCTTCAGTCTGTGATTGAAGTGATGAGAGGGCCAACTGGAAAAGTAACAGAAGTCTTTTGATTGTGTCAGATTGCTAATAACTGCTAGTCAGATTGCTAATAACTGCTAATAAACTCATGAAAGTATTTGTATTTATTAAAGTGCAACATGTATTTCACCAAAAAAAGTATGAAGAAAAGTCAAAGAAATATAAGATATTTCAAACAAAAAACAACACAGGATCATCAGAATAACAGGATTTTTATTAACCAACTTTTTTTGGAAGAAAGGAAAGAAAACTGTAAGAGCCCTTTATGTTTACTTTAAGTACGGAAGTATCTGAWTGTTCACCTCTACAGTGGACTTTAAAATTAAAATTCCATTTAAATATTCAAAAATAAAATACAATTTTTTCCATCAAACTGAAAAGTAAAAATAATTGGCCTTTAAACAAATACACTGAATGCCAGCTAGAAATAAGCACAAATGTCCATTAAATAATACCAATACAATCCTGTGGTACTGTTTTATGAGCTGCCATAAATCTTCAAAGTAGCCCACATTTATATCCCCAGTAATCTGATAAAAAAAAAACAACAGAATGCTCCTTGATATTCTTCATACGCTACAGTATTTGTATTCAAAGGTTATGTGGGGGGTTTCTTCAGTCAGTGCACAAAGATTGAATTTGAAACAATCAGGTTCATATTGCACACAAGTTACAAAAGCTCAAAACAATTAAAAATATAGAAGAATATAGAAGAAAAATCATAGGAATTGAGGTGCTGTGACATTAAAATCAAAGGTTAGAGTTATGCTTTGAACATTTTAAAATACTAAATAATATTTAACTGGTAAGTATTTGAATTTAACTCATTTGTGTCTTTGTAGGGTAAAAACACCAAAATTCACCAATGAACTTGTCCAATCAGATCTTAGATACTCTTTACAGCTTTTTACTCAGAACTTAACTGGAAGTTAGCTACCATGGGGCTAAATACCTTCACTGTTGTAAATTCTATTCCAAGCTGATTTTAAGTTACCTTTTGAAGTGTGCTATTTCTTTAAAAACTGTTCTCATTTTTTTCTTTTTAARCTGACATTACCTTCTAAGTTTTCAAACTGAAACCCTGGACTAAATGAGGTTCACAGTAAAGAATCTTCCATAGAGCTGTACTCTTTTCCATACTTTTCAATATTGTATTATTTTATACTTAAACTTCAGGTGAGTATTTTCCTCCATTTCTCCTCTTTGTTACAGCCCCAAATCAAAGCCTCTCTATGCTATTGCCAATTAAATTTAAAAAAATAAATCAATAGTATATAACAAATGGCCTTGCAGCCTACAGCTGCTGAAATAAAATGGATGTATCAGCATATAATATGAAAGTCAATGTCTAGTCCTTTCATTTTTATAGTGGTCAGTAGGTAAAAAAAATTATCATCCTGAACAGCAAGACACACATAAACAAGTGCACAATGAGAAAATGGTCAGATATAACCAGTCTAATTTTAATACTCAAAGTAAAACATTCCACATTTAAAAAAAATGCTTAAAGCTTTCTAATGGTCATTGTCTTCTATTACTGAATGAGGACAAAAATGTTCAGGCCTGGCCTAATTTTAAGTCTCCCCAAATCAGTCTGAATTTCCGATAGGCCAGATAGGATTCATTTAGATAGTATATTTTGGAGATACTGTTGTACAAGTTTTTTCCAAAAGAATCATAGACCTTCATTGGAAAGTAGGAACAAAACAGTGACCACATAAGCTAAATGGAGTTTTTGATGAAAGGTCTGGTTCCCATCTTACATATCTCCTGATTATTTAGAGTATGCATATACCTAGTGTAAGGATATTACCACATCTGTGTAAAATATAATTATACAAACTTATTTCAGCTAGATAGAAATGACTACACAAAGTGCAAGGCTTTAAAGATACAATCTTTTTCTTCTGAATTGTTTCTGAGTTACAGCACAATTGTGTTGTTCTGTTTATACTTATCCTTTAGATAAAGATAACTCAACACCATGGTAATAAAAAGATGTAAATTCACTTGGATGCTATTTGATCAAAATATGGACGTACCCTTATCCACACCTTCTGGTGTTACATGATCATTTTATCTCTCACTTCTTTTTATTTCAAGAGATTTATTTTATAAATATTACTTCAGTGTATTTCACAGAAAACAGCTATGCACTGCCACCCTCAGAACAGAAAAAGAGCTATCAATCTGTTGCCCTTTACCCTTCCATTAGATTTTTACCAGATACAAAACATCTGTTCTCCACTTACATGGATTTTTACGTACTGTTGAGCCTCTAGCTTAAACAACATTAGATGCATCAATGATCAAGAACTTTGATATCTTATATTTTCCTTGTAACATTGATCATCCCTACATACAAGGTGTAGAGTATATACAAAACCATTATTTTTTTTGGACTCTTAACCATGGAAACTAAATAGATTTTTTAAAAAAGTTAATGAGTTGGAAAACAAAGCCTGACAGTATAGTTGGACAAGGAGCTTGAGCAGAAAGGCTGTTTCTCATCTTTTCTACCTGTCTGAGGGTTTTGAAAATTATTTATATGTATAYATAAAGAAAAATATATTTCACACATCATGCCTTTAAAACAATAAATATGAATGAGACTGTTTATGTTAGAAAAAATATTTTTTCTTGTTTACCTTTTCAAAGAATCAGGATTTGATTGTTTTACTTTGATGGGATTGTTTACATGCTTAAAGTTAAACAAAGAATTCTGAGCCCTGTTGAAATCAAGTTTAATTAAGAAAAAGAATAAAAGCTAATTTTTAATTCATATTAAGCCTTCATATAAAGTGCATTGACATAATGGAAAATAAAAAGAAATCAAAATTCTGCTCCTACTGTTGATACCAATATACATTTAATAGCTACTCTATTCGGGCTTTTTCAGCATGATAAAAGCAGACTCAAATCATGCAATGTATTAGTTTATACAGGTGGTTAAGAAAGTTTAAGATTCTTTTTGGCTGGATGTAAATCTGACATAACCACATCTAGTCAATAGAATCCCAAAGATACACAACCAGTATCAGAGGCTTTAGTTTGGAAGTGGAAATTTTCTGTGACTTTACTATCTACTGCTCTAGCAGCAGCACAACAACATTCTGGGAGAGAATATTAAACATTTTGGTGAGCTGATGTTAAGAAAAATACAATGGAGCCTTCTTAAAGTGGAAATGACGCTACTTTCTCTGTTGCTACAAAGAAACCTGTCTGCATAATCAACACATATTTACCTAAAGCAAGCATTTGTGAATGCCAGATGGAGAGGCACAGTGAGGATCACAATACAAAATACAAGTTCGTATTACTTGTACACTAGAAAAACCTTCTCTGTGGAATGTTCTCTGCTCTATAGCCTCTGTATAGATTTGGGAAACCAACAGATATGACACTCACCAGATCCATCAGCCTCTCACAAATCTTTCATTGTTAGGATAGGTCAGCATAGGTTTTCCATCCCCAGGGATCATGCAGAGACCCTCATGTAAGTTTATTGTTGCTCTGCTTTCGCAGAGGCAGGATTACTTCTTTAGAAATCCCCAGCAGTCCTCCCTGGGTGTTGGACTTACAGGACTGAGGGCACAAGAACAAAACTAGGGTTAATGATTTGCTGCTAACGAAGCCCACAAAAATGGCAAGTCCAAAATTATTTCACAGTAGCACAAAATGCAAGTGGCACCTGTGCCTACTGAGAATGTCTGATTTATAGGCAAGTTGTGGTAGAAAAAGTTATATTTATTTTCTTTTTTTTACAACTAGCTACTGAGGGACATTTTAAGCATATTCAAAAAAATTAACTACAAAGTACTTACAGAATAGATCAATAAGTAAGTTCCCTTACCATTACCCTTGCTACAACAGAAGGCCCTTAAAGTTCAACCTGATGATAATTAAATCCAGGAAGTTGCCCTAGACTGGAAATAAATTGCGAATCTCAAATCTCTCAGAGAGGGCAGACATCCAATGTCTTTTGTAATACAAGGAGTTAGCATCATATGCATCATGGTGGATACATTATCACAAGYTGGACAATCAGTGAGCAGGAAAGATCCAAATACACAGAGTTTACGAGGCATTTTTATGTTTAAATTGGTTGGCTAAATAACAGCAAGACACATTCTACAGCTACTGAAGTTTCCAAATGACCTTGAGTGCCTTAGGTAGGACACTAGATTAGATTAAACTTAGTTTAAAGGCAGTTACAGCCTGCATGACTTCAGTATATTCTTCACCTGAGGGATGTCTGCAAACCTCTTGCTGACTGCAGAACATTAAAATGCATATTAGAAATAATACTGTATAATTCTCCAAGATAGGGGAAAATCTCCACCATTTCTTTCAGTTTACTTTCTCACTCTGTAGTGTCTACTTCATYTGGCATGAGCTTCAAACAGCAAAGAAAGAAGAAAAGAGACTATAGAACATATTCCATTCACCCAAAATATCTGTCAGAGGATTCCACTATATTCTTTGCTTCAGGAATTTATTTGAAAGTTTTGTTAGAGGTCACTGTTACTCTACTGTGTGAGAGGACTTTGTTTAAGACCTATATAGATTTACGAGGATTTTTGTTTGTGGGTTTTTTTTTTCCCCACTTTTTAACCTGAAGGAAAAACATTTGCATGTTTGATACAGATTATGAATTGGTATTTTGCTAGGTCAAATCTTTTCTGATCTTTTCTGTAARCCAAGAAAGATTTCAGAATTCAGTGACAGCATATACTGAAATTGGTTGGCTTAAAGGCCACAATCCCAATCCTCAAGTGATTTAAYTCAGTATAGTCTATTTGAAGCCAATGATGCTACACTAATCAAATCAGTGGAGGCACAATGGCACAACAGTTATATAAAAGACAGGACTGATTTTTAAATAGCCTATATCCATTAGTTTTCAGACTGTATATTATACTGTATATTTAACAGTATACAGGGAATCAGTTACAGCAGCCAGAAATCACTACTTCCAAACTGGCTTTTAGAAAAAGGAAAAATGTAAATTTATGCCTTTGCCATCATCTTGCTGAAGTGACTGGAATTAGATTGTAGGACAAACATGAATATCCCAGGTAAGCATTCATATGCTTATTCAAACCTCATCTGAACATTTTCAGTCTGGAAATATGCTCTTTCAAAACGTACAGAAAAAAAACCAACACATAAGGAAAGCCCTTCTAACATTTGAGTGGAACTTGATCTTTTGGAATGAAAAGCAGTGAAGTTAAATATAACAGTCTGAASTGGAAAAAGGAATCTCTTCCAGCTGTCCCATTTTGAGTAAAAAGGGATGCCCTTTGTCTAAAAGGCGGTAGGTATTACATTGTCTTAATGTTACTGAATGCTTTCAGACGCTGCTAAATAGCCTAGATGGAGGGGATGGTAAAAAGATTTCTCCCTCCAGTATGCACAAAGCATACAGTCTGAACTTCATTCATGTGCAAAGTATATACCAATTACCTTTCCACTACTCTGAAAGCCAAATATGAGTACAGTACTGGACAGATGTTTTCCTTCCACCTTAGTAGAAGGAAGAGGAATTAGGATTGGCCCTAGCATGCTTTGTATGGTATAATACATCCAGTTGAAACATGTAAGTGGAAGCACTCTAGTAATGGAAGAAAGGATAATTACAGAGATGATACAGCATTTCAGATGTGGTTCTATTAAATTATTAAAAAATATTTAGGGCACAGAAATAATGTTTCTCATGCCAAGTGACTGTTTCAAAAGTGGGACATTGATTCAAATGAAAACAGCTTTTCTTTGGGGATTTCCAGCTCCTTAAAATGCCCTCTACAGCACGAAAAGATCTGGAAGTAACAAAAAGTAATTTGCAGTAGAAATTTTACAGTTATGCTTTGCTGTGCAGAAACATCAAGAAAAGGAAAAAAAGGTACATCCGTGGCAAAAATAAGAAGTGCCTTTTCCCCCTGGTGTCATGTCTTTGGATATGTACAGCCTTGGAGAAATGTATAAATCATTTTATACATGGAACTCTTAAAAAACTAGAGATTTTAGTACAAAGGAATCAATTCACTGAAAGAATGTCCACATGCTGTTGCTTTATGATTTACTATATACACAAGAGGATCAAACAAAGGACCTCTGTTTTACAGTTACTGCTGTACTGTACATTAACATGTGGCTAATACCCTTCTCTGGGTGAGATTTACACTTAGTATTACAAATAATATAACAATGCTGAAAATACTGATACAAAACAGCTTCAAGATGACATTTAAAAAATATCCCTCACTTTAATTGAACTGTTTTCTCCAGTTTTTTTTTTAAGTTTCAGCTTTAAAAAAGATTTTTCAAGAAAATAGTAGCATTTAAATGTAATTTTTGAAATGTATAGACAGATTTTTTTAACAAAGTGTAATCCAAAAGTCCATTTTTCCAGGAAGAAACAACTATAGATACAGTACATGAGTTAAAATTGAATTTTTTTTTAATGTAGTATAGTACATTTGTATCCTGGAAAAAAATTCCTTGATTACAATGTAAGTTTATTTACAGATCTGAAATATAATTGCATACATCAACTCTTGAGATAAGCAAGAAATGAATTGTTGATAATAACCAACTGTCCTTTCAATCTACCATAAGCTTAAGAAATTGCTCAGATGAAAACATGACTAAATAGTGAAATTCTGTTACTAGTGTTTTTAATTTTTTTGGTAGACTTTAAACTATGAGTTTCAAAGCAGGACTGAAAGTCTTGAATACCCATAGTATGTTCAGTGAAGCTGTGTCTGCAATTTTTGCATGTTTTGTTTTGGCAGTAGCAACACACACACAAATATATAAAAGCATGAAGAAGTTTGGCAAATGTTTTGATTCATATGCATCCAACTATGGACACCCAAAATTATCACTATAGAATACTTAGGCAGAACCTGCTCTATTCAAGATCTGATAATATCATCAAATTTACTCTACCCTAATTAAAATCCTCAATAAACAGAATCCTGGAAGTTCAGGCTGTTGAAATGGCTTTACAGAATCTGCGGAAGCTTATAGTCTAGTTGTTTCATAACCTAACCAATCTTCGTATTAATCTGATAAGTAAGTAGTTGAATGGAAGTCATGTTTAACACTAGGTAAAATTTGTATTGCTAATTCATTTTGTATGCCTTATGGACTTACTTTTAAAAGAAGTTACAGCATTTTTACTGGCCACAGAAGCTTCATTTTTCTTTATATCCTACTTCAGTTAAGTCATACCAGGTGCTTGATTCTTTGTGTGAGAATGTGCTACGCCCTTGTCTTTCATTATTAATCACCAGTTAGAGAGAGAGGTGACTTGTCTCAGATCTGTCTCAATCATACTTAAATGCGCTAGGTTACTTATGAGCTACTAACTATACGATCTATTATCATTCAGACAGATTACCCGTCATCAGAGAGGTTGTAAACTAAGTGTCATGTTTAGTATATGCCACATGTTCAGAGTAACTTGACTTAGCTACCTGTTTTCAAGCCCTCTGAAAAGGGAAAACAGGGTCTTTTGTTACTGACAAGCTTTTAAGTTCGATGGTGTCATCAGATGACTTCATATTCCTATGAGCCCAGCCTACTGCATGCCAAATAGGACTAAATCCATCTCACTTGTGCATAATACATTGAGACTATCAAACCTGCTGAGTTAGTGTAATTCAGGTCATTAAGTGCAAGATATAGTCTACAGAAATTCTGATTGCATGGTTAATTTGGACTGGGTAACAAGACAATTGCTTCTATTCAAGTAAAATTTACTTCCACCCATTTTTGGTGTGGGAATGCAATTATATGACGCATCATATAGCATAGAACGTCATGTTGCGTCATGAGTGATATATTGTCTGTAAAAGCACAACAAATACCACCACAACATCACATGTTATAATAGCACAAAAATAGTAGAAAAAAAATGTAGTTTAAAAAAAGGGAGGGGGGAGGGAAGGTTGAGGCATCAAGCTGCCATCCTCCGTTTGGATCCCAGTTACTGAGTCAAATACCTGGTAAACCTCTATGAAACTAACTGTTAAAGGAAGAAAAACGTCAGTCATTCCCTCTGCTGCTGCCCTGAGGCATCCATAAAATACATACAGCAGGAAGTGGTAACATATCTCTACAAGTGAGCAAACGTCATTGTATTTAAAAAAACTGTAATGAGAGTGTCCTCAGACTTCTGACTCTTTATTTCCTTAGTCTCTATGAAATCCAAGAGGGTTTCCTAATTACTTATCTATTCAATCCTCACATCTACTTTTACAGTAACATTATTAAATGTACACAGTATTATTTATGACCACCTTCCAGAACTTCAGTGGATCTTAGTGGCTTATAGAGGCAAGAAAGAAAAAAAAATTTAGCCAACTTTGGATTAGCGATGCCAGCCAAATGGTCCCATTTATTAAACACATGGTAACTTCTGCACAACAAATCAGTTTAGTTATTTAACAATCTAGTTCATCCCTTTGCCACAGTCCCAAATGGGGAAGTATGGAACCTACAGACAATGCTATTTTTTTTTTTTTTTTCAGGTAAAGGTAGCAGCAGATGAAAACTTAAGACTGAGCTCTAGAAGAGTTTACATTCCCATTTAATCAACTCTCCTTCCACGGTAAGAATACAAGAACCCTGTTACCCATCTTGTTGACCTAAAGTCTGCAGCTCTGCTGTGTGCAAATTGTGGTGGAGAAAAACATTTTTTCTGCTGTACATGTGTAAAGAGATGGGTCCCCTCGGAGGCTGTCCCAGTCTCCCTGTGAAAGTGGTATGCTGCCGAGGTACAGCAGTTTGGTCCTTTGGAGCTCCTGAAAAAACAGGGTAGCCGTCTGTCTTGGACGCTGGCTTTGCCGTACTTTGTGCAGTGGTGGYGAAACCATTCTGGGTGACCTCCGAAGCGAGGGTTTCATATGTGCCTCTAGTATGCTTGATGACGTCCACTATTTCCTTCTCTTTCAAGAGGTTACTCRGACACAAATTTGACAGCTGACAGCTTTTGCTTTCATAGGCTATTGCTTGGTTGTCTGTTGAATATCTAAAAGGGTCCTCGGTGGGAGTATGTGCTGACTTTCTGTCCCTTGTGTTGAGATTTTGGTTCCCCATTCTGTTTTGATATATAGCCTGGGGTTAAAAAAAAAAAAAAAAAGAAAAAAAAGAAAAAAAAGTATTAGTAACATGTTACATATAACATATTACTAGGAAAATGGTACAGACTATATAAAACGTGCCTCATAATATCTATAGATGCACAGCACACCTGGCTGGCTGATTAAAGTGAAATGAAAGACAAATCTCGAATGCTAATAAAACCTGCTAAAACACTGCTAGCATTACATGGAAGATTCATATTTAACAAACCAACATTGAAAAATACTTATTATATGTATTGATTTGGGGCATTTCCTTAAAAATATTTGTTTAAATAAAAGAAAGGTTTTTAAGAACATAATAAATGGATAAAATGTTCCATGCATGCAGATTTTCAAGAGCATTTTATTGATAAAACAAGAATTTTGATTGTATAACCCTTAATACTTTTAGATTATTACAAAATGTAAAGAACATCTTTTGTGAATAACTTCATGCCTCAGTTAAGCTCAGAACATGCTCATCTTCCAGTGTCCCTTGAATCTAGGTATTTTATAGTGTACTTATGAGTTAAATATGTGCTAAAGTGCTCTTCCAGAGCACAGCAGTAATTTCATTTCAGCCACCTGAAAAAAAATACATTGTAAGAAGGATTCCAGAATGTTAGCAACTTCTGATTTACTGTGTGAGCATGCATGYATTTGTATCTGTTTAAATAGAGGAATTTATCTGTTCATGACAAGCCAGATCACTATAGATTTCCAATTCCACTTTAGTGTGATGGTTCATTTTCCCCTACTCAGAACACCYAGCTGGGGAGGACAGGAGAGGCCTGTGGGACCAAGTTTAATCCCTCTCTCACACACATTTGAAAACATTTATCAGTATATAAAAGTAAAATAAAGAAAATATTGAGGGGAAAGTGCTAGCACAGTCAAAGCAGCATTCYGCCTGTTCCACGACTGTCTGCACTAGGGTAGCTTCTAGAGGTTTTGCCAAGGAACGCAGCTCACTGGGAGATGCTTTTGTGGCTGAAGAATTGCACTAGCCAAGCTGTGAATGTCAGAAATTTAGTCTCTGGACAAACTTGAGTTTTGAACCTGACTTTGAAAGAAAGCTTCATACCTTTATAAATTGTCACAAAACATATCTGACACCAGTCTGCCAAATAAAAATTAAACATTTTAACATCTAAAATTTAAACATTTGAAATTTAAATATTTGAAGGTTTGAAATTTAAACATCTAAACTTTTGAAAGCTACACTTAAATGAGTTGGAAAAACTGTTGCYGTAAGCTACTTAAAATCTATTTCCCTAGTGATCTAATATAGTGTGAGCATAAAAAGAAAGAAAAAAAAAGAAGACAGGTGTTTCATTAATTTCTCCTTTAACAATCTTTAAGTTACAATGCAATTAGTGCACTTCAAATTTTGTTCTTTTTTTTTCAAACTAGTCAGGTTACAGTAACTAAGCTGCCGTTATGTGAGAAAAGATTCTAATAATAGCATCAATTGTACTTCATTTTAAAAGTTATTTTGGAATATACATTTTCGCTTGTTTTATCCCTGTCCCACTTTCTCAGGTATTGTTCAAAGAACCTAGTTCTGGCATTCATTTGCAATAAAAGACCAATATTATATCATATAGGTTTTCTGCAACAGAACCCTGAAAGGACTTAGTAGCAGCTTTTTGACATTCATATTGCTGTTCCTATACAGGCTAAGACATTGCAGCGCAAAGCCAAGAGAATCAAAAATACTCCCAAGTCTTATACCAATACGTTGCTAAAAAATATTTCAGGAYGTTTCCATGATTCCATAGGAAACATTTAAGTATTGTTTCAGGAAAACTTGTATCACTTCACATGCCCTTTGCTTGTTTAAGCAAYTCAGAAGAAAGATATAGTCAATATCCATGGCCTACATCTTTTTTCTGTGCAGGCATGCTAATGATTAGCCTTCTGCACAGATTCATATGTAGGTATGRACACAAATATTGCAATACATTTTAGACATTAGAGGTGACATCTTCAAAAAGGATCAGTATTGGTGTAACATTTTTCCCACTTAATTCAATGATGATTGCTCCCAGACTGATCAGTGGGAGTRGAAGACCTCTGAAAAACATCACTTTAAGTATTCATCCTTGCAGCACATATGTATTGAGATGAAATTCAATTTAGTTTCTAAGGAACCATTCTTGGGGATACCTATCTGTAGGTTCAATTACAATTTTTTTTATGCCAATAAATAARATCTTTCCACTAGTACAAGGGATTCACATTCAACACCTTGCCAAAAATCCGTGCTTTTGCTGTAAGGGAGTATTTCTGGAGTTACAATCTAAAGATTCATGTTCCATTCCACAATAGCCATACATATGCTAAGATTACCTATATATCTGAGCGTGCACTTACTAAATGTCTTTCATGAATATACAGGAAAGTATTTCTTGAGGAATGTTTAGGCCCTTTATTAAACACTATTTCCTTGCAACTTATGAACTTATGTGAATTATGTTTCTGTAATAACAAACCTTTAGGAGCTACTTTTGTAAATGAAAAYATCTAATTTTGTGTCTGAGGGAAAGAACCTGCCATGACATAAGGACATACAAAGCGGTGGAAATTATGAAACATACCATGCTACCATACCACAGTACCATAGATCTCAGAGGAGCCTCRTGGAGGGACATCTAGTCTATTCTACACTTCTGGTCAGGATTAGTTTATGTCTTTCCTGGCATTTTTTCTTAACCGGCTGTTATGCAAACGCTACAGATTCATCAGATACTCTATTCAACTAYGTTTTCCTTACAGTTAGGAAAGGTCTTCCTAATGTCTGAACTGAATCTTTCTGGCTGCAAGTCTATTCCTTCTCTTTCTATCCACCATGCAATTCAAGAAAGGATTGCTGTTTCATCTTTCAATAYCTGTCTTTGAAGAATGCTATCATGCTACCCTTTACTCTCCTCTGCTGCAGAATTAAAAGTACCACTTTGATCTTTTCTCATAAGACTTGTCTTCTAGACTTTGAGTCATTCTCACTGGTCTTCTCTAGATTCTCTTCAGTCATTCCACAGTTTTGTTGAAGTAGATGGCCCAAGAGTTACTGTTACTTAAGGCACTGTACTCCTACCACTACCAATCAAAAGAAGCACTAACAATCCTACAAAGCATTTCTTCACCTGCTCCTTGTTAATTCACTTCACTATGAGGTTTATCTTTTTTTGCAGTAGCATGTGTTGACTTCCATTCATCTGACCATCCACAATGGTTCCTAGACTTTTTTCTACAGAACTGCTACTAAATTGTTCAGTCGATTATTTCCACAGAGGAATAATTTCTCTCCACTGAATTTCAYCCTTTTTCTCAGATTTTTTTCTCTAGTATATCAAGATCATTCTGAATTCCTGTTTTATCCATTAACATATTCTCCATCCATCCCAGCTTCGTGTCATCTGTAAATTTAAAATGAATATTCTCTACTCTACCATCCAGGATGTTAATGGACAGTATTGAACACTGTAAAAAGCCCTACTTGATACATCCTTCTGTTTTAACTTTGTGCCACTGGTTAAGTACTTCCCAAGGACAGTTTTCCAATTTACTATATATTTGTTTCATATAGTCTGCATTTCCCCAGTATAYTTATAAGACAGTGTCAAAAGCCTTACTAAAAGCAAGAAATCTGACATCAACTGCTTCTCTTCTAGCCAGAAAGGCTGTTACTGTGCTGCAGAATGAAATTAGATTGGTTTAACAATTAGTTTGATTTGTAAATCCAGGTTGGCTCTTGTTCATCTCCTTGTTTTCTTCTAGGTGCTTGTAAATAGTTTTTTTTTATTATCTTTTTTTCATAAACTCCCCCCCCCCCACAAAATGACAAAACACTGATACTGCACCTGATCAGTTTATACTTGCTTTAATAAAAATGTTGCTATGCTTTTCATGGTGTTATACACTGCTCAGTAAAAAGTCTAGGAATTAAAAACTGTTCCTCTTCTTAAACCAGCTACTGAAGTGCCAGTGAAAGCATATCACTTAACTGTTTAAGAATAGTTGCTGATTAAACAGATACAAACAGCATAGCATTTGCATAACCAGGTTTAAGCAAGTTATTGCGGATCCTTGGAGCCTTGGATATTGAAGCCACTTCCAGTGATAAGCAAAACCATTGTTGGAGGTCATGGCTATAACGTGTTTTATAGTCTTAAGAATGGCTTAGCAGGTTTGTCTGTCTCTTGAAAAGCTAAAATAAAAAATAAAAACTTGTAGGGAAAAAAGTTTTTATYGAATATGATATGCTAACAAGGTGTGTTTTAAAATAAATACAGAACAATTAACTGGTTTTGAAAATAAGGAATACAGAAACATGTAAGAGAGAGTTCAAAGCGACCAGGTAGCAGTAAATGGCATAAGACATGATTACAGCATTTTGTATATTGTTATTTTAACTAGACCTAAGATGAAATGCTTTATTTGGAATACCTAAAACACTACTTTTTTTCTTTCCTCTTCCTTATCAAGTTATGCTTTGGATGACATATTTTCATTTTAGAAAATAAGTGCTGGGTCTGTGGGTCTCTAAAATACTGGCTTCAGGTTGTAGCTTATATACAGTGCGTGTTTGCACCAATAAATGTTTAACAGTATGTATGTGCTGAGGAAGAGTCTTACTCAATTTTGTAAAGCTGTAACTTGCTCAAATTCCTCTCCAGTTGAATAATTAAAGAACCACCACATGGTGCCAAATTAAGAGCTAATATACTGAAATTCTAAAACAGCAATAGAAATTTAGAAGATGCCATCCACATCCTAAGACATTGGTTTGAYCCCATCTCCAGCAATAAGTTGTTAAACAAGGTTGTTAAACAAGGAAAGACAAACTTATTCCATCAGAGGTATAGTTAGTCTTAGAAAGAACAGAGATTTTAATAGAAACTTTGCTAAGAAGCAATAGCATCTTTGTTATTTATGACAAACTACTGAACAACAGTTTCTGATCAGGAAAAGAGAAGACAGCGGTCAGTTGGGAGTGAAAATCAAAAAGAAATCTCTTCCCCCCACAAAAGAACTACTTTATTCTCCCTCAAAAATACTGACAAAACAGTATCTAATGACATCGAATGCTGCTTTGAATTTAATGGAAGTTATACTTTGCTATCGTATAAACTTTCATATGAGAATCACAGCAACATACAGAGCTAAAGATATCTGTATGTTGTTAACTTTTTGAATTTGGATCATTTAGCTAAAAAGAATCCAGTCCAACCACATTTTCAACTCAGCAAGAAAAATATTCCAGAATGAAATGTGGAAAAGTAAAAAATAGACATGCAAGAACAACAAAAACTTCAGAAAACCTGAGAACCGATTTTTAATATACTTCTCAAAACTGCTCATCTTCCTGTAACTGCGTCATGCAACATTTTCCACGCTGGGCTATTAGGTGCAACTGCATTCCACATGCATTAGTTAGGTTAGTGAGCAAAGCTACGATCCCAAAGGAGCCATTTGCCAATCTCAYGGCTGAGCCGTGGTTCAAAGATGCCAGCCTGGGTTTCAAACCAGCATAGAGCAGCTGCAGTGCTGCTGTAAACTGTTTCTTGGCAGGGCTCCGAGAAGCCAGTATGCCAGCTGGTGACTGCTGCAGCAAGAAACCATTCYCCCTTTTCTCCTTTTATCTTTGAGTAGCTCAGTTAAAACCACCCAACTTCTCTGCCCCATAAATCCCCAAATGCCACCCTATGGTCTTAGCTGTGGACCCAGGAAATGGGCTGCAATTAGGAGGAAAACGTTGCTCCTAAATTTCTTTCAAAAATAGCCCATTTTAAATAYACAGGAAAAAAAGCCTCCGTTGTTGTTTCAAATATCCCGACATAAAACAATGCCTTAAACTGTTTAAGAAAACATCTGGATTTGAATTTCCTGATCAGATTAAACAAAAAGAATAGATGCTTTCTTGCTTAAGGGGTCTATTCCCCCCCCCCCAATTTTTTTTTTTAATGGATTTCCATTAAAATCTGTTTGCCTGTAAAATTTTGACAGGTTTGTCTGTTGATCGCTGGTGCATTATGGTACATGAATATGAGGAAGTTCTAAGGATTGTAGGTTTGATTATTACACACTAGTACTAAATTCATTAAGACTAAACCAAAAACTGGCATTTAATATTCTTAAAATGTTTGTTCCGTAAACTGTTTTGAGGGTCCCCTTATGTGATTGTCATTCTGGCAACTTTTTCTTACATTAAGAAAAAAAACAACCCCTCAGTGACCCACTTTGAAGTAATGAAAATTGACTACCCTTATAGAAAGCTCCAGAAAGGGACATGTTATTAAAAAAAMCACTGAAGCCATTCATCACTTTCCATTTCCAAACCCAATGAGTGAAATATGACAGGAGTTAACGACAAGACAATACTGCTGCAGGACATTCAAAAACGGATATTGCTGCTGTCTTGTGATAAAGTACTGATATAAAATAATAGAAAAAGACATGAATTACAAAAATGCCAAGAAAAAGATGCAGATTTTTAAGATGCCTGTGCCCAGAGGCATCTAGAAGTCTTAAATGCCTTGAATGTAATTCTTACAAGTAGAGCAACTTTCTTAAATACATCATTTTGACAGCAGGCGTAGAGATTAAAATCAAACAAAACATTCTCTAACCCAGTGTACCCAGTGTATACTGACATCCAATTAACAGYGCATTTGAAGAACAAGATTTTCCCACCCCAAAGGACTTTTGTTTTCAGAGGTGTTAAAGAAAGTGCATTCTAGAGAATAATTATTCTGACAGACACCTGAAGACATTCTGGATTCCCTTGAGATTTCTACCACTTACTTCATTTGTGTTTGCGGGTATGTAAGGAACGTAAAATGTGTCCTCTAATTTAATATTAACTATATAGCCCAGCATAGCTCATTTGTGCCTTGTCAGGTCCGTTGGACTTCAGCACTTTTTGCAGAACTGCCTTCATCCCCAATCTAGCTCCGATTTCATAAACTATAAAGTAGCATGAAGAAGTCAAGAAACAAAACAAGCTAATATGGCACTATACTTCTCCAAAGGATGAAGCCCTCTGCTTTTGAGTTTATATCCCTTCAGAYGCCTTTCATAGTTCCAACGTTTTTTTAAGTGCAGATCTAATTTACCAACACAGGTTGACTTAGCACTTTGGTATGCCACATCCKTCACCATGTCAACTCCTTAATTTCTACACCTCCTCACTTTTGTGCCCACCAGCTTTCAGCGTGTGAAATGGTCCAATACAAAATGTAATTTAGCTGCAGCAGGTAATTGTTCTTCATTCAAGTCTTTTAAAAAGCACTCTTTCATATTGATTTCAGACAGGACCTCGACCACAAGAGTAGTTTTTACAACCCAAATATGCTCCTATTGATCAACCAATGCTGCCTTCTGGCAACAAATGACACATGAAAGAAACAAAGCCCACTGTGCTGAGATAAGGCATGGGGACTAGTACCCACAGGTTAGGGGCAAGAACCAGCTGCTGATCAGTGTGCAAGTTCTGCTGTCATCAGTTACAAAATGCAGTCAACATAAATCAGAAGCATTTACTTTCCTCCCTTTCAGATTTCTCTAGCATCTTTATTTACTTACTAAAAGCAAAAACTATGACACAGYTTAAAATGCACGCCTCTTACCATAACGCACTTTTAAACAACAGTCCAGTTTAATAAAAGTGAATGAATACAATGAGTGAATACAGCTAATGTCCTGAAAGGATTTTCAGATAGTGACAATACAGTGTGATAAGTAGCCCAGTAAGGGCTGAATTAAGATATTCATCTTCTCACTACATAGAATTATCCCTGAACAATTTCATTTATGTAACTAATAAAATACAATTACAGGCAACCAGGTGTAAAAAGATACAATGCTGTTTTATAAAGTGGGAAGAAAACAGTGAAGAATTTCCCACTACCCTCCAGTAACTTACAGTAAATCACTGCTCGGCATTCTCAATACTGTATTTCTAGGGCTAACTGGAATATTTTTCTCACTGGTAAAGGTAATGGAAAATTTTGCATATTACAGCTGTTTATCATTCCCTTTCAAATTAAACATTTGGAACTATGGAAGCTGTTCACCAGTATTAGTCATATTTGTCCAAAATGATACAAAATTCATTTAGATACTGAGTACCTCTTGTCATACCCTATAGCTTAAAATTCAGATAACTGTAAAAATGCTAATGAAAATCAAAAGCTATTGAACACTGTGGATGTTTCAACAGTATGACTACAAAGCAATAGGACATACTGTGTGAGATAATTTTTATTTCACATAGTCCTTATGTAAGAGTTCCCCAGGATCAGTAAGTCTATCCAAAGGAGATATTTCCTATCAGGTGGACTTTTCTTATTTTGGACATGGGGACAAAATGGCAAGAAAGATGCAATCAACTCTTAACCCCATTTTAAAAATATGCTAAATTTATAATCTTGGAAACCTGTCTTTAGCAAAGACTAGCTCCACCACTTGCAGTAACTCTCATACAACCTCTGTTAGTTTTGAATTCACCCTGAGAGGGTGCCTTTAGCATCTGGTTTTATTGGCCTGCTACCCCTTCAGCTTTTTCAGGTAGCCACAACTATTGCAGCCACTGAGGAGGATAATATCTTCACTGAGCTCTTGCTGAATAAGCCCCATCTTTGTTTACAGGTGGCAGAGACTAGAATAAGGTGCCAAAAGTTGGCCTTGTTTGTGAACCTTCACAGCTACCTTCGAGGGCACTGGACAGGCCCCATGTTCACCCAGTACATGGGGTCTCACTGTCTCTGTGCAGTCCAGGAATTAAGGGCCACCTGTGCCATGGCATGCTTTTAGCCACAGTGTTATAGGAAGTCATAGGTGTCTACACTTGGGATCCTTTTGCATAAATGAAACCTAAATGAACTGACAGAAAAYGGAGAAGTGGCTCCACTGGAACTGGAGGGTCACTTCAAAAGACCATATTTCCTGCAGTGTGAGCATTCCCAACGAAACACCAAGTGAGCTTGCTCTGAAATTACAAGCAGGAAAACTGCACAAGTGCTACTTAGCCCTTCTGAAAGATAGAGCTATTCAGTTGACATTTACTGCTGTGCTAACACAGGTGTTCTGATTTTGCAAGCCAAACTAGTATTTCTGTACAGCATTTGATATGCCATGTAGACATATTAGATTATGCCAAGATATCTCCAAGATCATTACCTTGTGCCTTATGTATTTTTTTGATGACCAGCTGCCTGAAAGCTATGAATTCCACTTCTAATCTCAGATCTGACACTGTGGTCACTTAAACCTGATTATTTTATCTGTAGATCATCTGAATTAAAAGTGACTTACAGGTGGTAATTACCTTTGACAACTAGGTTCTGTTAGACATATGTTTAGTTTTTATCAACGTTCTATTCATACAGTTACTTATTTTTCGTATTCTAATATCACCTGATGTGATTTCCTGATATAACAAACGTTCCACAAGTAAAATGAAGTTCACATGACTATGCATTCAGTGAAATGAGAYACACAGTGGTCTCAAAAAGATTTAAAGATGCAAAGTTCAATTTTATATGTATCTACATAGCCATATATCTGAGACATACTTACAGGAAAAGAAAAAATACAGTCCCCACATTAATTGCTTATAAATTCTCATTTAAAAACCARAGGCATACATTAGACATTAGGCTTAGAGATGTAATTTGGTTAYGTTTAGGATGAGTATCTTAAAGACTTTGGCATATAAGGCTTTTGCTTTATCAGCTAGACATACAGGAACTCAAACCTCTACCTCATCACTATATATTTTTATTATCCTACTTTCTATGAAGAAAACAGTCATATGCACTTTAAGTTCAGGGCTTTATTGTCCCACTTTCAGTTATCAAATGTCACAAATTGGCTACTTGCTGAAAGTGTGCCTTCTGAAAAAGGCACTGCTTGCTCTCTCAAAAAAAGCCCACAACAAAAAAGATACGAACTGTATTTAGCCAACACCTTTTTACATTACACTTTTTACCAACAATAAAAAAACCCTTTCATTAAACTGAGTTTCATAGATTACCATCCTTAATTTTGTCAGCAACAGGGACTGAAGTTAGAAGAACAACGGGGGAATTGCATACATTGGCAAATGATGTTCAGCTACTGTCATGTTAATCAGTAATGCTATCCCTCAGCTCAATATACAATCTGCAAAGGAGAAATCAAAGGACTAACAAAAAGGGCAGCTTGTATCCTGGTGACAAGAAAAGAAATCCTAATTATCCCTTAATTGACTTGACTCTTTATTTTTATGACAAGATTACTCAGAGCAAGACATCCCTGAAGAGAAAGAGAAAATAGTCTTTTTTATTTTATTTTATATGAGGGCACCTGTTTTAGAAACGAAATATCACAGATACCACTTACTCTTAAGGTGAGCTTCCACATAAGCCTTTTTGTGTGGTAAGACAAATGCATACCTACAATCACTCCTTAGCCTGAACTGGTAGAGTTCAGTGTGTTCAATAATATGCAGAAATAGTTTAGATTCCTACAAGAAGATGAATCATTACTATTGCAAGAAGATACTGAAGCTGGGCCTGTAGGATTCAGTCAGAAAAGACTGTATGAACTCTGCACTCTGAACTCTGTGGGTCTGATACTCAGTGAATTGTATTTCAACTAAAAAAGAAAGATTTCTCAGGTACTGACAATCCTAGAAATTTGCAAAGAACAAACATGGGTCTCTCAGAGCAGAAGCAAAATAAGTAAGGCAGTAATTCAGCAGAAGGAATTAAAACTCAGAGAACACAGCTAAAAATAACTCTCCTTTTTAAATCTCCTTTTCTGTTAAAGCAGCTGGCCACAAAAGGTATTGGCTTTGTCAACATGGACTTTGTGTATATAAATACTTTTCTCTGATCTCATTAGGGCAATATCAGATATATTTATTTATTTATAGCAAGAAAACTTTATCAGGAAGCCAAGAGGTATAAGTTGCGGAGGAAACCTGATGTCCAGAAGGAATCCATAGGACTAATTTACATGACAGTTATTGCTAAGATAAAAGAGTGAATCTTTGTGGTTGAATGACATAATAGCTCTCATTTTCTCAGACAAAAAAAAAAGGAAAAAGAAACTGATCCCCTCTCATTTTGAAATTGTATATAGTTGGTGCTGACAGAAAATTTTCAAGTTTCGCATAGACAAGATAACTTCTCAGGTAAGTAGACAACATCACCTCTTCCTGTCTATGGCAGTAGCTTACGCAGAAGAGAAGTATTTCATAGCATCTTTACTACAGCTCTATAAAGGTCCATTCAGTTCAGCTCTTTATAAAATAGCTAGCATAGCAAGGTGAACGTTACAAGAAGTACTACTTACTGTTTTTGAAAGTAGACTCTAACAAGGTAAAACTCTTYCCTATACTTCACATATTTTAAGGCCAGCAAAAAACATTATAATCATCTTGTCTGACCTCCTCTGCAGATGGAACCATAGATTTCTCTTGGTGAAATCATGTAATCCCAAAAAAGTGGTAGAATTAAAGCACAACTTAAAAGGCTTAAAGTAATGGAGAATGTAGTTTACTTTTTTCATAATCCATTCAAGGATTTAACACTGTAATTCAGGTGCTCACTGGAAACACTGACACATTCTGTTAATTGATCATAAATTTCATGTTCAAAAAACAGAAACTAAACAATTTCTGCTGACAGAGCTACTGCTAAAATCCACTAGGAGGTGAAGTGTCCCTGAGGACCAGAGGGGACTAGTGTCTATGACGTTTTAGGAACCGGCAATTTTTTGAGAAAGTTCTGGCTAGGTTTGGAATTATACTGGCTGGAGAAAGTTTTGGTTATGTAAGTAGCTACATGTACCATGTGAACRTCCTATTCCCTGTGGTAAATGAGCGTTCAGAGTGCAGGACCAACAAGAGCCCACTACAGAACAAGGCAAAGAACCCAACACTTCACAGAAGTACTGTAGTACCAAGAAAATGACTTTCCTTTCCATCTCACTTACCTGGAAACATGAAAACAGTTAATGCAGATATTTCAAAATATTAAGCATATCAACTCCTTATTTTGTTCAACAAAACCATATTACGCAAACTTATCAAAAGAAAAAAGAACAAAAGGAAACCGAAACATAAATAAGCACCCCCAGAAATTTGTTATTTTGCCTTTCCTTCTAGCAGAGCTGACATGAGAAATTTCTCTGCTTTTCTATTCAGTTGCTTTATGTAAGGAAGGTTAACAAGACTCCATTTCATATTCTACCTCCAACTTACTGTAATAGATTATATTTTGTACCGTACCTCCAATTTACTGTAATAACACACATAGGGAGACATTTACCTACTTCCTGTTGCAGTACACCCTTTCCCTCTCAGTTTACATCTTCTTTTCTTTATCGGCCATACCACTCATCTCTTACATAAAAAAGTATTAGATGATTTACTCACCTAGATTTACAGGTTTCAGTTGATGTAAATTCATGTAGTAGTGCTGACTTACTAGTTGCTACATACCAGCTGCTAAAGTGGTCCAGTTTTTTAGGCTTCATGCAACCTAAACATCAGCTCAACTCCTAACCTCCACTGTTTGCAATCCTATTTTGTTAAGTGCCATTTTAATGGAATTCCTAAATTTTGAAATGGTAACACAGTAGGTAAAATCATGGTCCCATTGAATCCACAAGCAAAACTTCGACTGGCTTTAATATCCGGTTAAGTCTTGAGCGGGAATGATCTTAGGCACATGCCTGAAGGCTATTTCCTACTATATAAACTTCATGGAACCAGATTTTTTTTCCTTGTCTGAGTACTATATGCTGTTGTGATACCAGCTGTTTCTCTCCCCCCATCCCCAAATTAAGGATTACTTTAAATAATGCATGACCAAAGTAATTAGTTCTAATATGTATTCTTTGCAAAAAGAAGGCTCTTCAGTGAATTTTAAGAAAAAAGTAACAAAACATTTATTATAATTAACAGTCTCGAAAGATGAATTTCTGACTGGTTAGAGCTGTTTATCAAAGACAGATTTCAAAGATGAAAGGTATTTTTCTGGTCTGACAATAAATAAAGAGAATAGGTGAGAAGCAAAAGGCTTAACAGGATGGGGTTTAAGAAGTTACAGACATATCAGACCCGCAGCTCACCGTCTACCTTCCCTTTTTATTTGCATCATACAGCCAGGACTGCAGCTCCAAAATCTGCTCAGCCAGGGCACTGTTCCTAAATGAAGCAGAAGAGTATGATACAGCTTAAACTGGCAAGGAAAAAAAAATTCTGTAGGACTTGCATTCTTCCACTGCCCCAGGCCTGAACACTGGGTTGCTGCTGTGCCGCTCGAGCACCAAGTAGTTCTCTAGTAACTCATGAGAGATCTCTGACCTGACCATCACGCTTTCTGCTGTAAGCTCTCATCTCAAAGCCCCATTAAGCTGAACTCCAACATTTTGTAGCATTATTAGTGTTGTAAATGTGCTCAGTGTTTCCCTTCCCAGCTAAAACACTGCTTTTTTAAGAACTGTGGTTTATCTAAAAAGGATCCATTAAGYATAACCCACAGGCAAAGAACCTGCCTATTGGTTGAGAGGCTGTGACACTTAAATTGGCCAAGCATGCAGCTACAGAGGCACTGTACTTAAAACTCACAAAAGTACCAGAAGCAGAATAAYAAAACATTGCATATAGACAAGGAAGCTGTCTAGGCCAGCATACAAAGCACCCCAATTAGCTGTACATTGAAAGATAAAGATGGGCAATGTTTGAAATTCATGAAAGAAGACAACGCATGCACACACACCCTGGGGATTGATAAAATATAGCCTCACATTTGACTGACATCCAGCAACTCATAAAAGCTTATAAAGCACACACAAAGCAACTCCCCAGAATATCCCAACAGCACATTCAAACCAGTATTTCTTTATTTCAAAGTAGGCTACGTATACTATGTTTACAATGCATCCTAGGTAATCATTATTTAGGAAGAATTATCTTACTAGGGGCCCCTGTCACCTCTGGGCCAGTAGCAAGCCTCTCTCCTCACTCTCATAAACATTGCAGAAAACAAGGAGTAGAATTATAATTCAGAGCACATATCTACTCTGCTGCCTCCAGGCTTCCAGCTACTGCATGCCATCTACCTTTAAAGTCCCTCAAACACAATCTCCATTGTGATCTTGCAGCTGGTTAGGTACTAGTTTGGCAGTTCTTTGCTCTGATTCCAAAGTAAAAGGCTTCCTCAGCTGTAGAAACAGAGATTAAGCAGCGAGCCCCAGAATAAAAACGAGTACACTGAAGGCATTCATGTCTATACTGCTTAGCGTGCTGCAAAATCACCCTTTTTTCCTTCGGAAAATCAATCTGGTGTTTTGAAAATCCCAATTCATTGACTTTTCCAGATCAATCAGCACTAAAAATAATGAATCAAGTGTTTATCAGGCATTGAAGCACAACCAAACCTATTCTTTCCGACATCTCTCTAATTTACTGCTGCCAAGATAGTCCCAAGATTGCGTTTCCCTGCAATTGCACCGGTATGGCTGAGTGATTGCATGCAAAACCACTAGTAACCTCGGGAAGACTGGCAAACAGTAGGACACACACCAACTGCTGCCTGACGCATATAATGAGTAGCACAAAGTCACCACATCAGAGCAGTCTCAACAGCTCACCTCCCCAGGCCAAACAGGTTAACAGCAGACTTGTGACTTTTCACACAGGAATAATTACACGCTTCTCAGCAAACTCTCATATTGGTATGCTGTCTGTAGCTGCGGGGAAGGAAACCAAATGCAAAAGCTCTTCAGCCAAACCTGATTACCTTAGATCTGCAACACAGTGCTTTTCTACCAGTGAGCAGTTGTCTCTTCCTCACCGCACAGAATTACACTGCTTCAAGAAAATTCAGGCTCAGGCATCATCTCTATTTGGTCTTTCTGTTACCCTTTGCTTTTTCCGCTTACTCATTTTCCTCAAGATGCAGCTAGAGGGAAGAGGAACTTAGAGCAGTTGCTGCTATTCCACAAATCGATTGTTAGAACAGTCACAGTGACAATATGTCAAAGATGCCATCAGAAACTGTTGAATATGTCTGACTGCCAGGCTGCAGTGCAGAGAACTGCTCCTTCCACGAGCTCCCAAGCATTTGAAAACTGGTGCCAGAAGAGGAGGAGAATATCAGAAGAGCAAACATAAGGTTTCCACAGACTTGACCTGTGAGGTGGAACTCAGCGACTCCAGTTTAGTTTCCACAAGATATCCTGCCCCGGACTGCAGGAAACACACGGCTACTTGAAATCTGCTCAGGTGAAATAGTTATACGTGCGATAATTCTTCCTGTGAAAAAGCTCCGATTGATTCCTTTGCAAACTGGTTTTGAATTGAAATGGGGATCATAACTTTTCAGACCGCTTTCCTTTAAATGCAGAAAAGCATGTGTTGGAAAATAGATAGGAAGGTACTAGTGTGTGGAAAGAAAAGCTCTCTCCTTTTAGTACCTGAARATGAATGCTGAAAGTGTATATGAATACAAAGCTTTATATGAGAACACAAATGCAATATGTCTCATACCTACACAAAAATGAAACTGCTTTCAAGTACCAGAAATTTATGTTCTCCTGACTCTACAGAAATTATTTAATTGAAAAATAGTCCATGTTTAACACCCTTCATTTCAAGATGAAGCACCAGTGCTTTGAAGTCTTAATAGTGGATTTAACAAAATTTATGCTATAAGCTCAACACACACAGTTATTGGAATCTGTAACCAGAATCTCTCAGTATGAGTTCTTATTAATATTAAACTATGCCCTCCTCCTGAAAGCTCTGATAAAGGCATCTAATCTTTTCTTTTTTACCTTACAGCACCCACCAAGCTTTATCTTAATAGCATTTAAATCTCACAATATCATCTTAAARTAAGTTCAAGCAGCCTTGTACGTCCACGTAAAGGAAAACTACAAATGCTACCTCCAATATGCGCATACAACCCTCTTTCTCTCCGTGCATAGTACATACGTGCACAGAAAAATATCAATGATTTCTACTTAACATCCTCTTTCATGAAATTACTTCTACTTCCTTCTGTGGGACTTTAACATTATATTGTTTTTAAACAATCTTGGCTATATTAAATCTCACACATACAGAGAAGAATTTATATAGATACCAAGAAGCAGAAAGAAAAAAAAACCACTGAAAAAATAACCTCAGAATAAAATAAATGTACTAAAAATAATTAAAAATAATAAAATAAAAATAATAAAAACAACCCACCAGAAGCATAAGAAAATGGCAGGTTAGACTAAAATTATTTGTGTGTACACATGCACAGGTTTCAGTTTGTGTGGTAGGACTTACAAGAAAATATAGATGTCCCAATATGAAATGTATATATTGCACAGGTAATATTCCCTTAAGGTTGCAAGAAATGTTGACATGATGTGCTGGCTGAATTTGACCGTTTTTGATTTATACAGTCAATGTAAATGCAAAGTAAAAAGCATGCTAAATCTAACTGGGTCACAGTGCCATAAACAATACCTATTATACTTTATTTCAATCTCTCAGGAAAAAAAATATGGTAATTTGCTAAGCCATTTTCACTTCATTCTTAACATTTACAGCTACCCCTAGGAGAAAGCAACAACAGCTTGACTTTTTAGCATGCAAAATGCTACATCAGAAAAAGACATATAAAAGAAAAATGTGTGTTACTCTCCACTTGTACTGTGTCAGCAAAACCTTTAACTAGGTATTCTTAGTAGATTTTGCTAATTATAAGTGATTTCCAGTGCTTACAATTGCCAAGGGAAGAAAAGGAAATGAGGTATGAGAATAAGATAAATTTATAGGGGCGTGGCTTAAAAAAAATTTATGTCCCTATCTTGCCAATGTTTTGAAGGTGAATTATAGCAAATGAACAGCATTCCGATGCCTTTTTAGGAAATGCCCTGCATACCAGACTGCGCTCCATATTAAACAGTTGTGTCTACACTGAGATGGTATATTGCTATGTTCATTATGATCACTATTTTTTTTTCTAAAACATCAGGGAACAGGATGTATATATTGTAGGGAATCACCTAAAGCTTATACTAAAAAGCAGGATGTAACTTCCAAAGAGCACTATTAAAAGGTCTATTTTGGAGGCTTAGGCTCTTTTCAGAATATTATTCTTGGGAATCATACTTTTGAAAATGACAATATATCAAATAAAATGGCCATTGCTATGGTGGCCACAGTGGGGCACAAGCTGTGTTATGCTTTGGTCATATGCCATCTTTGCTCTTCAACTTCGAATAAATCTTCCCTGCTGCTTCAGGGGTGGCCTCATCTCGTTCCCAGTCATCCGTTCCTGCAGATTCCCTTGCGCAGGTATTAGCATTTGAGTGGCTACGCAGTGAGGTAGGTACAGAAACTGGTGTGGCCGAAAACCTGAAAACTAAATCCTTCAAATCTCTCCCTGCGGAAGGTTTTTTTTCCAACCAGAACAGTACACTGATCAAGTTCACTGTGCGGTTGTACAAACGCTTTCACTAGCACAAGTAAATCAGCCAGAACGATGAGGCAAAGGGGAAGAGGGAAAGCAAGATCTCTCCCTTTGGCCACAGGCAGTCCTGCAGTAAATGAAAGTGGGTGACAGAAGCCAGCTGGTGGGGACCCCTCTCCTCCGCACCCAAGCTCTGCTCCCAGAGGCAGAGCGCTTCCTCCACCACGCTGCGATGCTGCCAAATGCAGCAGCGGCCCTCAGCCCTGAAGGGAAGCGAGACTCACCCAGGGGCAGGGGATTACAGTTTCTGGTGGGAATGGATCCCACCACCTCCAGAGAAAGAGCTGCCTCTGCATGTAACCCTGACCTTCGATCCCCTAGTGCAGCCGCACTGCCACCACTGCCCAGCGAGCCTGGCTGCAGGACTTGCCGCATTCRTCTCAGGGAATTTTGTTCGTAGTTGTGGTCTGTCAAGGTCAAAGTATGGACACAGCTGCAAGCATTGTCTAAGCTCTCTCCTATATGTGACATCAGTGGGAATTATCAACTTTGTAACTTCACAAGGTCACCATCTAACTATTAATTTTGCTGTTGCTGTTAAAGAATTTCTTACCACTGCACTATGAAAAAACCATAAACATCCAGCTGTCTTAAGTCCTATTAGTCCATTAAATGAAAGCCATCGCCATGGTAAATTTTCTTGCCCATAAGAAAATAATGATGAAAAAGATGCACAAAAACTAAAATACATAAGCAGACCCTCATTTTTCTTTCTAGCACATAAATTATTAATAAATATTTTGTATTAGAATAAACACATTTGCATGGAGTTCCATTTACTTATTTATTTACACACTATCTCAACATACTAAATAGGAAATTGAGTTCCACTTATGAGATCAGATTTGTCCAGAAGCAGATATAGGAACATTATTCTGTAGTTTTTTTGTTTTTTTTTTAATCTGTAAATGGGTAGCGGTGTTATATTTTCCAGATTTGTAATAAGAAAATGAAGAGATACTGATTTTAAATATGGGCTGCTGATCAGGACTTTGTCCAGACAATTAGAAATTATTAAAAAAACCCTCTTCTTACTAAATTTAAGAGAGAAAATACTTCAGTAAATGTTGCTACGAAAACCTACTGGTCATAAGAGAATGGAAACTGTTCTTTTCCACATTATAGAAGTGTCAGGTGCAAGGATGGTATCATTAATAAAATCACACTGGAGTGTTTCATCTTTAGGCAGTTCAGTTTTGAACATTTTTTTGAGCTTTCCCTATTTTAACTTTTCTACTAACACAACCACTATCCCCCATTATATGATTACTTCACAGATATTAATATAGTTATTCCAATGAAAACCAAGAGAAGAAGGCAGTTATCAGCTTGTAGGCATATGATATACAGAGGATTGATGACTTCCCTAATTTAACACAAAGATCTTTTGATCCCAGGATTGGTTCAGGTTTTGTGGCTTCCACACCAGAAGAACATTCAAGTATTCTTCTCTCCCCTTCACTCCCTGGAAAAGATACTGCCTTTTACACAGAGTCAATAAAATGTTTATCATTTGTTATTACAAAAAGAGAATGAAATTATTAATGCACTCTTGTATTGCAATGCCTGGCTTCCATCTGTTCTGGTTTGGTAGACATTTGCTTATTTTTAACATGTGATAGATTCTATATCAGATTCAATGTTATTCTCAGACACTCTGTGCAGTACAGGACAAATAAATAAATCAGCATCACCTCCATGTTATATTACATACATTGAAAAATGCTATGTAATATGAAAAATGAAAAATCCAAAAATTGGGACAACTTTGAATTATTTCAATATTTCAGTCTTGAGGGGATAGATGCTAGATTTTTTGCTTATCTGCATTGCTTACAATCAAGTGATGTAATGACACAGAAAAAGCTTCTGTCATAATTAAATCTTTCTTTTCTTTACAGATTTCTGGCACGATATCTTGAATTTAGCCAGAAGATTGCAGATGGTGATAGAAAGCCATACAGAAGAAGAGTGGAAGCTGTGGCTTTCAGGTGAATTTCTCTATTTTGTAGAGCGCCATTATAAGGTCTCCACAACATTTTATCCCTGAAAATAAAGTTTAGCTAGGATTTTAAGTCTTTTGTAAACACTTGCGCTAGCAGAGAACAGTTGCCCAGTGGAGCTCTTCCTGTCTTCAACCATATACCTACGTGACTCTTACTGAAGGCTTGGGGCTTTAAAAAATAAACTTAAAGGGCTTTTTTGTTTTTTCTTCTTCCTTTTCTGATATGTTTTGTATAATGGGAAATATGAGAGCTGCCAACTCCCAGAAGTGTCAAGTGAGAATTTATTATCCCTGGCTTTGTAGATGGCAAGGTAGATTACTTAGGAGGAAGAAATTATTTTTCCTCTCCATTATACATAGTGAAATGTATGCGTTCAGATTTTAGAGGCAGACACTTTTATCTCAGTATATGTTGAAGCAGATCATTAAGCATACAGTCACAGTTTTTGCATTTTTAAGCAAGAACGTGTAACGGAAATCCTTATTCACCTCCCACATTCTCCATTATGATGGAAACCCAGACACTCTGAAGTGAATAAATTGTTACAATACAAGACTTCTCTGCTCCACTTTTATTTCAAGTCTTGGAACTCTGCACAAAGGCAGCAGAATGGTTTCCCAAGGCTTTTAAGAAAAACTGTATGCAAATATATGTAGAAAAATAGTCCATACATATATTCCAATATCCATTGCACATACTGTGTCCAAAACAATCCTCAGCGCTTATTTCAATGCTGCATTTTAAAGCTATCAGTCATTTTGATAAACTCTTGTTTGAGACCTAAACTAAATTCTCTGAAGTCCCTGTACACCTCCATCAAAGGTCTCAGCAGATCTGGTAAAATCTTCTTGTATCCTCCTTAATATTTCTGGCCTCACCTTTATTTGTTTTTTTTTTTTCTTCCTTTTAGTAATTCAGATAAATTCATAGCTAGTTTTGCTGCCTCCTCATTCATTTTAGGGTTGCCTTCCTGTTTGAAATGGGTAACTTCTGTCCTCCCTCTTCCAGGTTGCTGACTGCCACACATACTAAATTTTAAACCATTTAGAAAGAATATAATTACTAGATTCTTACCTAGAAATTTACAAATTGACCCACTAACTTCAGAGAGCTTTGAATGAGGCCCTTAGTAATTGTCATTTATTTCTATATTTGTTAGTGTGTAGGGAGTTTCAGAGCACATTAGGTCCCTGCTGGACAGAAGATGCCTTAATGCTCTCTTAACATGTAAGACATGCTCATATTGCTGCTCTGCTCCTGCACCGATCAAAAGTCAGACTAAGTACTTGCCTAGAACCTTTTTGACTTCAGCGGGAATTAGCCTGTAATTCAGTTAAGAACAGGAGACTATTCTCTCTCTCAGTTTGAGCTTTTATCTACTTGAAATATTGGAGGAAATAAGAAACAAAACCAAAATATCATTGCTCTCTTCAAAATCAACTGCAGTATTCTTGCCAAAATGTATCATTATCATGAGGTGAGACAGTAAGTTGAATTTCAGTGGAAATGATATTCCCACTAAAATCCATTATATAAAAGAACGTCAAAAAATTCCCCTAATGGTTAAGGTTTGAGCTCTGGCATATGAAAGCTCTAATTTAAAGTTTTGCATTAATCCTTAAAAAAAAAAGTCTGGAGGTATTATGAAGGACCTTCTGCAATATCAGTAAGAGACTGTGCAACTCCAATTGAGCCTTTTTGAAAGGGAAATAATGGTTTTTATCTTTTGAAAATTGTGAAGAAATGTAATGATGTAGCATGGAAATTTATTTCAATTTGGACACTAAGTCCTAGGGACTCTTTAAGTAAGCAGGGTTTCTTAATATTTTTTCCTGTTTTTGTTTTAATAAAAAAAATGGAAGCAAATTCATTTGTAAGGGAAAGCCATGTTATTTGCCTCAAATATATTCATGAAGCTGCTTGTTCTCGTTGGACCTAATTCAGTCCTCACTGAAGCAAATGGAAAAACTTCAGCCGATTTCATTGGGCTTTGGGTCCAGGACCCCAGTGCATTGTTGTAATTTTGTTTCTTCCTTCTCTTTCATCACAGACTATAATGGAATGGACAAAGATCGTATGTAATGTAGAACACACAATGTGTTATACTCAGTATAAATTTGGGATCACCATTTGATTGAAAATTACAGTTCTCCATAATTTTATACCACATGGCAGTCAGTGTGCCATGTTTTATAAGGAAAACAGTATTTCACAAACTTTTACAGCCTTTTTAGAAAGTGCTACTTGGCATCTTTTTATTATGCCTTTTTCGCATCTAAGACAGACATGAAATCTGTAGGACGCCATGCAGGTTTTTTTGCATAACACTGTGTCTTTAAAATAAGATATGTCTAGATAATTTCAAGGTATAAAACTCTTTCTTTGTGCTACTGAGCAGGAATGCCTATCTGTCCCAGAGGTTCCATTAAAGCTAGAAAGAAATGCCAATCCTAAGCTTGCAAGCATTCGATATCTGAAAAATGACAATCTTCAGCCACTGATTCTTTGTCATTCCCATTGCATGGGAAGCAGTTGTTGTTTAGAGTGGGAAGAATTGTGGAAAGTTGATAATTTTAAGGCTGTTTTCAATTAGAATAGTTATATTAAAATTGCAAGGACGTAGAAGATTTAAATAGTGAGCAAGGTTAAAAGTTCTGTAATTAAAAAAACTAAAAAATACATTTAACTTTGCTTTTCCATTAAATGCATTGTTGTTTTAAAGATCTGAAATTTTAGAAATATTCCAAGGCCAGAAAGAAATGCTATATTCTACTGCCAATCTGGGAGTCTCCTTTTCAAATTATGAAGGGCCCCATGGCAGAGTCCAGCTATTAATTAGCTGGAGAGACCTAATAGGGAATTCCCCATGGGTAATGGTTTCTTAACATTCTCATTTCATTCAATCCATCAACTGTTAGGCAGATAGTTTTTGTTTGTATTGCACGTGTTTTTTAATTAAAAATAATTTGGCTGAAAATTATGGTTGATTTTGTAAGAGAACTGTGCCAATTTCTGCTTTTGCAGAAGGCTGGCAAATGTGAGAATTGTTCCAGAAAGAGATGGCGTGCTGAGAGGCTTGGGTAGATCCAAGCTTCACTGCACCCGCAGCCTGTGCACAATTTAGAGCAGACGCTCTGCTGCTGAGACCAGACTGCTGTGGTTTATGACCAGCTCCCTGCGGTCAGCGCTCTCTCTCACAACTGAGAATCAGAACCTACCCTGTTCCCTCTCTAAGACCTGAGAGTCACTAGAATTAAAATGTAAATGGTTTAGAGAGAGAAATTGGGCTCTTTGAAACTCCTCAGAGTATAAAATGCCAAAAATAATACCAAAATGTTTRCAAAGTGGGGAAAAATATGGAGAAATGATTGAAATGTGGTAGCCGTCCCATGCCAAACTGCAAAATCATACACATTATTTTTTGAAGTATTTTAAAAATGTCACACTTTTATGAAATACTAATTTAGTTAACATTATCCTGTACAACCCTGTCTAGGCCATATTTTTAGCTTCATTTCTGATATATCTATAGAATATTTTCAGCTGATTTCTTTTTCAGCAAATGTACAAGGTCTCTCATTCTGTTGAGAAGACTGTTCTACAGCAGCTTTGTCAACAGTCCATAAATGAAAACAGTATTGATTTTAATGAGTTTACTGTCAAATATAAAATTTTACTACATTTTAAACAGTATAGCTGCAAACGTATCATGTGGTGGGTGTCAAATGAAATCTGGACTCAAACTTCAAAACTGAGAGGTTTGAGCCCATCTATCACTCATGATATTCATTACAAAAAGAAATATTCACATTTTCAGTTTAACATCACTGCTCAAATTAGCCAGGAGAAAGGCTGAAACACAACCTCTGTATTTTCAAGGGAACACCAAGAGATCCTAAAACTTACAGCAACCTATTTTGCCATTTTCTTAATTTCCTTCAATCAAGCAGTAATGAAAAACGTATTGTAATTCTTATGACTAATCAATATTCTGTAATGATCTTGTCCAGAAAACCTTGTGGGAAGAAACAAAAGTCTCAGCCTATGCTATGTAATAAAATGGTCAATTTAAGCAATGCATGCTATTTTCCGTTTTTAGTCTTATAATAATATATTACTAACCAAAGCATTAGTAAAGATTACATTTCATTGCATTCTGCAATTTAATTAGGGGACATTCATCTTTGAATCAGCAATCCCCAAAACAGTCTTTATGCCCTTCAGTGGCTGACAGATTTTATTCTAGCTATGAAGAGTGCACCACTGTGAAGCCTAAAAGTTTGCTGCATCCATGGAGGACTTAGGAGGAAGCAAAGGAGAAATCAGTGAGGCTGAAGCAGACCCTGGTTTGCATAATCTTTCTATGTACCACATAGTGTCTTGAGGCAACTAAATGAATTTAAAACCTTGGTCCTTAAGTTGCTTTCCTAAGTTCCCATTGATGTAAGGGTACTAGCTGCCTACATCACTTAAATAAGTAGTCCATAAACTCTTCAGGCACTAAGAGGTCTAAAAATGTTTACTTTATGTCATACAGAAATATGATGCATTTTGTACATCATAAACATGCACAAGACAAAGCACACCTATAAAATATATACTATATATATACCAAACGTATATGTCAAAGGGAGAGAAAGAGAGAATATAGAGAGGAAGTGACATACATGTTTGCTTATCTCAAATTCAACCTGATTCCCACATTATGTGCATATCACAAAATACAGTAATGTCGGCAGGTTAATAATATGCAAAGGAACTCTATAATAATAATAATAATAAAAAGATTAGAAATATCAAGAAAATCAAGAATTTCATAACTATAAATTTTTATGGTGCTTTTGCATATTTTGGATTATAAATGACAAACATTTTCCTAAAATAGAAAGATGGTTCATTCAAACATTACATTCAGGCGCCAAAAATTAAAACGTACTATATTATTTGATGCAAACTTCAGTATCTTCCATTGAAGGTGGGGGGAAGAAAGAAAGAGAAAGGCATATAAAGGGAAAATTTATTAATAATTCAGCAGAACTTTTTCCATTTCTATGTCTACTCAATAATGTCATTAATGAACATTCTTGACATAGCTTCGCTATTCAACACAATGCACAAAAATACACTAAAAGCTGATCTTCAGTGAATATATTGAACACTTGAAATGAATAATCTTATGAGAGTATATCTACAAATTCAATTTCTGTTAATTGAACAGAGTAAGAACATTCAGAGAAGGAACTGACTTCTAGTACATTCTTCCAAACAAAAAAATCAGCAGACTATTAGCATGAAATAATTTCTTTATAGAAATATAAATATTTCGCTGAAGTACATCACTTATAAATTTAGTACTAGAGCTAGTCGGTACAATCTGAAGTATATTTTCAGCACCCCAACCCACAAACTAATGTCTTTTAGGTTTGATAGTAGTGTTCCAAACCTCACAGTTTCCTTGCTTTATCAGTGCAGATAATGGAAGAACAAATAAGCTTTTCATAAACCTTACATTCCTGCTTTGGTGTTTTTTTCCTCATACCTAGAGAAGACAGTCTTGCAGCAATTCATTTCAGTTAAGTGCTGTGCATAGGTCTTTGTTTTCCAGATTTTTTGCTTTAAAAATGTATTTTTTACTTCAATTCTCTATTTTTTATTCTTAATCCGAAAAGCAGTTTCAGTGTTCAGTGGATATGAAAATGGTTCATAATGGAGAGGAAAACACTCTTGGGATATGAAGTGCTGCAGGGAAGAGATGTAATACGCATGCAGAAAGTAAATAAATTCCCTCTCACTACCCTCTGATGTGAATTTTAGTAAATATCTACAACTTGTTGTGTCAATACTAATGTTCAGAACATGTATCAGGCATGTGACATAGAAATGAATGACCCCAAGTAAAATCCATTAAAAAGTCTCTTTTTCTAGCCTAGCCCAAGGAAATCAAGCAATGACTTTCTCATTAACAGAGAGAGTAATTCTAATGTTGCTCTGGTAGCTTCTCATTCCAGTGAGTGGTTTTCTGATCCTCTACAAAAAGTAACTGTTCTAAGCAGACTCTGCTTAAAGATTTTTTTTATCCCGTTCCTAAGCCAAAGAAATAACAGGAGCAGCATTACAAATTATCTTTGCAGGTATTAATGTTCTTGGGATAAGACCGGTCACAATATGAATGATATAATGTTCATGAAAAAAAAAGCTAAAGTTGACACAAATACAGAATAACTGATTTACACTAATTTTGTCACATTTGATTTAAACGTACAGTCTTCATATGATTCCATGGGGATTCATAATCACTTAGTGCTTGCTTACAAAGTTCCATTAAGTAATGACAGGGCTACATGAATTCTTATGGCAAGCTTTCGCTAAAGTAATTTGGTGTGTTAGGACCATACGCAAATACAGGTTATTTTATATGTTGAGAGGGTCTGCTATAAAAGACRGCGATCCGACATAAGTTGACACTAGAAAATCATATGCGTAAATTTAAGAGCTTTCACAAAGCTTCTTGCTCCAAGGTTACCATTAAAAAGCATCCAGGGATTCATATAACAGTAATCATTACTGTACTATGCATTAAAAATCAGTGTACAGTCAAATCTGTTGCTTTACTCTCCCCTCCATTTGTTCCGTATTCTATGAAGCTATTGTTGATTTTCAATGAGAAAAAACAAGAACATAAAGCTGATAAGGTGATTTTTGTATGTATATTTCTATTTCAAGTTCAACAGAAAAGTTGTTTTAAATTTGATACTTAGAAAAGGTATTTCATATTCCTGCTCATCCATCCCTTTACCTTGATAATCATTTGAATAATAGCCTTACTTCTGAAAAAAATGTCTTTAAAATCTCATTTTCTATATTCATATTTTCTATATTCTTTCTATTTGATATTGCAGAACTTGAATTCAGGAAACAACAAAAAAAAAAGCAATCCTTTTGGCCATCAACTCCACAGCTTTATACATTGCAAGTCATCAGTGAATCTTCAAAATTAGGTTTTGTTTTACATCGCATTTGTGTGCACTGAGTAGATACTCAGTCATCATGTTCAAGTGGACAAACCAGGTCCCTGAAAGCCTGTGTTTAGGGACTACAAGCACACTGCCATACCTGCTTTGCATGTGCCTATTGGCTATACAGCTGTAGGAAAGATAGGCAAGTTAATGCATATAGATAATTAAGTGGCTCTGATTTTAAAAGCCTGCCTTAACACAGAGGAAATACTTTGAGGTTCACAGGAGACATGTTCTTCCTCAGAAGCTCTTCCAGAGCCCAAAACAACAGAATAAAGTATCCCACAAAGGAGTTAATAGTTATTTGGAATACAGTGAAGGATCCAGTCTTTCAGACCTGACTAAAGCTAAACTTGCATTCCTTTCAGTGAGTCATAACTGAATCAGATAAAAGTGAAATTGCTTCTGATTAGAGGAAAAAAAAGCTCATTACAGCAAGTTCCATATACGGGTTTTCAATATCCAGACACCTTCTAAAAACACAAAAAACTCTTAAAGTGATAAGGAGAGTTAAGTTTTTCATTTCTATAGTAGATTAGACAGTTGATAAAGATCTTTGTCACAAAGCAAGAAAATCAAACTGTGCGCTTCTGTAGAATTGAACATAAGAGGACACAGTAAGTAACATAATAGTAATATGCAACAGTTTCTAGGGAAGAGTTTGTCTGTTTCTGACTTTTTTAAAGACATATTTTTCTGAATTCTTTTGGCTTTTTAGAATATACAGCTTTGACAATGGTAATCTCCTTACAGTAGTGAGATCCATCATTTTTGCTAAAAGACTTCTGCTTAGCAAAACTGAATTTTCACCTTCAAGGGCAATGCAAAATATTGCCATAGAGACCACCTATTTTTAGAAAGAACTACCAAACGTGCAAGTAGAGGTCTGTACTTGCTTCTTCTTGATCTGCATAGCGTAGAGAATAACATTTTGGAAGCTAGAAAGGAAGCATGGTTAGTAGTTGAATTCTGAAAGGAAAACAAGGAAAAATTTCAAAGGAGAGTATCAAAAGTGGGAAAGACGAGAATGGAAGAGAGATGGTTTCATTGGGTTTTAATTTTAGAGGTAATCTCTCTCCCCTTACCAGTTTGGAAAATACTGCCTTTCATCATGTACAGAATTCTGATGTGCATATTTAAAGTTTAATTACATTTTCAGTAAGCCTCTTTCTAGTTGCATAATTTCTAATCATTCTCTTGAGGGAGATCAAAACCACTGTTACTCCTTGAATGCTTGACTGTTAAACCAGTGGAATCATTGCCATCATTTTCTGCTTTTATTTATTTATATTTTAGTGTGTAATTCCTTGACTAGACTTTTTCATCAGCTTTTCTGGCATGCATTTCACTGGAGCTTGATGGAGGAATGCCACGAAAGACTTAGCAAGTATTATTAAGCAAACCTGTAGTGCTTGCAACCCCTGCAGTTTGGAACTAGCAGAGCATGATTAATTAGAAACAGCTGGGCATTGCAACAAGCACCTATCTATATTGCCCTGGTTGGGTTAGTTCTGTGACATGAGGATTTTCTGTAGCTCAAAATCTCCTCTAAGCTGATTTACATAACTATTCTATGTTGCTTTTGGATGAAAAGTAGTTTTCCACCATCTATACCATAAGAGCATAACATCCCACACTTCCCCTTCTCCTCTAAACCAAGAACACCAAAGAGGTCAAGAGTAAATGGTGCATGCTGTAGAAAGATTAGGAAAGAACTCAGAAAACTCTTTTCACATTTTATTCACCTAATAGAACTATGACTTGTATTAAATGCCAGCTGTGCCATATGATTGGTCTGAATACTAAGAGCTTTTTAAAGATTCATGCAATAATGAATCTCATCCTTCTGTTCTATCATAAAGCTCTATTAAAGAAAATCCAAAACGTTCCTCTTCCCCATTTTACATTTTTATCACCTATATATGTGGCATATTAACATCTATTTCTTGCTGCAGATAAATACATAAAAAGATAGATTGTTTTCGTGGCCCATCGTAGCATCCAAGTGAATTACCACTAATGTGACTTATTGTTCATTGTCCAAAATAAATTTTAAGTTATTATATTTAGAGCTGTCTTCACATATTGTTGTTTCAGACCACGATCATATGAACTGCCTATTGATGGCTGAACTTCTTTATAAACTAATACCACTTTTACTATACCTGTACTCACCATTTTACAACACTTCCACAGTCATTTTGAATTTCCTTACTGCCTCAATGACTGCCATTAAGTTCAGCGAGAGTTGATTTGCAGTGATCCACTAGGGATCTGCGTGTCCATGTCACGTCTTTACTGGCAACGAAGTTCACACCAGTTGCTGGTTCTGCTGGGTGCTGCCCACGTGGAGGGAACAACCCCTCTCCACCCTGCAAATAGCTCTTGTGTGCAAAGTCAGCCCAGGCTACACCAGGAGGGAGACCAGGCCAGACCAAACACACCAGCGGGACCTCCCAACTCAGAGGATACACACAAGGCAAAACTGCATCTGCAGTTCAGTCACTGCAAAATAAAACTCTTTGGAACATGTTGTTGCTTTGGATTTACTTCAGCTTAGTACCAGAGGATATTAGATGGAAATGCTGTATAATGTAGCCCTGCATAGGCATCTGTTGGAATTCTTCTGCTTTTTACATGACACAGATGGAGATAGGACACCTGCAACACTTTTTCCACTGTTCATCAGAATGTTCATTGCAAGTTTCTAATGCTAACTTCCATCTCTTCTTTGGCAATGAATGCCAGCTACAAATTTTTCTTAAAAAATTTAAACAGCACGTAGCCTGTGTTCAACTACTTCACTGTGGTTTTTGTAGAAAAAACAAGGTCTCAGGTTCAGCAATAAAGTCAAAGTTACTTTTTCTTTTGTAATAAGTACACACAGGCTTATGTCAGAAATTACTCTAGAAACATAGCACATCAAAGTGGTGGCAATATCATTTACAAATGAGAACTCTAGAAGAGAAAATAGTATTGCATTACCAGTCTTTTTCATAAATGCTCATTAATAAGAAATGATGAAATATGTTCCTTTGAAATTCAGCTAATGAAATCTGCATTGCAGAATATGCATTATGGGAATTCACATTACAGAAAGAGAACCCAGTAACAAAACAGGTTTGCAAACTGTTTTTAATATATGGATAAATTAGCTTGTTGATATTTTGGGGAAGGTGAAAGAAAACAGCCTCTATCATACATAAAGTTCTTCATCTTTTCATCTGACACACCACATTATTCCCCCCAAAAGAAAACTGAAAAACAGTGCTCAGCAAATTCTGATAGCAATAACTCAAGGAAATGTCAGCAATGGTTTTTCTCAATGCTGCTCTGACTCGCAACCATGAGAAAGAGTTCCAATGACACAGAGTTCTGAAGCTTGAAACACTGGTTGTGAAAGCAGAGATAAAAAAACAATCAAGGTTTTCTTCAGGGTGAAAGAAAAGTACAAAGCCAAAATCTCCTGAAAGAGCTTCTTAAATGATATCATTTTCATAACAATGTAATAATAATGCTATAGATAGAAAAGCTAAAAAAAGCAACTGTTTTCTRTGTTACACAGAAGTGTTGAACAGGAAATGCTTGTGAAATTTATTCATGCACTAAAAATAATAGTAGCTGTCAGGTCAATGCGACAGAGCAGTAAAATACTTTAGGTTCAGTGGATTTAGATCTCCACATTTCATGTGTTTTAGCATGCGGTCTTCAATATTTCTAAATTCAACATTTACTGCAGTGACTGCTGGTAGATACTGTTTTTTTTTTATTTGGAGAGATTATTAAAAAATGTGCATTTAAGGGCACCCTCTCCAGTAACGATTTTGTGTGCAAGGTATTGTTCATCTTGGGAGACTATGCCTTAAGTTTATTTGGGGCTGGGCTGCAGCGTGTTGGGCAGGATCAGTGTTGCCAAATTCATAACTCTTTATGTGGAAAATGAGACAAGCCCAGCAGTTTGGGGTTTTGCCTATGGCAAATGATCATTGAGTTTTGTAAAAAGTGATCCTTTGATTTGCATTAGTGTATATGACTATGGAGTTCTTCATGCTTTCCAACAATCCTCTGCTTATCTCTAATGCTTACACTTCTTTTTCTTTCTGTATAATTTTCACCTCCTTCAGGTTATTCTGTAATTAAAGAGACAAACACATGTAATGTAAATCTATCCCACTGCATTAAGCATACAGTACAATAAAAAAAAAAGGGGGGGGTAGTAGGAAACAGAAATGGTAAGATTTTCAGAAGTCATTTTATCCCTGTCCCTAGGAAGGATCAGTGATGCTTGTATGATGCTCAATGTTCCTAAATTTTTTAATGAAAACTCTCACTAGAGCTCCACACTCTTCGAGTGACTCTTCACAAATATCAGTAGCAATTTTGCCAGTGTTGTGAATACTTTGTCTTGCTTTCTGGAGTTACAGAGTATTTGTATATATGTTTCTGTGTTAAAATCTTCTCAGGAGACAGACTCCTTTCTCTCTTACTTCCCAGAGTACCCATAAAGCTTACACTTAACAGATCTTGTATCACCAAGAAGATGCTGCAACTACTGCCCCCCACAAAAGTTCTTGTCCCTTTTGTAGCCCATAGGTAATGACAATAACTATATTTTATGTCCTTTTGAAGTAACGTAAGAGAAGCTGCTACTATCATTCTGAACCATGTGCTATTCCACTATATCAGAAGCCTTTATACAATATATCTAAGCACATCACACAGGGTCTATCTACTTCTCTCTTTAAATACTACATCCTGAACACCTCATTTCTTTCACGATGGAGGGCAATTATGAAGGCAGGAGAGAGCAAATTAGCACATGCTTAGACTTCAGATATAAAACAGATTAAAGTAATTTAACTATTTCACACCTAAAAAAACAAGTAGCATTCAGCTATTTGATGTTGCCTTCATGAGGAATTATTGGACTAGTGACATTTCTGATGACATTTTGATTTTCATTTCCTAATTATCTAAAATCCTCATAAGGAATAATCTCATATAGCTCCAGTGAATTCATGATGCTTCACCAAACTTGCACAGAGGAGGATCTCTCTGGCCCACAGTTTTGCAGGAAAATTGCCCACAGTTTGAAGACCAAGGCCTTTGCAATCTCTACTCACTCCAAAGTTTTATCAGACTTCATAAAGCACCTACAGCACATTGAGATAGGAGAGTAGCCGACTTCTGTTTCTTCTGACAATGTACACCATACAATCAACGAGCTTATTTATGTGCCCTGTCAGGTCTGAGGGTCTTGAACTGAGGAACTTCTCAATAGCCAGTATCAAGCAGTGTTTATTCTTCTGTACGCGTTTATAATTTGCAGATAAAACTAAGGTCAGTCTTGTCCTGTATTACCCTCTCTTGATCTCATTTCCAGCCACCACCATCTGCTCAGTAAGATTTACATCCACAGAATTTCTTTCATTTGCTTTGATAGAAGCAGGAATTGGCCTCCAAGACGAAATGAAGATAAAGAAGCTCAAGGCAAATTTTGAAGAAAAACAATTCCATCCAAGAAAGTAGAAATTTTGCTCAGTTTACCAATTAATCCTCTAATGCAGACTTTAGACATGAATTACCTGGGACAAAGATGACAGTTCTCTGCATTATAGTTAATTACTTGTGCAAAGGTCAAATGCAGGATAATGTGACCTCATGAAAAATTCTTAGTATTGGCAGAATGAAGCAAAAAGTGAAATGGCAGCAACAATTGTTTGACAGTTTAAACATGACTGTCTGAAGGTGCTCCTTTGTTTTAGATCTATGGAAAACACACTTCAATTCCCCATCTCACACTCCACACCCAGCCATCTCGGACTGCCTGGAGCTGCGAATAAGTATGCCACCTTAACAAATCAAAAGAAATGGGATGATAAAAGCAATTAATTCTATCCAGGAAGATCATCATGCTACATATTAGTTAGTTTTACTTACTGGCACAATACTATTACTCTAAATATTCCTGTAGTTCTTTTGATTTGTATAAAAACCTGCATAATAACTGCCGATAAAGAAGTCAGTCACTGACATGGTGATTTGTACTGCATTATATAAGGAAGATTTTTGAAGATCTGATTTTTTTTATTTTTTATTTTTTTTTTAAGTTCTGTTAGGTGTGTGTGTATTCTTATATTATGCAGGGAGGGAGATAATCTTGCTAAGTGCTGACAAAGATCCAGAACAGAAGATTCAACACACATAAAAGCTCCATAAAGAAAGGTGTATGTCATCTCCGATCTGATATATTTTGTGGGATGAATGCTGACAACGATACAGTCAAGCTGTTAAGGTTACTTCTGTTCTTTTCTTGAGGTGATGTAATAGTAAATACTCCTATCTAGAGATGGCAAAAATATTTGGCAACTGAAACAGTAGTTGGGTTTGGACAGCCCTTTCTAACACTAAAAAAAAAGGTGTGTGTGTGGGGGGCTAGTTAAAATGGGAGAAAGTCGTTCAGAATTCTTACTTGCAGTCGAAGAATGCAGAAAAGAAAATTGCTGTCAAGTAACCCTGCGTTTAAACCTGGACAGTTCACATGCTTAGATTATTTGAGTGTTTCAGTGTTTTGCAATGCCTAGACCTTTATGGGGACACTAACCTTTTCATTAAGCATGGCCATAAAACTTCTCTGGAGTAACTGCAACTTCAAAAACCAACACACATCGCTGCCAAGTGAACAACCACCCCAAGTACAGGAAATGCTCTAGCAGGTAGCATCCATCGCACACTCACCAAGTTAACAAGCAACTTTTACCCAAGAAAAGAATATTGTTTTTAATGTAATCCAACCTGAAATAACAGCCTAACTTTCATTTTTGATGACTTTTACTACTCTCAGAGATAAACACTCTTCTCTTTTTTTGAAGCACAGGAAAAGAAGCATACCAATGTGATGAACATTTTTGTATTCCTTTTGGCAAGAGGACTAACAATTCTCTGAGGGTTTTTTTTTTCATTCCAGTAACAATTGGTACTTTATCTCTCCGTAATATTTTATGTTCAATTGTTTATTTCAGTTGTATTCTTTCAGTGATCGCTGTTATTAAACAAACCAAAAGACTGCCAACTGAAAAACAGGATATGCTGCCTGATAATAAGCAGTGCAAATAGGATATTATCCCCGTAGGGTGGTGTTTAAACAGTACGTTTCAGACACAGCCATAGGAACAATCTGTCAAATTGCTGGAGTCCTGCATATGAATATAAAAGTATACTTTACAAAATTGTATACACATACGTATATGCACATGTGTACGTATATACACACACATTTAATGAGAACTGTATTCACATCAGCAATTCTCACAGATCTTGAAGTAATTATTCTATGAAGATAGAGTATTTGCTTAAAGAAGTGCTAGATTTCTTTATCTGCATCTATGTAAAGAAAATTACTGCAAGTTGCTTGAATTTCACTTAAAATCCTAGTGTTTTAGGACCCTAGGATTTAGGAACCTGGCAGTCTACAGATAAGTCATTTATATTTGCATGTACTTTATAGCTTCCTGTGCTAGAAACCTTGGGTAAAAATGCTTTTTTGCATAGGCCTACTGTGATTTTTGAACCCTCATACGATCTGTCAAAGCAGAAGCACTTTCCATAAGAAAAGTCAGTAGTGACTGTCCTCTGGCAACTAAAATTTGTGACTTCTGAATAACAAGCAGTTTCAGTGACTCTGCCATGACTGCAGGACTGGAACTCCACTTCACAGGAAACTCCAGCATCCTACCTGCAGGCTGTCTGGTGCTGAACCTGCTTGCAGAAGTGATTTTTTTTTTTTCCTTTGAAATGACAAAAATGTTTTTCCTCTTCACTTTCACCTCTCTTGAAAATGGATGACGAACACTTGGCCAAATACCTTGTAAAAAATGGAACTAGTAGTTTCACACATTGCAGAAATCAGAAAGGGGAAAATGGAAGACAAAAATAGTTTAAACTTGAATTCATTTTCCGAAGGGTGGCCTAATCGAGGAAGATTCAGTTGAAGGTGCTCTTTCATTACTGCTTCAGAATATGCATCGAGTATGATAAGTGGAAATTAAAAGCAACAAAAACAGATGCATATGAAGATGAGACATGCGGAAAGTAAGGAATTGTCCAGGAGAGTGGAAAGAAAGTGGGAGTTTTAGATTGGCATTTGTATACTGGATAAAAAATGTAAAGAAGCGTGTAAGTACTGCTAAGGTGGCAGTCACGAAAACTCATGAAAAAACACTTGGGGACCCCATAATGAACTTAAGGTAGGAGGAGATGATCTAACATTGTCAATCATAGAAAACCGAATGCTTGGAAAACAGGAACAAAAACATAAGTCAGCAATCAGAGCTTCAAAATAAAAAGCTGAACTTTCAGGATGATAAATGTTCTTTTGGGGGGAAACCTTTAAACTATGCAAAAGTCCATAGGCACAGACTATGTGAAATCAAGAACTAAGATTAATACACCAGTGCAGAGAAGGTGTTCAGAGATTGCATGTGATTTTAGATTAAGAATCTTTTATATTGTAAGAAACATATTGCATCTGTGATGTGTAGCAGAAACTACTATTATGCAGATAACACAATTCAATCCATTATTCTTAGAGCTCTTCATGTAGAGTTTGGAATATAGTTTGCCTGTGAAGATCAATGTGACAGCAAGTTATCACCAGATATACTGCATGGAACATCAAATTGTGCAGCACAGATACCACGTTTTTCATATGGCAACAGCTGCACTTTGTTCTTAAAATATCCTATAAAAAATGTACACTGCTGTTGCAAAGTGCTTCTCAGAAATTCAGATATGTTTTATCTTGGACTGTCCTTTAGAATGTGTAAATTCAGGCAAACATTAATGGCTGCTATCCTTCTTATAAGGCTAATGTGCATGACTACCAGACATTTATTTTCAAGGGACTCTGTGACATAAGTTGGATTCCGAGAAGAAAGACAAAAGCAGAATATGTTATGAAAATGATTAGAAACATATTTAAGAAAGAGGACATTGAAAAGAATCAAAAGAATGCAGAAAAAACATTTCAAGAGTGCTAATTCCATGTTTGCACTGCACCTGCAATTCAGGATGAGATTGCTTTAATAACCTATTTTTAGTGAAAATCTCATTCTAGTTTAGGGTTTTCATATTTAAATCCTCAGCTCAATCAAAAACTTAGCTCAAAAGTTCAACTCAAATCTACTTTTGCTCTGCAACCTGTTTCTGTTAAAAGACAGCAAATGGATTCTGTAGTTCAAAGGAAGGTTTCAGGAGTGCAGGCATGGCTGTTGGGAATGGGTTTTCAGAAGAAAAACAACGTACTGGAATGAAGGCCTAACACACTGTCTTTGCAGCTTGATTAGCCTTGAGATCTTGGGCACTAATCAACTGTTGCTTTGCAATGATTCTTATTAGTACCCTGTTCAGGTTCCAGCTTCACTCAAAACTAATAAAATATAATTTTATCTATTACTTTGTATATATAACTGTAATTGTACAAAACACTGCTTCCTTTTACCTTTTTAAATTATATTAGATTAAAATTATATCCTGGTTTTCAATTCTGCGCAACTTTATGCATGAGCAGAAACGTATCAATTTGTGATTTGAGCAAATGCTGGAACACCTAGAGTAATTCAGGGGACAAAAGAGAGCCAGGACAGAGAAAGAGGGGTTCTATCATGAAGAGTATTCTTAAAGCTACAGAATTTATATCTTCTAACTGACTTTAGAGCTGAGTTCATCCAAGCATGCTGGCCTCGCTCTGAACCTAGAGGGAGTAAATCATTAGGAAAAGAAGATCAGGAGTACTGAGGCTGAGTTTGGTAATTTGAAGTAAATGTCAGACTAGTTGGTGGTCATACAAAGAGCTAACTGTGCAATGTGAATTCAGCCTATGATTGAGGAGGAAGAAATTTCTGGAGCATTAAAAACAGCCATGGAGAGGCTCAGGGAAAGTGAAAACTGAACATGCTCCAGAAAGATTGACATTCATAATGGAAAGAAAAAATCCCAGCAAGTGTTTTTACTCTTCGTTTGTTTTAACATTTGAAAGGTCTTAAATTTGTCTTTCTAAATTGACCTTTTTTTGTTCTCTCCTTCTCCAGATATATATTCATTTCTTGAACTTACAGATTTGAGCGCATTTAGGGATGAGTTGTTCCCAATTTTTAGTACCTTTACACTGCAGAAAGCTACAATTACATTTCCTAATGCCTACCTCAGTTCACCTTTAACATCTAAGGAGTATAAAAAATTTTTAAATGTGAGGTCAAGGCACTCCCTGTTTAGCATCATTGCTAATGTCCCTTCCCTATTTAAAAATTCCCTAAACATAAAGCCTATGCAGAAAAGGAAAGCACACATTTAAGATTTCAAAATATTGATTGAGTGCTGTTTCAGAACATCATCTGGAAAATATGAAGGGCATAGACTGCACTAGAGACACGCTGCTGGACAAAGATAACTGCAAGTAGGTGAGGAAGTGAAAAAGGACATATGACTGAGTCAGAGATAAAGTAGCTGTACTAGCATCTGCTAACCTTGTACACTAATGCAGCAACAGACTATTTCTGAAGAAAATTAACATGGCATAATAAACCATCTGCTTAATGGGAAAACTAAATGCAGTCTTTCTCTATTTAAAACAAAAACATTATAAGCAAGGTGAAAGAGCAAGCAAGCTGCTGGCAGCAAATGTAAATGCGTAAGATGTACAAATAACCAACTGATTAAAGCATCAGCTCAACCCCATTTATAATTGGATAGAAAAAGCCAATGAATTTATGGAAACATCCATGTATCTAACTGCAATCTTCATATTTACAATCATCTCAGGCATCTGCTGAAAGACTTAGTTTGTCAAAGTTAATGAACATTGAAAACCATGAAAGAGAGTGACCTGTCTTCTTTCAAGAAATAAACAGGCCATTAAGTCATTAAATTTAGATAATACCTAGAGATACTGGTTTAACTGTGGGGTTTTATAAACTATTCTGTGGTCATCTAAATCAGGTACTAAAATCAGTGCTTCAGGAAGCAGAGAAGAAAACACATATGTACACTACTTAAAGGCCACAATGCTTATAATCAGAATCCATCTCTGGCTAGCAAAAAAAGTTTCAAGATACTGAGCATGTAAAAGGATGATATATTCATTATGCTGGGCATATCAAGACTAGTGTTTTACAGGAGGAACACAGCATGCATATACCAATATAGAAGTTTTGCAGTTAAACTGTTTCATTACATCTCTTACTGTTTCATTACATTTCTGTTTCATTACATCTCTTAATGGAAAGAAGGGGACTGACAGAGCAAAATGGAGTTATGATTTAAAAGCATTATCATTTTGGCCCACAAGTCTTTTAGCATCTGAGATTTAGCATATGTAAGACATTCTGTCTTGGAGAGTATTTCTGACTCCTTCAGGTTACTGTCAGGGCTAGTTACGGAAAAACAGCTTTGCATTTCCTTTAAATTTATGATTTATTACTATCTTCTATAACACATTCATTGAATCTGTCTTAAGCCATTTATTTGTCATGCGCAAAAGGCAGTAAAGGCTTTAGAAATAACGCAAAGAATAAACAAATGCATTGTTTGGGCAAGATCATCAGATACACTATACTGAGGTGCAGAACTACAGATGGTAAAGACAGGCTGATGCATACAAAGACAGAATTCAGTAGGAAACACTCGATCGAAGGCACATACTATCAGCAATAATATCCCCTGCTTTGGTGCAGTCAGAGAATGACCATGCACATCCTCTACAGAATCATGAGATGTTTCTAGGACTGCAAAAGCATTTTTTCTAGAAGCTAAGGTAAAACACAGGGATGCAAAGCACAGCTTAGGACATTACGCACTGCAATAATCGCAGCTGTTTGAAGAGTGAACTTCTTGGTCCAACGGCTAAATTAATTTTTTTCATTTTTTGCTTTTTAAATTAAAAACAGAAACAAAACAAAAATGTTGCTTTCCATTTAGTTTTTTAAAATAAGGTATCAAGGGGAATATTTTTATTTGCACATAACATTGGCATCTCTCTTTCATCTTCATAATATTCACTGAATTTGACTTAATTTCATGAAGTGAACTTTTGGTGAACTTAATATTCACTGACTGTTTGTGGAGTTGTACTTATTTTAGAGTTTATATATAAAGTCGGGTTATTTAGTGAGGGACTAATATTTCTTGTAACATTCGTGATCCTTCCTCCTCCAACTAAATCCCCATTTCTGTCAAGCTGGTGAGCTGCACCACATTAGCCAATATTACAGGAGCTTTTATTTTTGTAGGTTGTTTTTATAATGTAGCAAGTCAGCCCATTTTTCTACTTTGAGCTGCTATGCATTAGAGGTTACACATGCCTCATGTACTTTAATTCTTCTGAAAACAGATTTGTTTAACCAGCATTAACTGTTTTCTGATAAATTGTTTATTCTTAAACATATACACAAGCAATATTTGTCCACAAGCGTTTACTACTGTAAAGCTTGCGAGAATCTTTCAGGTAAAAGCCAGTCAAAAAAAGACTGAGTATTTGTTGCAACCACATCTTTTTCTGCAGATAGCTAAATTAAGTGAATGAAATTAAATCAAGGTTTAGACAAAGGTACTCTAATTATTGATTGCTTATTTGTTTTTTAAAGGTCCACAGGGGTCTCTTATTTCAGTTGTACTGTAGTATAAAAAACATTAAGATTTACTGTTTGGTTGATAGATATGATATGACGTGATTTTGTAAGGACTTGGTTCTCATCTAAAAAAGCACTTAAACAACACAGTTTAAGCATTTTAGCAATTATCATTGATTTTAGCGAGACTACTTATTCACTTAAAATTAACAGTAATAATAAGAATGGGTGAACTGGAGATGTCTGCAGAATTTTTCTTCATGGAAAACCAAACCTAAATGCATGTTCTTCCTAAGCTAGGAACTGAAAATTGCATGAACTTGTTTTAAAATTTGGAACTCCTGCTATTGCCTCTCATTGAAGGGGGGGAAAAAAAAAATCAGTAAAAAAGATACATAATATACAGCTTGCCTAAGAATTATCTCTGTGCTGGACCATTGTTATGCCTTATGATAGAGTTCAGCTCTCCCCAAATTAAACTGTCAGTGACAGCTCACAAAAAAAGTGAAATGCTTTGATTCCTCCATAATACAGGAAAAGAAACCTGCAATTCCCTGTCCTTCATATTGATAATTCTTTAAGTTGTTTGTATAAATTGACATTTTACTGAATTCCAGTTTAGATAAGTTAGCCAAAAAACAGAGTCAAGTCAAAAGCAGTAAAAAAACCTCTCTGTTAACATTTATTTGTATAATAAACCATGTACTTATCATGTCAGAAAAGTTCACCTATGACTTTTCCCATTCCCTGTATATTTATTGGCCTGTGTGTAGATTATATAGGAACATTTTCATGTCCTATTCACAAGAGAAGAATATACTGTAGCAGGTTCTGTATCTAATGATTGCAATAGATGTACCATTATTATACCCTTAGTTCCCAAGCCTCCCCTCTGGCATTTTTAAAAGCAGCTTTTGCTAGTAGCCCAAACTCTCTTACGCATTACTGGAAAGCAGCTATGAGAAGCCAAGGTAACTTTTAAATGCTACTACAAAGTAAAACAAAGCTCAAAGGAAAAGAACAAAAAATGAGAATCCAAGACCCATTAACAGACAAATAATTTTTGCCATAAAGATAGTTGGAGCTGGCAAAAAACAATGGACACCCTTTTTCAAAGAGCTATTTTTAAAAAGAGTTTAATTAAAACCTGTCTGACACTCTCTGCTTTGAACAAAGCTTTGACTTGTTTCAACTTCAGTGGCATGGCATTCATTTATGGCATAACTTTTTATAGCAGATTGCCTCTAAATGACATGGCTAAATCCATTATTATACTGCCCTTGCAGAGAGAGACAGAAAATTCAGACCAAAGCTCCTTCTATTGTGATTTTGCTATCTTTTCAAGGTCTAGGACCACCAGCTCAAGCTATTCACAATGCTTAAAACAGGTAGGGGAAATGAAAACTGTTCTCAAAAGTTAAAATGTTTATTATTGCACACAGTAATTCCTTACCTAAGTTTTTGCTTAGTGTCCCCACTAACTTCCATTCAGCCTATGACTTGCATATTTATAATTCAAAGAGTTCTTGCCAGACTACTTCTCTTTCCTTGTTACATAAGCCCTGTTCATTATTTAAGAAGAGGCATCAAATAAATAAAAAGAGGAATCAAATAAATAAGAGTTAGAACAAAAACAAAAAAGAGGACTTAATAATTAAGTTCTCAGTGAATAATAGTTGGGCAAGGGCAGAACCTTGCAGCAAAAGAAAACCATTTATTATATTAATTATGGTATGTGTTCAGGTAGGGGGATTCCACTGATCAGGACCTTTATGAAAAAAACCCCTGCTTCCAAAGACCAAAGAAATGACAGACATTACTTGTTCCTGTACTGTTTCCAGAGTGACTGGAACATACAAAACTGCAGAGTAACAGCAAAAAAGTAGCATGGTGTCATGCTTACTGTCTCCGATCTCTTCCTTCCTAATACATTAAAAATGTCAGAGTTGTCCATGACTTCAGGAAAATATGGTTTCACTTTTCCCTATTATTTCGTTAACAAAGATCCAGGCAAAATGCGGATAAGTTTATTAGTTAATATACTGAAATATTTAAACTATAAATCTGTCCTGATTCATAAATGTAACTTCATTCCTTCCCATATTTTCCCMTCCCCCCCCCCCCCCAACCCATAGCTTTTCTGAGCTTGTCAAATCATCCTTTTGTCCTCTAAAAGTATTCTGGAATAGTATCTTCTGATAACAGTGACATTTAGTGAAGACAGCAAAGCTGATAAACTGATTATTGAGTTACTATAATCTCCTGTTCTCCTCCCCCAAACCTCCCCTTCCTCTATAAAGCTGCAATAAAGAAAGTCTAGTACATGCACTGCATTAAGTAGTCCTTTTAGCATTCCCTGAAATACCAGCCTTGGAAAAACAGAGCCATTTGCAGACTGAAGCAACATGAGGCTACCACGAACTGTTTCTTCTTGTTCATATAAAAGCACAGATGTCTACATTTTATCAATGAAATACTGTGTCGCTAATAACATATTTCATAAAAAAGAGATTCAAAAGTGATTCTGCTATTTATAATATACATGCTGGTTACCTTTGTTCATATGGAAGAATCCCTTTTTAATGCAGCAACCATACTTTCCACAAGCTACAGATTCTCCTCAAAAATCTGTGTACGCCATTGAAGATTTAAGTCTCTTGTACCTTTCTTGCAACTATCTGTCTTCATATCCTTGACAAGTTTTCTTAAAACAGATAAAGCAATAAGGCTTTCTGCCTTTATTTCTGCCTAAAGGCTATCACAGTGTTATTTTTGCAAATTTTCCTTTTTTTCTCCTACTAAACTTAAGCTTCATTTTGTTCAGAGTGAATGGACAGTAGGTTACCATCTCAGTTTTAAAGTCAAGTTAATATGTGGCAAAAGGAACTGTTCTAGAAGGCATGTCTTATCATACTTTCATTAATTGGGTAAATATTATTTACTCTTCATTAAGGAAATTCAGGCAGAAGGAGAATCTGGCTCACCCAGTATAGTCTGCAAGTCACTAGATCATCTAAGAACAGAACAAATCAATCCTAACTCCCTCTTGTTTTCAAACTAATATATAATGCTCTGGTTAAGCTGTACTTTCGAAGTGCTTGATTAATGAGTGCATATGCAGTAAGATTTAATGAAATCTTCCCTTTGCTCCATCTGAATGAAGGCATTTATATTTTGGCTAACTAAACTTTTCTTCTCCTTGGAGCATGGGGTGGGGGGGGGGGAAGGAGGGTGACAAAAAGCTGCAGGAGCATTTGGCTGTGGTCTCCCGCGCTTCAGAACGCAGCAATTCTCATGAGTGATTCTCAAAGCCTGACTCTACGGTCTTCTCGCAGTCAGTGCGTATCTGCACTTTCTAATGAAAATGCATCAGTTTTTATCAGCTACAGGTCTGCTCCATGAGTGTAAATGGAAAAAAGTCTTCTACCCCTGCTTGTGGTAAGAATTCTAATTAGTATGAGCACCTTGTGTAATGGGATCTCAATTAGGGACTCACAAAAGTTAACAGAAGTACGCTTGTTGTCTTCTGTGGAAGCAGATCGAGGCCTTCATTAGAAAAGAGCATCTTACTTTGTGCTTTGACAAGTAGCGCTATTGTTATTTCAGTAGCACTGTTGACTTAAGTGGAATAAGATACGGCTGTGTATAATTCAGGATATTAAATCTATTATTTAATACATCTCAGAGATGTTCTAGCTGTGCACTTCAGCAGTTCCTCTATTTCAAAAATGCTATGAAATTTTATGATGTCATTTTGATCAATTTTGCTCTTAAGAAATGATAGTAAGTGTTCCACTTGTGTCACAGTAGAACAAAAACAAAAAGGGGACATGTACTTCCCATGGCAAAGGTGAACCACAATGTGTGCAGCTGAGCAAACAGTCACAACTGCAAATAGCTGCAAATACATTTCTGACTAGAAATATTTCCTTTTTCTAATAAAAATAGCAGTGTTTTTTAGAATAAACCAGTAATTTTTTTCCTCCAAGACTCTCTCCTTTTGACAAACAACAGAACAGTAATGTATTCCATTTCTCAAAATGAGGATCAGTGGGTCAGAAAAAAAACATCTTCAAGCTCTATTTTCCTATTATACAAAACATAACTGACCCTACCATTCAAGAAATCACACTAACATAGTGAGTTAAACCCTAAATGACTTTTTACCACTGATTTTACACATGCATGAACATGCAAAATCTTGCTCCTTTTTTTGCTTTGTTAAACCTCACTTCTCCCCCTCTCCTCCATATGCAGATTTTTTTTCAGCAGTTTTTAGTATTCTACATTTCATAACCAAACTACGGAGAATTTTGCTTTCTGAGAACTGTGCTGTTCCTTGACTGAGTCACACTACCTTTCTAACGAGTGGGGGATTCTTCGTTAATTCTTGTAAACCCAGTGTTTTCTACCATACTTCATATCTTCCAACTAAAAGTATAGCAAAGTAGATTCTGAATTAGAGTTGTCTTGTGTTTTCTTCCCTGTCTAGTAGATTGAGACATTTTAATGACAACTAATATGATGCCTATAACTGTGCTAAATAACATTCCAACATATACTGCCAGACATATTATTTTATTGTTAAAAAATAGTTGCAGTCTTGGAATTGCTTTGTGAAAAGTGGCATATATGACTAAAATTGAAACACAGCTATTCTGGTGGCAGTTAGCCATTTTTTTCATTGAATTCTATAGGGCATTCATTCACATCAATGGACACTGAAATAAGACTCAAAATTTATCTCTAGACAATCCAATCCATTTTTAACAACACTTTAACAAAATGAAAATAAAAACTAATGCAGCATACAGACTAAGGGCTCTAAGTATTCAATTAAATTATAATCCAATAACATTTCTTACAAAAATGAATACGTAGCTTTTCAAAAATGCTTTTCGTCAGCAGACATGAAAGCATTCTGTAAAGGCTAAAACCTATCATTCCTGTTTTAGAGAACAGATAGAGAAGCTGAAGGTAGAAGAAAATCTGGATCTCCTGATTCTCTGTCCAGGCACCTGTTTGCTATGTGACATTGCCAATTCAGTATTGTACAAAGAGCAGAGTAACTGAATAGCCAGACTCTCTCCAGCTGAAGTACCACACATGCAGAAGGGAATGGTTGGGGAAGAAAAGGCAGAAGAATCTCTTTTCCATACAAGTGCATACACGCATGTACATGCTCTCCAGCGGATCATGGTGCAGCTCCCTTCTACCTTCTTTCTCTAGCAGGCTGAGATGAAAGATGAAATACCAAGTTCATGGCTAGGAAGGCACGTAGCCCTCCCCATGCTCACYTCAATCCAGTATTACTCAGTCATGCTCATTTTGAAGCTTTTCTATTAGCTGTTGCAGAGGAAGCTTAAACTGATAGTTTTGTAACCCAAGTAGTGAGTGTGTATGGTTCTGTAGAAAAGGTGGATGCGTCAATCATAATGACTTTTTAAAAAGAACAAAAATACAAGAAATTGCAAATACAGGACTAGCACAGAGATGGGGTTTCAGGGGATATCTTTTCTGAATATTCAACTGACACTTTCCTCATGCAAAAGCACACTGCGAGAGTAAGTGCTTTGGAAGGCCTTTAGGGTTTTCTACGCATGGGTAAATTTGCACCTTAGGAGAGAACAACAACAAACATTAAAACATTAATGTTCTAATGCAATAAAATATTTCCCTGAATGCAGTATCACATTTTATTTCTGAATTTCAAATTGTACCTCCGATCTTACAGTATAATATAGGAGCTAAAAAACTGTCCATCAAAAATTTGGCATCCATTTATCTCTTGATAGTCAGGGCCAGCATTCGAAATTTATACTGACTATCAAAATGCTTTCTCTTGGAAACATCAACAGCAGGTTTGGACTAAACATTTCAGTTTGAGGATCTTCTGTTAACTTTGCTGTCAATTCCTCAGCAGACATTTTACTACCTCTCTGGAAATTTGTAGCATTACAGCCCTACAAAAAGATTAAATTATCATAATTTGCCTCAAGATAGACTGTGAGACATCCTAAAATTAAAAATACACAAGTTGGTAAAGTCAAAAATTGTCCAAATATTATGAAAATTAGTTAAGTGAATAAACATATCTTCTAAAAAGCAGCATATCTAAACAGATACCCATTACTGTAAGTCCTGAAAAAGTATTTGCGTGAGAATGTTTATAAAACACTCAACCCATTCTTTTATTACACAATAGTAAACAAAGCCTTGGAATAATAATTACAATTCCTGCCATTTGACCTGTATTTACTCTATATACTGACTGTATCTGAAGTATCATAGCTCCAAGAATCTCTCTCACCTCAGAAGTTAAAATGTTATTTCTGCATACAGTCACTTATCCTCTCAAATCTTTTCCTTAGCTTACAGCTTCATCCTTGACATCTTTTAAGCCTGGAACTTCCTTGTGTATTTTACGCTTCCTTAAACTTCCGCCTTTTGAGACTTCCCTCACAGTATCCATATCCTAAAACACCCCAGCAAATCCATGACAGCTTCGTAGTTCACTCTGAGCTGCAAACTATTGCTCTGCACAAGCTTGTGCTACACCAACCAGGAGGGCTACCGCCTGTGTAACCAAACACCGCTCTTCCGTGAAGGCTTCCAGTGGGAGCACACACTCAATCTTTCCAGCAGTATCTCATCCGTTAAACTCAGCCTGGAGCAAGGGTTTGCAGCACTGAGCCCAGAGACTCTGTGAATGGCACTGGCTGGCACGTATTCTTCTTCCTCTGTGTTCACTATTGTCTTCTAATGAGTTTGATACAGGGCTAGAACAAAACCTGCACTACAAAATTAAAGAACATAAATAACAGAAAATTTTCATTCTCTGACCCATGCTGCATGCTTTACCCATTTTTTAAAAAAGCTATTCTCTAACATGGCGATTCTCTCTTAGGCTTGATACTATCACCTGAGCAGTTGAAAGATGGAAATGTGTCAAAAGCCCTCTGATCATACTTATAATGTTAGCCTGCTTCATTCAAGGTATTAGTCTATACTTTTTTCACCAGAACCTCCACATTTCTTCAGGGAGATACTTCTCTAAATTTCAGATGGATTCAGGACACTCCTTCCATGGTTTTTCTCAGTGGTTAGCAGATTAGCTTTCACTCAGCCTCCCTCAACACTTCTCCAGTCCTGTAAGGGCTTTTTTTTTTTTTTTTTTTTTTTAAACAAGCCAAAGCACATCTTCTGTATTTCAGGCATAAAAAGCATGTCTTCTGCATTTCAGGGGTAAAAAGCAGAGTAATCATGCTAAACATATTCAAACCTACAACTAACAGAAAGGGCAGTATTTCCAGTGCTAGTGAAAAAAAGGTGATGAGAGAGAAATCAAGAAAAAAGACATCTCTCGAAAATAAAGACTTCTGTATTATTTTGTGAAGGATAGGATGTACATAACAAATCCTCTGCTATCTAGTCCAAATTTCCTATCATTCATTTGCTCAGTTTAAAACCTGGCAGCTTCCTCCCTCCCTTAGAAGTAAAGTAAGATTCTCTTACAAGTGACCACGCAACCTGGCATAGCACATGCCAGCCCTATGGGAGATCGTCACAAAGTAAACCAACTCTGACCATTCTTTCATTTCCCCAAACACTTAGAAAAAAATCTTCTACTCTGCCAGAGGAGGAACAGTATATTGATCACTCCTTGGGAAAGTGTTTACAGGAATAATGAGGGTTATTGTAACTGAATACATGTAGGGTTTTTTTGTCTGGGATTGCAAGGGAGAAATACTTTCATGTTTTATCTATGATTGTCTGAGGCCAAAGCCTACCTTTAGCTGTGTACAGTTATTTCTATCTTTTTTTCTGTGTTCATACAAGTTACAGGACAGTTTCACTGCAGTTCCATTCACTACTGATAACATGTCAAAGACTAATTTTTAAAGCTAATGAAAGTCTTGCTACTAAAAATGTACTTTCTATAATTACTCGAAACTATTAGCAATAATTGACTTTATGCTGATTTGAAGATGTATATCTGACATGTTTTTAAAGGAAAACATGAATTAAAATTTGACTCAAAGTATAGATATTATGAAAAAGTTTTTTCTTAATCTAAGACTAAGAAATATTTTTATATTTTAGATAATAGTTTCAAAATAAAAACTTTCAGCAAAACATTAAGTAATTTATCAACTTAATCATATTTTCCTTTATTTTGAAGAGAATTGAATGCTTTGCACGTTTTGGTGAGTGAAGATTGTTCCCAGATACAGTATAATCATTTTTTTCCCCTGTATTCTTATTGGTCAGAAATAAGCTTTGGCTATATATTATAATACTTTTTCTGAAGTATTATAATACTTTTTCCTTTTTCTTTGCATGAAAAAAAGCTTTTTCTTTAATAATTACAATAAGAAGAGATTTTTTTTCTTTTTTATGTAGGGCTTCTTCAAACGAATAAAAATTCCTTTTCGTTATCCACAACCCAATATTGCCGCATGGACAATTTGAAAATGAAGCTGTTGATAAACAAGAATTAACGCCTGCTTCATTGATTTGTCATCATTCTGCTTCAAAAGAAAAGATTTGTCAAAAATCAAAAAAAGTGTTTTATATCCAACCTAAACAGTAAGTACACTCAAATGGAGAAAGTTAGTCCATTTTAATAATGCTGAAGTGAAAGATGTAAAAAACTAACTTTGAACTGCCAGTTTTTCTTTAAAATGAACTTTTTGTGGGCAGCCTTCTCTAAATGGATAATATAAAATGCTCTTACTGACCTTGAATACTTCCTGATATCAGTGTTCCAACTAACAATATAAATAATAGGTATCAGAATAGGATTCTTAACCATTTTTAGCCTAAATGTTATCTTAAATACATATGCTTCTATTTATCATCATCAGTATGGTCAAGACATGTTCAAGAAATGATTCTTAGGAAGGGCTTCTGTAGTGTGTTATTTTACCAAGCCAGATGCAAGCCAGACACAAACACACACTCAGTTTTGCCTGCCAGCTGTATATAAATTCCTACCGAGTCAGTTTTTTGTTATATAAATGAGGCAGGTAGGTATTAAGTACAAAGAATGGCCCGAGTGAACAATTCCTTACTGTGGATAGTTAGATTAATTGTAATTCAGCAGATTTATTATGCCTATAACAAAGGCAGGGCTATTTAAGCATACTGGGAAATACTTATGTGGACCATAATTTCCTTCCAGTGTTGCTTTAAATTTATATGAAATATACATGCCAAATTCATTCACTCTAAACGAAGACACACTGCAACCCGGCAATTCTTCTGACCCGCCACTTATGCTGTATCTTTCTTTATCACAGCAATCTGTCAAAGGATTGCTGTGCAATGGCCTAGACACAATGACACTTCATCTTAAACATATGGTGAATTTCAGCGTGTTTAATTTCTTTGGTATGGACTAAGCTAAAAACTTTATTTACATATACAGTGCACTGTTTTCATTGTACATTTGTAGAGAGGAAGACAACAGCTGCTTCTCATGCTGTCACAACACTAAGCTTAGTCTTGTCCAAAGACAAAACTAAGTTCTTTAATACATTGTGTTAATATGATCCATTAAAGTACAAGTGTTCTGGCTTTACCTGTTTAACTTAACGTCCTCTGAAAAAATATATATTGAGGTTGGGTAAATGGATTCAATCTCAAAATCATCTATTGAATGGATAGATTTAATGCTGTCCAGGCAACAACTTTAGTTTTGTTGATCAGTGCTGATTTTTAGCTCATGTTCTCTGCACAAGCATGAAAAGAATTCTGAAGAGTCTATGTACTACTGAAGTACTACTGAAGGAGAGAGTAGGCAAACAATTAGAGGATGAAAATATTTTTAAAAATCAAGCTAATTCAGGGAGTAATTTTGATAGAAATATATGGAGAAAGCTTTTAGAAACTTTTAGATAGGCGTTTTCCTAAAGAAAGCATTTTGGCTTTTCATTAAAATGAACAAAAAACTTAGACATCAATTTGAGAAAAACTTTTCCAGGTTTTTGCTATCCACAAAACCATACATGTTTCACCATCTTTCTGGATAGAAACCAAAGCTGTTTTCAATTTTAGTTAAGCACCAAACAAAAAGATCCATATTCACTAAACTTCATAAATCACCACTATACTCAAGTATTGTATAAAAAAAATTAGTTTTCCAGAAAAGTAGAGAATTTGCAACTGACAAGGAAGCTGAAAAAAAGGAGACTGGGGGTTACATGTGGCATAGCAGATCCCCCCAAATGGATCCAACATGAGTATTTTTTGAGGCTTGAAAAATGTACTCACGTACCTCATACGCTTGCTGTCACCCAACTAAATGTGGTATCTATTCATCTGCTCTTTTAGTGGTAAATACACAGTTCATCTTACAAGGGACAGTGGAGAAATTAATACAGGTAAATATGGTGCGAGTGAAGCATCAAGTATTGCCAGTGGTTGAAGAGGAATAGCCACAATTTGGCAAATGTGTAAACTGACAAAATTAATAAAATATAACATGAGAAAAAGCACCTAATTTTGGTTCTTTTAACTCCTAACCTTGCATCCAAGTTATAATAAAGAAAAAGATTTTTCTAAGATCACAAATAATCTTAGTTTATACAGAGGTGTTTCTATTCTGTTTGTGCACAAACATATCCTTGGGTTGGTACGAAACATTTGTGAAACATGGTGATCATAAAAATTGCAGTATAAGCCTGTATTGAATCTTGTCAAGCATATATTCTACTTGCAGAACTTAACATCATGCCTTCCAGCATACCCCAATTCAGACAAAGCTCTAATACTCCATAAATATCATCTGTCAATTCTACCTTAAAAGTCTGTTTTATTAATTAATTTTCAAGTTTTTAACCAAAAGGAAATTAAAACTTGAAAGTACATTATTCCATTTATTTTACAATGAAATCATCTGATGTATTCTTGGTGCTACAGAACTCTGTTCAACCACTCTAATTTCTGTTGTAGCTTAATACAAAGCCTTTTACAGACTACAGCATAAACATTATGCTCATAGTTAAGGGGCCACAACTCTAGAGTTGGAACCCAAGTAAACTGCCACAACTATTTTCCCAGTGCTACTGCAGTCAGGTTACAGTCAAACGGTACGACAGCGCTTTGTACAGCAATTGTTAATATTTATGATACTGACTTTACATGTATCAGTTTTGCTACAGTTTGAGTTTGTCTTAATTGCAGCAGTTAGTTCAAACTAATACCCTTAAGGTGATCGATTTAAACTACTGCAGTGGTAGTGAAATGCTGTGAAACAAAAGCTGAAAATACAGAGTGATTTCACTAACAATACCAGATGTGTAACCTTCTATTTGAGCTTTTTGCTTCTACCCCTTTATAAAATTGCAAAAATTACACTTTTTTTTTTTTTTTAGTATTTCTAAGGGAACAAATCAGAGGATAGCATGACCTAATTCTATTAGGCACTGTGCAAAAAATGCCTCCTGAACTAGTTTATGCCTTAAAGATCTCATGATTTTGGGTGTTAAAAAAAATGCAACAGCAGAGAGCTGTAAATTGGAGGATAGTCCAGCTAAGTACTGACACCCAAGCAACCCTATGTCAGATAACAGCAACTTGTCAATAGAACAGGAACACAAGTACAGTACTAAAGACAATTATTTTTTTGAAAGAATAAATGCATACCTTTGTGATTTTTGATGAGGGAGATGATGGCACAGGAGAAGGCGCTTGTTATGAAACTGAATGAAAGGGGAAGTCACACCTTACTTAATTTTACTGCATTGCTGCAGCAATACTCCATGCAAGCAGCCTTTGAAGTTCACCATTAACCGCCAGTGTTGTCATGCTGTGGGCACTTGAGGTGTGTGGCCCTTGATTCACTGAAGTCCAAGCCTTTAAGTGTTTGGAAAATATGCTAAATATATACTGCAGAGAGAAACATTTGAATAAATGGCTAGGCTTAGTATTGTATTTTCTATGTGAAACGGAGTTGTTGGTAATAACTTGAGACTTACTCTGTTCTACCCTGGAATGCAAGATTATCTGGGTTCCCTCTCAGAGTATCATCCATAGTTTAGATCTTCTGAAGAACAGCTGATATTTGAATTTTTCCCCAAATTCCCCTCTGCTTAGATGTGTTGACTTCTCAGTTATAAACTGCAAGGATTTATTCTCTGTATCATATGACAATAAAAAGTGGCTGGAAGTAATTCATTATTATATTCCAGATAATCAGACTATAACATACACAGTCCACAGCTAACAACAGAGAAAAAGAGAGTCTGATTTGCCAAGGAGGATTTTGAAGTCCTTGAAAAGGGAACAGGAGGGAAATCAGAACAGAATAAAACTAGTAAGGATCGTGGCTGAATATGCTTCAGACAGCAAGTTAGTTACAGGAGTAGACTGTAGGACTTTTTCTCTGCGGAAAGAACCACCGGACTATGAAATGACCGCACTAATAAAATAGCATTTAAAAAGGTGGGAATGATAGTAGTGTAAAATTTAAATTATCCAGAGATGTAAGAGCCTAGATTACATCTATTTAAAGTAATAAGACCAAGGGGCACAATATGCCGGCCTTTCTGAAATGTTACTAAATTCAACATGTACATCAAATTACAAAGGAACAGAAAGGAAGAAACAGATCTCATTTAGGGCAGAGGAGGATCTTGGTAGCACAATTTTGATTAAAAAAGAAGTTAAATTACAAAGAAGAGAGGTACTTCCAAGGCTGGGTGTATATAAAGCCATACCTTTGCCCAAATGGAAGTAAGCAGGAGAATGCAGGAAAAATAAGAATAAATGAGAAGGGAGGAATTGAGAATGATTAACTGAACATACAGATAGTACTGAGGTTGCTTATAGGAGTTAGAAAATAAATACATTGCTGGAATGTCACAGCTCTGTGACATTTGGCTGGAAAGGTAGGTTGACAAAAGGATTGAGGAAAAAGTCTTACTGGAACTTATAAATAAATATCAGTGAAAGAGGTTGAGTGAAAAATATATAAACAGAAATTAAATTAGAATCTCTGCACGGATGTGGGGGAATAAAAACAGCCAGTAAGATAAAAAATGGTGCAAAAAATAAAGATGAAGATCAGGCAAGCCTTTTAAATACACAAGATATGAGCACCTACATGAAGGGACCATTAAGGGACATGAATGACATTGTGGCTACATATTTTCAAGTCATATTGCTGAGAGGTTGTATGAATTCTCTGCCTAATTTTTAAACATTGAAAGCTGAAGGTCATCTCTCAGGAATGAGAGAGATCTTCCTGATAGTAAATAAAACACTTTTCTATTTAATTGCCACAGCGTATAAGAACACTTTGTAATGGGTCAAGACATTAAGCAAAAAATAAATATTTAATACCCTGGAATCAATTAAATAGTTCAGTTGAGCTGTTAACCAAGACTGGAAAGATGCATGGAAACAACTAGAAGGGTGCAGGCCTGAAAATTCATGAGGGAAACATGTAAATCTTTGGAAGATGGTTTTGTAGTTCACAGAAGGTTGAATGGAAGCTAAGAGATGGCTAATATGTGCAGATGTCCCCATAATTAAGATAAAAAAAATCAAGGAGTGGTTCTGTTGCCAGCTGTGACGTGCTTCAGGACACACTAATAACAGAAAGGTTTATATACAACGTGCAATGAAATAAGGGCCAGTCAGCCACGATTCATGAAAGAGTATCACACCTGTCAGACATGCTTGAGTTCCTCTGAGCACATTACTGAACTGGAAGGGAAAAGGTGAGGTGACAGATACAATTTGCCCAGCATGAAAAACAGGCTCATGGTATAAAATCCATGTCTGCAGGGAGGTTTGATTGCTCATGTCAAAGTGCTATAGCAGAAAAGAGTTATCAAAATGAATTAGAGCCTGCTTACAAGGAAAAAAAAAAGTCTCATCAAGCAGTAATTGTAAGAAATTGAAGAAGATAACAGGTGGGCCTACCAGCATCGTGGAGCATCTCAGATTTGGGTTTTTATTCCTTACATGTGAATAACCTGGCAGAAGACATTATTTCCAAGTACAGTGGAGCAGAGAAAATCATTTTAAGAAGCAGACACAGTATCGTCATCGGTTAGCTGGGATTGAGAGGTAGGCTGAAAGTCTCTCCTTAACTGTCATGATATGCAGATGATAGGTCTCACATGGAAATTTGCTGTAAATTGAAAGTTATAGCTAGGACTACAATAAGAGAAGAGAAACGTACTTACATAGCAACAGTGAAAGCCATCTTCAGAAGTAAACAAAGATGATATTATTGCAAATGAGATCATCTTATTTTTGCCATTTATAACCCCCCCCAAACACACACACATACATACTCCTGCAACCCTCAAACTCTGAGAATTATTCCCAGTTCACAGAATTGTTACTGAGAGAATTTGGTCCTTTTTATGGAATTACTATGGAATTTTTCAACTTAAAAGTTGCACAGAGTGCAGCTTGTTTTAACATATCCAAACTAGCTTTAAATTAATTGGAACAAATATTAGTAGCTACATAGGCACTATTTTCCTTAACCACAATTTAGGTTGTTCCCTTTGATTCATATTACGGCTATGAACATGGCAATTAAAGCTATTTCATATCCTGAAGACATGCACAGCACAGGCTACTGAAACTCTTAAGTCTGTTTTAATCTGGTCCACAAGTTTTAGATCACACTGTAATTCAACTTCATTTCAATCACAGCAATGGTTTCAGTGCTCTGTAGACAAGGCAGAAAAAAATGTAAAAAGTTAAAGAAAAAAGGGGTGGGGGAAATTGCAACTGCTGTAGGTTCTTGATTTTTCATCCTTTAGTCTTCTGTGAAGCGTTTAAGGAAAGATTGACTAGCATGAAACTGTTTGCAAGTAACTCTTCACAATTGCTTTAAGAAACTAAGATCCATTTTTAAGAACAGAGTAAACCCTCAGATAATATATTAAAGAGGTGATCCTCCTTTGGCGCCTGGAAAGTCCATAAAAGCAAATAAATTGCATCTTTTATTTCTGTACTACTACACTGCATTCCTCCAAAGCACTTTAGAAAAGGGTGCATATCTCATACAAACGAGCATTTTCTTTTTCTCCACCCATGATAGCTGGTTACAATCTTAGTAACAGAGAAGCTAGTCATTAGAAAATAAAATGCAGCTCTTATCTAAGTAAAATGTTTGCTCTAAGTAAAATGTTTTTTAGGAAAATATATTGATTCCACTGAATTTCCATCAGAAAAAGTAAAAATAAATCAAATTCCTCATTCTGGTACTGTTGATGTGTTTCAATTATCATTTAGATATTCTTTTTTGATTGTTGGAAAAGATATTTAGCTGTAGTACTAAGATAATTTTAGCATAAAATCAAGGTGAAATAACACAGACATTTTTGCTTTCATAACTAAAAATATTCAGAAGCTTTGTTCTGTACAAAATTTAATCTAATTCTTCCAGTTTGCAATGGAAAGTAAGGTTTTTCTACATTTGATATTCCAGCCATATATAAAGTACCACTTCTTTCTTGCAAAGAATACGAATGCTCACATAAATAGAGGCAAGAAAAAATAAAAAGTTCAGGAAATAGGAGTGAGAGAAAGCAAAAAAAGGGAGCAGAGCAGAGCAAGAAGATGAACTAAAACCAGTTATCAGCAAGAAAGAAATGCTTAAAAAAAGGGAGAGGGAGAAAGAAAAGACAGGGTAAGAAGTCAAACATGAGGAAAGAGGAATACAACTCCCCCCCCCCCCAAAAAAAAAAAAGCATACACTTAGTAATGACAACAAACTTTTACCTTCATCAGCTGTGGCCTCACCTTACAAAAACGTACCTCCCTCACTAATGCGTTTAAAATCTGAAGCCTAAATAATTTATGTGCTGCTACAAGAATTTCTGCCTTTATACAAAACTCACATTCTTTGCAAAGAAAGGTCCGTATTACCTCCAAGAGTAACAGCAACCCAAACTGTTCGGAAAGTGGAAGGGGAAATACAGTACATCTATAGTCTCAGATTAAATCAGCATTCAATTACTCTAGAACCCCACTTGTAAATCTTTACAATTCCCCATTTCACAGTGCTCCAAAGCATCAGAAGCGAAAAAAGCCAGGTTCTGATTTCAGTGTAGTTGCCCTGTACCTAGTGGCCCAGAATACAAACTGTCTGCACATTTGTTATTTCCAAAATAGAAGCGGAGTAGCCACACTTGCTTCTGTTAATTTATATTAGCATAAATAAGAGAAAAAATTTAATCCTTGGTCTGTGGAATTAGATCATCTTACTGAAATATCAGTGCAAAATTGTAAAAATGTAATACCTAGGTATAATTCTTCCATATTTTTAAACATAAAAAGTTATATTTTATTTCTCCAAATTCCCCTTCCACTTTTATTTTAGACTCTGTATGTGAAGTCTGACATATTTTTGGTCTCACAACCCCTGTGAATAAAGTATACTGATTTTAAATAGATAATAGGTAAAAGTGACCTAATTTTATATTTCCCTTCATATCCCTCAAGGCAAAAGACACTGCAGAATTTGGATGCAACACTAGCAAACTGCCTATTTTCTGAAAAGAGTTATTAAATTCCAGTAATACTCTTCCATTAAGTAGGCAATTTTGCTATGAGCTAGATTCTGTTTGAGCTGTACCTCTTCATAAGGTCAGAAGAAGTGACCTTCTCTTAAATGTGGAATACTTCACATTTAGCAAATAATGGGCATTCTACAACTGAAATGCCTGTTCAGCTAGGCATTAGGTGACATATAGATCTCATTTTGGCTCCTATAACACAGTATCCAAATTATCTAAGCCAGAATAGATGGTTTAGTATTGCTGCCGTTATACATCAGACACAAACTATTGCCCTCCAAAACAAGGTGAGACTGGGAAAGGATATAAAGCCTGGGAATACTCCTAAAGACAAGGGGATGGATGCCATTTGGCAAAATCTGGCCTTAAATCCTTGTACAAAAAAGTCATTTGCCTGACCTAATACACCAGAGGTGTTGGGAGTGAGGCTATGAATGCTGGCCCTGCTGTGCTCAGTGGCAAACTTCTCCCTACACCATTGGCTTTCATGAAACCAGGATTGCACCTAACCGGCTCAAGTGGCATTTCGAGTCATCATACAAAAATCCTGAAAAATACAAAATCTTCAGAGCAACATGAACTGTAAAATACTACTACTGAAAATATGCAAACAAATCAGGAATACACTATTGCTTTCTACTTTATATGGTATTTCTCTCATTGCATCTGTAAGGTAATTTGAGTGAATAATCAAATAAAATCATTACTGGCTTCTTCATCATTTCTATATAAACATTCCATCACTTCATTTCATCACTATTTACAGTAATAATTAAATATAATAAAACTTTATATATTATTTCCTATGCACTCCTGAACATACTACTTGAGAAGAATTTCGATTTTTTCAAGAATACCATCAGCTTGAGAAGCAAGTAAAATTGCAAATTGCATTAATGGCTGACTTTTTCTTTTCTTTCTTTCTTTTTTTTTTTTTTTAAGAGAAAAGCAGCTTGTTTGTATATTGTTCATCACTCTTCATCTGTACAAGCCTACAGAGAAATATCATTTTCCAGATTATCACCCTGTTAGCACAAGGAAGGAGAAAGAATAATGTATCATAGATTATAAAATATAATTAAAGCTTGCGCAGAAGAAACATCATTAAAATTAAGTCAGCCTGCCGTAAAAAAAAAGCGCAGCCCATTAATTACAATGGGGTGGAGGAAAGAGAAGAAAGTGGCAAGTAACAAACTTATCTTTAGATGCTTCAATTAATTTCACCCATAAAACTGTCAGTACACCATGGCACATATAAATTCCATAAATATGATTTGGATGACTTTGCAAAGACTGCAGTCATGAATAATGTGAATGCCAAGTACCCAAGGACTGTAGATGAAGATTAAATCCTAAGGTCAGAAGTTATCATTGAACAGCAAGTACTGAATGTGGTACTTGCATAAATGCTAGAAGGGGTTAATATGGATCAGTTTTCAACCACTGATGAAGAGACTGAAATGGATATGGAAGAGTTACAGAAGAATCCCTGGAATAGGAAGAAATCTCTTTTCTGGCATAAAAGGAGTTCATGTGGTCATCATGTACATTATTCTATATACTATATTACATATAATCTATTCCTGTATACGGCTGAAATCTGTATGCATTTGAACTCACAGTAGAGCACTGCAAAACTAGAAGACATGTACACGTGCATGTTACGTATGGATGAACGCATAAAGCCAATCTTTCTTTCTTCCAGGGAGGCAAAGATCTAACATAACATAGCAATTTCTTTTGAAGTTGCTATGGAAGAAAATGTTGCACAGCTTTGCAAATAACAAATAACTATAATAAGCAAAAGAAACACTCAGGTTCAGGAAAATGAAACATTCAAAAGTTAGTTAAAATATTTCTGAGAGAAAATGCTTTAAATATTTCTTTTAAATGCTGTACCACAAAAGCTGTCAAAACCCTGTCACCCTTCATTTTGATTTCATTTTTTCTACCTAGTTAAACTTATGCTAACAAGTCTTAAGTTCTTCAGTTCTACAGTATAATTTCAGAACACATCAAGAATTTAACTGTATACTCTGGTAAACTGAGCCATAAATACAATGGAAAATATTGAACACTGTATGAAGTATTTATGGTAGCTTTATTTCTCTTAGAAAACTGAATCCATGAGGGTCTCTATCAGGGAAAAAAAAAGTCTTTCAATCTTGGAAAAAGAAAAAAGTGCTTTAAATTTAAAAACAAACAAAGCCATCTTACATATCACTTCAGGAACAAATAACTTTCAGATGCTTTTGTTCAGCACAAAGTACTTGTTCTGAGAACAGCACATGGTAGCAAATAGCTCAAACTCCAGGCAAAAACCAGATTTGAAAATTTATATTAAAAACATGACTGTGAACTCCCACATCTGAGGAAAGGTCTTAAGCATGGAGCTACATGACATTCTGAAATAGGCCTCACTCAGCTTCTCCTGCAGGTGCTCCTTTCTTTTTGGGTGCTCCAAAATACTTGGACATGCACCAAAACAGGGACTGAAGTAGAAGCATTACTTTCCAAGTGATCACAGCCACCTACATACCCCCCTTTTTCCTGTCTCAATTACAAAAAATGTCTTTGAAACAAACTGCAGAAAAGAATCACCAGAAAAGACTGAAATTAAGTCACCTTATAATACAATATGGCTCTAGGGATAGGATGGGAGCTAGAAGTTGTGATTTCAAATCTTTTCAGTCAAGGGAGAAAACTGAACCTTGTGCTCCGTGCCTAGGCTAAGCATTGCCTGAACTGAGAGCGTGATGTCCTCCTGCGTTCTGACATTGTGACTGGCTTTAAAGTTTGGCCCTACATTTCTATTGCTTTACTTCTATTAAAAATCCTGAAATGGAAAAACCCAGCATTCTAAGTAAAATTAACATTTGTTTTGAATTAAAAAGAAATTAATTGCAATTTTTTTATTTCGAGAAAAAATTGGGAGAATGTTCATTTTCACTGGATAAAAAAAGGTTCCTCTGTGAGGAAACCTCTCCCTTTCCGTTCCCATGGAGGGGGAGAAAGAGTACACACTCAGCTATGCAGGCAACAGAGAAAGCAATGAAACCGTTCCTGGAGTGGCTGTAACAACATGTCTTTACAGAATAAAAAGGCACATCACTACAGAGGTAAACTGAATAAAAAGAGAGAACAAATGCACACACAGGAACACATGTATGCAGGAATCTGAGACTTTAAATAATCTTTCAGAGGAAAATACAACAAAGTAAGAAAAGTCAATCCTTATTTTGTAAAATAACAAACAATCCAGTGTTTCACCTTCACGTGATTCTTCCGATTCTTCTTCCCAAAGCATCAGTCTATTCCATACCAGTTTTCATCTCAGATCAAAGCGTTATTTATCAAACTTGCTTCTACCAACAGTTTAAAGTGAACCCCCCTTGTGGTACACACTGGACGCTGCAGTTCCCAGTTCCCCACCCCCCAAAATTCAATGTGATTTTTAGAAAATCTGCTATTGCTATTTATTTATTTTTAATGAGGAAAATGAAAGTACTCGTGCATCTCTGTTAAAAGACTTCAGTAACGTAGGGATCTGCAAGGAGGGAATTTATGTTCTCTTCACTGGGGTAATACTCTCTCCTTGCTAGAATAACCATGCCACGGGAGGAACATACTCTGCTATGAATGGGCAGCTCCTAGAGAAAGCACTGTCCACGCTTGGCCTCCTGCAGCAGAACGGTTCTCCAGACACAGTAATCTTCCCCAGGGAAACACAGGGCAATGCATCACACCAGCACTATGTACCTTCACCTTTTTGTATGTCTCCATAACCTGGAGGAACCCACTGCTAAGAAGTGGTGAAGACACCAATGTGGAAAAACACAAAACGCATTTCCAAATGCATACCATACTGAGTACTGCTGTATGGCATCACATTTCTCATCTCAGCAGTTGTCTAAATTTATCTATACTCTATATAAAATGCTTGTATCTCTCCATATTGGCATTCTTTTATCTCCTCTGACCTGACATGAACCATTCAAACAGTTAAACAATGTAATGCACCAAAAATATGAAAGTTTGGAGTAAATACTTTAATTCCATCATGAAATAGAGTAATTCAGGAGATTAAGAAAGCGATTTTGGCTCTTCAGTGGCTTTGCACACAAAAAAACTCCCCATCATTTTTAGAGTGCATTGATTAGCATAGGACTTTGCAAAATTAAATTTGCCTGTGATCAATACCAGCAGTGCTGGAACAAGGGAGCCACTTACATCCTGCTGTTTCCGGTTTCTGTGTTGGTACTATACACACTGATCTTCATATGACCTTAGGACTAATACTTGTATAAAGAATCATTTGCCCAGCAAACAGAGTTTGTTACTGTTATATCAGAACACATAGCTGCCTAAAGCTTTATTTTTCCTAGGCACTACACAAGGTTAGCATAGTATGCCAATAAGACTAGCAGCAGAGCATAGGACAAGATACACTACAGAGCAAGTCCAAGAAAAAAGACCGAGTTCATTTGAGATAAATCCTAAAACTAGTTACTTTCAGATCCCCTAAGAAGATCTGGATGTCAAGTAGACAGTATTACTTTCTCCTCCTTTTCCTCCTCCATATGCCACCATACAGTCTCCTTTATCTCTTTTTTTAAAAGTTTATCTATAGGTTGGCATCAGGATTTCTTTTTTTAAGGAAAAAACCCCCCAGAAATTAAATGAAACAAAATAAAGGGATGCAACTGTATTTGAGGACACAAATAATGAGGGGTACCAGAGAAATTATAACTGGCATCTTCATTTACAAAGGTACCTAAGTCAGGCACATATAGTAGGTAATGGAGCATGCAAGTTAAAAAACGTGTTGATTTAATGTTAACCCCTAATTTGCATTTCAACAATGAGTACAAAATATGGTGGTTTATGAGTAACGAGTAATCAAGAGCTTAAAAGTGTACCAGAAATCAACTCTCTACTTTTTACCAGCCTGTACTCAGTGTATCTGAGTGCTCCCTGCAGAAGTAGCCCTTGATTGTGTTATATGTACTCTTATACTGCTCTCTTCGCAACAGTATCCATCCATATTTACATTCTGTTTTAGCAAAACATGCTCTCCCGGAAAAGAGAAAAGCCATCCCTCTATTTTCTGCAATGCTTCATGACAGTTAGGTTTCAAGCAATTTAGTCAGGGACAGAAGAGGAGCTCTTTACTTCAGGAACTCTGAAGAACAAAAACCGAAAACAGAGTAACAAACAAACAAAAGACAACATTCAGTACCAGCCTAACAGTTTAGGAAGACAATGATGTGAAGTTCCTTTGCTTCAACAGAAGGAAACCACAGTACTTCATAATTTGACAGTGCCTGTTTTCTTCAAGTTCTTAAGTGGTCTTCATGGCACTGAGATTTGAGTAGCTAACATATGTTGCACAGTTGTGCTTGTCAAAGGATAAATCTTGGCTCAAGTATTAATATATTTATTCTCATACAGTAAAAGTTGAGCTAGTGAAACAGTATCATATTTAGGAGTTGTGAACTGAGAATGAAGGCTAGAGTCCAACTCTATGTCTACTGAAAAAAAAAAAAAGGAGCTTTAAAAATTAGAGGATGAGATGCACGGGAGAGTAAATTTCCCTAACACGTACTTGCACACCTGAGACAGGAACAGAGCCTGTGAGCAAGGCCACGCACAGACGCCCCTCCGAAGAACAACGCCTCCACTGAGGACTTCTCAGTTTCTGCCTTTTTATCATTTCATAACAAATGGGCTCTGACTATGTCAGATGGCAAAAAGTAGTTTCCTGTATGCTGCTATAGTGCAAAGAAGATCTGTGTTCTGCTGGCATGCACCTTTCTTTTCAGACTTTAAGAAGAAAATGTTAGAGGAGATTGTCTCCGTTAAAGATATAAATAACAATTTTGCAGCTAGTGATCCCATCTTTGAGTTAAGAACATCTTATAGTCAAATATCTAATAAATCGTGTTTTGCTGCTGTCATCTCTAGCCCCTCAAGTAATTCTCAAAAGTTGAAGTGATTTTTTAGCAGTTCTACCTAACTAAAAGATTTTTATTTAAAGCACAAAATTCCATGATGCACTCTGAAAGTATTTTTCCTGAATAATGCTATAAACCAAACCTTCATTTTATTGCTGTGTTTGTACAGCTTTGTAGCTAGGCTATAACTAAAAAATTGAGGAGAACACCTGGTTAAGATCATTTTACTTGTCTCCAGGGATAGAAGGCATCTTTACTAGGAGCCTGTCTATGACAAACTTTTTACTAGAGTTTTTTTTTTTTTTTAATAACTGCAAGATGAACGCTGAATATAAAAAGACTTAAATTCACTATCAAACACCATGATTGATCGAACTTTTACTGATTTTGGCATAACCTTATCAGCATTTGGTAATCAACAATACTATCTGTAGTGGAAAACTGTTAAGGCTAACTTAACTATATATCAAGGAAGCTCTGAAGCACCCCAACATTAAATGTCACTTTTACAGGAGAATACCAAGTAGATTTTTTTGTTTAGTTAGAAAAATACATTCCAGTCAATTCTTGCCAAAGTTTTTCACCTTCCATTAGATGCAAAATGCCTATAAAAAACCTGTTTTGGCAAATTGGTGCTTTGCTTATTTGTCATTGTATTTTTCTATATTTTGTTCAATTGCATGGAACAAATTTCCATTTGTCTGGCCCTGTTATTGCTTATGCTGGCGACACAGTAATCTGCTCCTAGTATTATGAGTCTGACTCTTCTTTACTAATGCTAACTAACTAAAAAAAAGGAAAAGGCACTAGCTTATTGTAGCCATTAAGTCATTAGTAATGCACATTATATTCTCATAACCTCATGTATTTCCTTCTTTAAGGACAAAGAATCAGAAATAATGCTTACCTCAAAGACCTTACTTATGCCAAATGGCTTTACATTATGTAGCATCAAGAACAAGAGAAAGCACTAAGTGAAATGAAATGCATTAAGGAAATTTAAATGAGTTTTTTGTTGCTGGTTCTGGTGCTTTTTGGAAGACAACAACGAGATCACCTAAGGGGCTGGTCAGGCTGAGTTTTTGCTGGCTTTATTACCCAGCAGATGGAATGGCAAATGTGTGACATACGGAGCAAGCTATCTTATATGCCAGTTTGTTAAACAGATTGTCTTCATCATCTGACCACTGTTAGAAAGGCAATTGAAAACCACAGGTTTCTAGCTCCTCCATAATGAATGTTAAAAATGCAAATATGGAGCCATTTCTCACCCTTCAAATGGACTGTCAAAACCACACACACAGCGAAAACTCTGCGCAAGCCAATGTGGGTCAGTATCATTTGCAATCCACATCCTGAAGACCCTCCATGGGAACCAAGGAGAATTTACATCTTCAGTGCTTTGCTCACTGGTATTCAGTGGGAAGAGAGTTCACAGTTCTGTCTGTGCAAAGCAACAACAAACAGTGCCTTAAACTTTCAAAAAAGTACTCTCCATACAAGATCTCTGCATAAGGAAACCAGGGAAAGCTTTTGTATTTGTATGTGCTGATAACGTTCTAGGGTACCACTGTYCCTACTGAGTGGTTCTGTGCATTAGATGTGCTGCACTACTATCAGCATTTGAGTGCACAGTCAGTGCAATCGCATGTGCAATAACTGCGAGTAACAAGGCAGTGCGTAAGTGCTCAAATACTTTGAGAAGCAGACTGTTGATTGACAAACAGTATCAATAAACTAAAAACTGCTAGTCTTGCAATRTATTTTGAATAGAAATTAGGAGAAGGGAGTTTTGGAACTGTCTTCCAAACACCATAGCAGGGCAAGAAAATTGATTGTTTTATGCTGAAACTGGAAAAACTTATGGGAAGAACTGTGAGACAAACACCAGAATTCCTGGATGTAAAAAAGTAATATAAGCTCGCGGTTACTTAGGTGTTGCTCTCTCTGAAGGACAGTGGAAGTCTGTACCATGCTTTTACTGCATTATTCCCATGCTGATTTATTTCTGCTGGTCTGCACAGGAGCAACTTGTGGGATCTAGAAAAGAGTATGCTTTTCCCTTTTTGTTGCATAGTTTAACTTCAATTGCTACAATTACAAATACAATGTAAGGCAAGATACGGTTAGTGATACTAACATTTCTCAGGTACTTGTTGTGTATCCTGCTGCCACTTAAGAGTTAAACCAACTGCTAGTTTTGTGGGAACCCCTCACTCCTGTCAGGCTGGCAATATCACTGGGCCTTTATAAGCTCCATTAGATTATAAGGGAGTTTTACTTAATGTAGAACCTGATGCTGCAGAGACGTAGAACATTAGCGACATTCCTGTTCTCTCATCTAGTTGCATGCTGTAGTTTAAGCTTCGAGTCTCTTACTTTTTTAAGATTACCAGAGACAGTTGTGCCTGTCAGGGGGGAGGGGTTGGAACTTTTTGGACATGACTGTCCTTTTCCAGGGCGTTGTGTTCAATAAAGGATATATTCCCTTTCGGTCCTGTGTTGCCATGTAATGCAATAATATTTGTGCCATTGGTGAAATGATTATTTATATTCTTTTTTAACAAAAGATATTTAGAAGAGAACCTTTTCCTCACTAGCACATTTCATCTTTAAAGCTTCCTTCCTCCCATTAAGCCAAGCCCAAGGAGTTGACAATAGCAAGTCCTATGAGAAGAACAAAGTGCACAAATATGCTCAGAAAGGTACTTGGAACTATTAATGTGCAAGAGATGCAACTTTACTGTGAGCCTACAGCAATCTCTCTTTAATGCATATGTTACTTAGCGTGTGAACTGTTGTAATACCTTTTAAATCAAGAGAATAACACTTCCCTCAGGGAATTTCAAAGGTTAGCATTGCTTCAAACACTTGCAAAGCAAGCTACACACAGCTCACAGGCAGTTGGTTCACAGCTGAATATAATGCTGGCTTAAATGTCAGTTAGATGTATTTTAGTGAGAAATGTACCATTTCTTCCTAGCATCATTAAGTCATGAATGCAAACAATTAGCAGAACTACAACTGCTAGATTCATGCTGTCTTATCATTTATGTTAGTACATCCTAGTGCAGTGACACAGTTTCAGCCTGTGCCACTGGAATGCTTTCATTAATTTCAATTTTCGTCCATTCTCTCCACTCACACTCCTAGATAATATTATTATTATTATTTTTAATTTCAATACCATTTCCGTATTGCTTCCTTTGGTACATGCCTAACTGGGCCTATGTGTTTGAAAAAAATGAACTAAACAAATTTTTCAGTTTGAAACTTGAGCCTTTTTGCTTTACAGAGACACTTAAAAGAAATAATATTACTTACTCTTTTTAAAGATAGTTCTTTTAAGCTGATTCCTCATAACACTTTTATACAATTAAATGTTACTACTCTGCTTTTATAGAAGGGTGAAAAGACAGATTAAGCGAGTCTCTCAAGGCGCTGCCAATAGCAAAGGAGAAATAAGAATGAAGGCTAATAAATACATCTTAGAAGCTATATTTGAAGAAAAACTTTTTTGACAGGGATTTTTTTTAAAAACAAAAGTATTTCTGCTGGTGAGTTTTTCTTGGAAAACTGAAAACAAGAGGATTCTTCTGAAAATATTACGTGCTCTCAGTTTTCAGTTGAAATACTTCTTCTTTAACGAGGTGGCCCAATTTTATGCTGTGTAATAATACAGAGATATTTTCTGCCCAGCTCTAATTAGACTTGTAGTTCAGTACTCCACCTTCAACCTCATACTCTATGTTTTGAATTAGAGATGCTCCAATACACCCAAACACATATGACACCTTCTCTATTTCTAAATAATGACTGATGCTAAGTTTCCACCTTTTTACATGCATGACTATATTCTAAAAGATCCTGTGAGCAGTTAGTAAGAACAGGTAGTGAGACAGCTCAGCAAATACAACAGGTGAACCARAAAAGCCTGCTGAGCCCAGAAGATGACTTCAAGGCCTGCAGAGCACACCGTGGGAATCTCCTGCACGCTCTCTGAAATCACAGACTACAAATTGACCAAAGAGACCATCTGAAATCAAAGGCAGGCAGACAGACATGCTCCTCTTAGGATACAACAGAGAAAAACAAACACTGTACTGGGAAGCCTGGATCCTCACTGTCCAGTTTTGAAGAATTAGCCAAATCAAATGCCATTTTTTATTTTGACTTCTTGGGTTGAGACATTTTTTAGTGCTTGTATGATGTGCAAAACAAATACGGTTCTACCTTGTTCAGTCTAAAATCGGGCATCCTTACGCGGTTAGGGCACAGCTTATTCCTGAGGTTTACTTCCACTGAATTACTGGGACTATTTTGAAGCAAGATACTATTCAATGTGAATAAAGGTATCACAATCTAAATTATTATAAACTTCATAAAGAGTAATCATTGTATTCTGTCTTCAAAAAATAAAAAATAAAGTTCATAAACAGCAAGGATCAATAGAGATCCCCAGGATTTGCATGAACAGTTTAAAGCACCACAAAGACAGGAGAAGTAGCCAAAGTTAGAATTATCATATTAATCTAATCTAGTACCCTAAATAAAATTGGGGATGAGGGAAGGGATTTTTAAAATCACTTATGTGCCTCAAGGCATATCTATTTTGTTTTTATTTATTTTTCTCCTTCATATGAATTCTGTGATCCATGAATTACAATAGAAATACTGCTTCAGGTCCCTTAAGTGGGTCTGAAAATTCTTCTTAAAGACTAGATTTTCAGAGAAGCCTGGTGAACAAAGCACCCAGATCTCTTTGAAATAAACAGAARTTGGACATCAGATTTCCACAGTTTCCTTCAAAAGTCCTGTCAGAAAACTGAAATAGAAAAAATGTCAAATGATATGGCTTAGAAAATTTTTTCCTAATGTATTTCAGTGACCCTGCTATAAGAAATCCCCTTCAAGAGTGGAGAAGTAGTTCAGTTCACTACTATTTGGAAAAGTAGAAGTAGAGTCAATTGCTAATTCCAGTAAGAGACCAGGTTATTCATGAGGAAGAATTCCGTTTCTTCTGGCACAATAACTCAGTAGAGGCTCCAGTGGAGAACACCTATGATACTAAATGCATACAACTCTCTTAGAAAGAAATAAGGACATAACATATAACTTAGATGGTAAAGGACAATGAAATACATCAGTATTTCCTTCTCAGGTAGGCTGGCTTTAATGTCTCCAACACTTTAACCTTTAGTGTTAACTGTAAGTGGAATGTTTCCATCATAAATAGTGACACATGCCAATTAATAGTTGCAAGAAAACCTCTATTCTTGCTTTGAAGCGGTAAACTTATGCTATGACAGAAGTTGTTTATGGAAAGATGTTAAGACTGTATCCTCCTTTCTAATTGGAATTTTAATTGTCTTTTGCTTCTTTAAAATTACATGCTATTTGATATTTTCAATTAATTTGAGAAACTAAAAAAAAAAGAATCCATTCACTGAAAAAGACAAATAAAAATATACACCTAGGGTGGAGCTGAGGCAACCTTTTCTTAAAGGCATAGTTAGGATTCACAGTGATTTTAGTAAGAGCTGATTTAGGCCAATGCTGAACAAATCTGAAGATCTGACTTCAATTATTCATGATCAGACTCAGTACAAATTGTAATAGAGAGGAAAAAGCAAGAAAAATAGTATCTCCTGAATTTTTTTTAAATCCCATCACACCTGTCAATGAACCTTCCTAATTAATAAAAATTCACTTCTCTGAATATTGTATCCCGGTCCAAGCTGTCATCAAAAAYGCATGCAGAAGCTGTTAACCTTTAAAATCTGCCCTTCAGTGCAGCTTGAATTACTTTGCTCATTGCTAACCCAAGGTGCTAAATGTGGTATTTAGCAGGAGCTTAAACCACTTAAATTAAAATTGGCAACTGTGAGAAAACAAAAACACTCTGGTTTGACTTTAGATGCTTGGTTTCTTTTACCTGTATTGCCTACTCTATGGACAGATCAACATATCATGTAAGAATTTTTACTTCATTACACACTCTACCATTGGAGAAGTTCGCCAAAGTAAATAACCAATCTGACAAAGAAAGAAAAGGTACTTACAGAATAATGTCCTACGCTACACTGGGTCACATGAAATAAACAGCATTTCTGAAGTGAATGATACAAAGCAGCTTGTTTCAAAATTAGTATCCTTACTGTAACACTGTTCCTATGGTCAATACGGATTACCAAGTCATGGGAATAGCTTCCTTCCAAAATAAAATGACAACAGGGCAGGTCAGCGTAGCCTCACGTATTTGAAAAGGTGGGCTAGTTAACAAACTGGTACTTCTATGGCCATTACAATACTTTTGGGGGGGCACCCTCGTACCAATCTTCTACAGGATTTTATTAAGGAAAAGCATCAACTGAATCGGTAAAGCCTCTTATTGAACCTGTGACAAATTTTCAAGCATTCATCAGAATTCTGTTAAATCAGGAGATTACCTTTAAACTAGTATGCTTTACACAGGAAAACAGATACAATAATTTTTTGACTTAGTCAATGAATTACTATAACTAGTGAGCAGCTCGTGAGTGGGACGGAGGGTATGACTCTGATAGATTAACGAGAAACCTCCTCAGGGTACAGGAGCCAAGCAGGACTCTGCCACCAGACCATTTGTGCTTTGCTTTTATATAAAACAGCTGCTTCCAAAATGAAAGATACTAAAAAATATCTATTTGTGTGCAAACCCTTTAGCAGGCAGTTTGTTACGGACAGCTGCTATCAGGAATCTGATAAACGCACTAAGGATCAAATCTTTATACCTGACTCGTGTGGAGTGAAATCCTATACAATCTGATAAAAGACACAAGGATTTGGTCCCAAAGGAGCAGATATCAAGCCTGAATAAAAGTTCTGCCTCCTAGAGCAGAAACCAGAAAGCAAATCTGCACACAATCCCACATCATCAGTAGGGTAAAAAAAATAAAAAACAAAAACAAAACTTGAACTGTTATATCCAGTAAAAACACAATCCTTGCAGCTCTTTTTGACTGCAAAAAAGCTATCAAAGGAAATCAGGATACAGCTACCTGAATTTGAGCTGTTGGTGCCAGAGACTTCCCCTACTGCAATTAAGAGAATCAAGAAATTCTGAAGAAACAAACATGTCATTTATTTGTCCTATGTCTATACTGAAGATAGCAAGAATTATTCAGCATTAAAAAATAGCGCACGAAGTGGCCATTGCCTTCCTCATGTATCCAAAAAACTGTTTCAGGTTCTTAAATCGGGAAGAAAATGGTATGTTCAAGGTTCATCTGCATATGGAAAATGGCTTCTTGCTCTCAACAGTGCTCACGCCACAGGCCTCCTGACCGCTAGCGAACGCTACGCCCGCGCGTGCTGCGGCGCTCGGAGCGGAGGAGCTGCGACGCTGCTCTCGGCGCCCCGTGGAACGCGCGCTGCTGCCGCGGGGATGCCGCATCGCCGCATCACCACAAATACGCATCTCCCCGTAGACACAGCGCAGCATTCCACAACCAGAGCGAGTTTCGCTATCGACMACCTCAGCAACGAGCAACGGAGCACAGAGGTAACAAAAGCTCACTTAAATACRCCACAACTATTGCTTACCAACCTCATATTACACGTATTGACAAAGAGTATAAAGCAAATTGGGAGCTGAAATAAGATGGCTGCATTTCAGCAACCAATTAATTCTCTTTTTGAATGTCTGGATGCTCCCCCGAAAGGTACATTACTATATTCTAGGCTTAAAACTAATGCATTTTTTATAGACAGACAGACAGACAACTGGCCACCATGGCAGACTTAAACTGGTATAAAGTTTAGTCCCATTTATATATGAGAAAAGCCAGACCAGTTAAAGTACATAAGTGTAACTGCATTACGGGAAGTTACCTGTAGATATCTAAATATACAGAGCTTTAGAGAGAAAGAAATGTCAGAAGAGGCTAAAAACATAAAATAAAGAGAACACAACATAGAGAAGAAATTACTTATGAATATGGCTATATCCATACATTTTTCTTTTTTACTCCAGGCGCATATTTCCCACTGACTTCAATGCACATCCAGTATACAGGTCAACAACATGACACAGAAAACTAAAGTGAGATCACTATGATAAGTCATGTTCCAAAAAGCTAGCATTATTTGTAGAATAACCATTTTAAACATCTTTTCCAACAGAAAACTCACTATGTTTCTGCTGATGTCAGTAAAAATAAAAAAGGCTAAAAAGATCAACTGCACAAAAATATAACAGTAACAGCCCATCCAAAAATGCTGAAAATTTCATTTTATTACTGTATCAGTTTACATCCTTTTATTTCATCTACCTCCTCAGAAATAAAGAATGACAGTAAATGAACTATTTATAGTTATAAAAATAGTGACTTCCATCTGCTAGAACTTGGAATTGCTGTGTCCCAACAACTTGCATGCTTGATGAGAATCTATTTTTCTTGATGAGAATTGTATTCTGCTTGAGCAGAATATAATTAGGTAGTGTGACTGATGCATAATGTCACTTTGCACTACAGTATACTGAAAACAACCACCCACCTCCTCACCCACCCCCAATATGCCAGACCCACAGTACATGCTTGGTATACCAGATAAACAGGAGCTTCGAAAATTCTTGGGACATTATGTGGAATATCACAGCAAACGCATCTTTTCCACTTTGGAAAGCTCTAGAGGACTAACATCTCAGTATTCCTGTGTGCAAATCAGTACGTTATTAAGACAAGCAGCAAGCAAACACTAATAAGAAATAGTAATATTTAGATGGTGATACTAAGAACCTGGGAAAAACAGAATACAAGATCAGAGTGCAGCGCTTCTCATTTTTAGTCTATCGTATCTGAGCAAAAATTCAAATCTTCAAAAGTCCTTAAGTGACCTCATAGCACCATGTTCCTATTCCTTATGCACCTCAGATGTTTATGCGAGTATCAGTTTAATTGTTCACTGCGGCGCATGCCAGGTACACTCAGTGTTGTCAAATGAAGGTCTCACCAAAAACACAACCGGCAGATAAACTGAATAAACTGAACCATTCAACCATCTTTAGGAAGATTAAGTACACTTTATTCCTAAATGAGTGCATCAGAACTTTGTGGATTAATACAATAAATACATAAGCTTCACATTTGCAGCTGATTTATCTTACCCTGCTCAAATCTTTCCACGCAGAAAAACACTAAGAAATGAACTCTCTTGGGGCATACTAGGAGAAGTTTGCAGTGCTACCATTTAAATTGTAACTGTGCTTTAGAAAAGGTTCTTCCCAGCAATTTCTATCAGCAGTATTTTTTCACATGAAAGAGGAGGAAAAGAATTATATTTAAATATACCTTCAGGTCTAGGAAATAATTTAGTAGCCAAAGTCTTGTAGCAGTACTCAGAAAAAAGAGCACTTCCACTCTCGAATCTGCAGGCTTTTATGGGCAACTTGTCTGTAGCTTGAGGTTTGGCTTATTTAGGAGAATCAAATCCCTTCAGGTTCATCACAGAGGTAAAACAATTCTGATTTCAAGGTATGCTTTGAGTACTTTATTATATTTTTCATTCAATGTTAAAATTTATTTTTCACAGATAAATGACACTTTTGAAAGSGACCTTCTCTTTTCCTCTTGAATAACTCCAACTGTAAAATGTTTGTCTGACAAGTCGGTGACTGAGTGAAAGTAGAAATTTTAGYTTAAATGCCAACAGATTTTCAGCATCAAAAGAGTCCAACTTATTGCTTCACTGAAACAAAATTAAGAGCAGAAATCCCACAGAAAATCAGTTTTTATATGATGTCTTCCAGTGTTCAAGTATATTTCTCATTTATTTAAATCTTGCAGGAAATCACTCCGAATAAACACTCGGAATTAAGGCAAGGTTAAATAGTATTATGTTAAATACCACTTATGATTCACTGAGGACAATTAACTCTCCAAATTTAAACTGTTTCAAATGATTGTGGTTAAACCTATCAACCACTTTCCTACAAGAATTAAACTGGAGACTTTTAATGGAATCTAGACCACTAAACCCCACTGACTGCAGTGAGACTCCGGCTCCTAAAAGGGTCTGGCATCGGTGGATAAACCTTAGCCTTCCAACAGAAGACTAGATACGACTATCTTGACTATACCGAGGGATGAACCACTTTTCACATTATGCTTACTACAACAGTCCTCASTTTTTCAACGAGGACAACTCCTCTGAACAGCAGGAGGTTAAAAACGTCCTTTCTCCTGCTGACCCCTTTGTTATTCAATGTATAATTAGCTTTTCATGAACTGAAGAGTATGCAAGTTAACAAGTGGCAAAAACCGTTGACAGTTAAAGATCATTTAAGTTTGGGTTTCCTCACAGTGAAAAAGTGAGAGGAATATCCAAGTATCTACTTGCCTGACTGCTTTACTGGAAAAGTAGTCCCACTGCAATCAACTCAAGTACACACAGAGAAATTAGGCCTCCTAAACGAAGGACTAAATGGTTCCATTTCTCATTATAATATATATGCCTTTGCTTGTGTACAAGTACATACACAGTGACGTGCTCATGACCTTTACAGTACTCATCAGTAGCACCCTGCAATGCTATTATATTTTTAAACTCTTACCCCCCCCGTTGGTGGACATAATTGTAACACAACAGGGTTTGCCTGATCAAAACATGCACGCTTTTCTTTAATCAATCTATTTTAACTTAGGAGGGATAGGAAGGGCTTATTATGTGTACATGTGGGTTGCTAAAGCAATTTGTATACATATTTTACTTCTTTCAGTTATTTATATTTGCTTGTATGTATCTTAAGAAAGGCCAAGCATGAAATTAGAGCTGTAAAGCACGTCAGAATTTATTGATATGACTCTGCTCTGCGAGCTCAATAGGTGTGCAGCAAAGCAAGAAGGGTAAAGGGGCTGAATTATTCATTGAACCTTTAAGCACCAGCAAATAACACTTGCAGTGAAGAATGCACGTTTTGCAATAGTAGGTGTGAGGTGTACACATAAAAGAAAACAGATGTTCCAAAAAACATTACGAGAGCATTACAAAGCCTGCTTTTTATAAGTAATTCTGAAGCAAAAGAGACACTAGCAAGTTATTTACAGGAGGCGCACAGCACGAATGGGTTTTTCTATTTTATTTAGCGTAACACCTTGAACACTGCACCTACTGTATCAGCTTACAGGGAAAGTTAAACTGATAAAACAAGTAACTGATAAAAGGAAAAGACTTTCCTATCAAGCAATTACAGTACTGCAATAAAGAAGCTGTTACTAACATAAACTTAGCATGAGAAATGAAAATATGTGAACTATACCAAACTCACTGTCTCCCTCTCTCTCTATATAACATATGTCACATAGATGTTATAACACAGGCAAATTACTTCTTTTAAGTTCCAGCTTCCATTCCTGTTTCCATTTCTGTGATTGCTAATTTTCCCAGAAAAATCCTTTGGGCCTGAAATTATCTTTGAGCACAAAATTAATTGTTTTGATTTTTTTTTAGCTACTCAAATTTTAAAAGTATATTTTTCTACCATATAGTCAAAAAGAAATCTTTAGTATAAATAATTTAAATGTTCAGGCATTATTTCTATTTTCAAACTTCACTGAAAATGTAGAATGTAAGACAGAAAAGCAAATACGGTGAACATCAGCTAAGGATTCATATATACACGCACATATACATACATATTATTTCTAGCTCAGAATCTGACTCACACAGAATCACTTTGTCAAATTCTCAATTTATATTTATAAACATAGAGACCCTGAGTCAGTTTAAAAAAAAAAAATACACACACGCTTGTATAAGTTTCAGGTAAAGGACTGCGCAAACCATAAGCTCAGCTTCAAAACTAAGCACCTTCTAAGATTACTGAAATTCAAACACTCCAGCTGGGATGCCTAGAAGGATGAGAAAGGATGGAGCTACTTGTGAGCAGCCACAAGGCTGAGCAAATCTGTAGGTGTAAGAGACCAATGCAACCCACTGCAAGAAAGTGCTGAGAACCTAAGAAACAGACTCAACAAATTAGCTGGTATATTCATGTTTGTCTAAATACCCAAGCTGTGGTATAAGAAGGCAAAGAATTTATCTTTGCTGTGCACCCTGTCAACAAGTGGAGAACAAACTTCTCTCAGGGTTTCAAATATTGACTATTCCACTGTCAATAGGGCTCTTGCACAGGTACAATAGCACAAAACTTGTCTGTTCTGCAAATTAAATAAGGTATGATGAGTAGGACTTCATAATATGTCCATTGTCTCTATCCCCATGTCCACCCCCAGCATAAGTGGTATCGCAACTGGAAGTACTCTAGTTCACTTGGATCAGACCCGGGGAGCAGCAGACAGGCAGCAAGGTTTAATCTTGCTTGACAGGTAATTGAACTTACTGCGGACTCCATCTTTAGGCTTTTTGATTTAAACAAAAAATAAATCAGATTTAAGGTGAAATGCCCCATCAGTACTAACTTTAACAAGATTCATTTTATAGCATGCACCACTCAATTCATCGCTGAATGTAAGCAAGCCACTTAGTTGCTAAACACAAACGGAAGCACAACTCCCATTTGAATTAACAGTGAAAATAATACAACAATGAAAATAAAGAGTGAAAATGGGAAGCTGATATTCTATAAGAAGATGCAATACTCTCTTCATACTGAATTAACACTTGTCCAAAGGTATTCAACTTGCAGGGAAAATACTTGTTTTTATTACTATGATACTTTTGTGACAGATCCAGAAACTGTAATATTTCACATCTTCAAATAGGTTTCTGTGTTCATGGCTCTGGTACTTCAATTTGTTTTGATTTCACCTTTTGTTGGCCTAATCCTAACATCGTAACCCTCGTCTACTGCTTCATCTTCTGAAGGACCACTTATGGTATCATTTGGGGTGGGGTGGGGGGGTTAATCTTCATTTCTGTTATCATTTTGTACCTCACAATGCAAATATTCTGCTCCTCCTTTTAATTTCCATTGTATTATCATACAGACTTTTCAAGTTTCCCATCTGCTTCTTAAAACATAGGAAGCGTGAGAATGACCACACCAAACTAGGCCAATACTGTGCCAATCTGGTATCCTGCCTCTGACAGTGGCTGAGATCCAGTGCCTAGGAAAGGGTAGGAGATCTTGGGCAATCAGAAAGGGATAGTTCCCCAAAACACTCCCTTAGCCTCCAGCACTTTGTGGTACAGGAGCTCTTTTTATAACAAACCACACAGATTTCCACTTCTGCTTTTATTCGGGTTTCTTTGAGAATTTGATGTACTAACTGCTCTCATTAACCAGAACAAGAAAGCAAAGCACAGGAATTTTGGCTCCTGTGGACCATATCAAACTTACTAAAAAATTCAAGTTTCTGCCTCCCAGGAGCGCACTTGCCCTGCTTGCCACTTCTGTCAGAAAGGACTGCACATCTAGCAGAGGCAGCAGGAACAAATGTGCGTCCCTGTCTCGATGGTTGCAGCTCGCAGTTTGAGTCAGCACAAAAATGACTCGGAGTGGGAACCACAGTCATTTCTATCTGTTGCTCCTGCTGTGGCATTACTAACCCTTTGACAGCGAGAGAGAGAGAGACAGAGAGAGACAAAGAAGCAGTGGGTAACAGGCATCTGTAACGTCTTAAACTGCAGCAACCACAACTGGAGGAATAATGTTGAAGTTTGACATCACAGGAAAGACTATCACGTTACTGAGGACAGCTATGGGCAGAAGCAGCTTAGAGCCCTACTCTGGCATGGGCAGATAGATCCAGCCAAACTGAATTTGAGGGGAAGTATCAGTGGAGTAGTATTTCTCATATGTCACATGTTAGACCACTTGTTGAAAGGACATTTAAGACATGCATTGCTTCCTATTTTCACTAAAAACTTYATAAATTTGCTAATCACAAAAATTAGCTAAATCTCAAAAAACATCACCTCTATGTCAGCATGGCACAGCCTCCTTCTTGTGACACAGGTCACTTCCTCAATGAGTTATCATCCTTGAACATTTGGTTACTCTTTTCCTATGCCAGGCCAACATACCATCAAAAAGCACAACAGGCAGTTTAAAGCTTTAAACTCTTAAATAAGAAAACAGGGTTGCAATGAATTCTCCTCTCATTTCCTAACAACTTATGTATACCTTTATATAAAAGAAATTCTCTTGTTTTGAAGTTTGTACAAAATAAATAGCTTTTCCAAAGAATGGAGTAATTCAACAGTACTTCTACATTGAATTAACTGCAGCAGGGTTTTTTTTTTGCTTCACTACAAAGAATGAGAGCTATGCATGAAATGAAAGCCATATAAAATACAGCTCTATACATAAACTTAGCATTATTTCCTGGGCACAAATGTTGTATCCTCTTTGATACCATTGTTAAAACAAGCAGCTGGCTCTTACAGAAAGATTCTGTTAATGCAAGTAGTATCTACATGTCTCAAGCAAGACCAGAAAGAATCCCATTTTGGTAGGACTCGAATAAGTCATGGCTAGGGGCCAGTTAGTCAGTTATCTGAATAACTTCCAATTTGATAACTGAGAGGGCACAGAGATACAGAAGTGTAAAGTGAGGTTGTAAAGCAAACCAGGAGTAAAATAGTGACAGACACATATTTCTGAACCTGATTCACTGTTGCATCCACTGAAATGCTCTGTCCTACCCCTACTAGCCCCCAAACACAACCCCGAGGATGGCTTTTAGAGGGCTTAAAAGGACCAGCCCTTGCTAGACTTTTGCCTGCTGCTCTAGAAGATACTCCAGGAAGATGACTGCACTCCCTTTACAAACCTTAATACAACAACTAAGTGTACTGGAGCAGAAACTCCCACATAGGCAATTCTACTTTTGCAGAAGTGTGTGAATGTCCCTACAGCCTAACCACACAGCCAGGTAGCCTCTCAGTGTACCCTGTTATGCCCCAGGAACCCTTTCAGCATAAAATGAGCTAGAACAACCTAAGGAAAAGGTTGTGAGGCCCATGAAATTACTTGATGAAAGTATGATGCTTTTCCTTCTTATATTTCTTTATCATCTTTGTACTCTGTTTAAGATTTCAAACATAGGTCTACTTTGCTGGGAAGATATAGATCCATCCAGGACCTATTCTAGCTGACTCTCTTTGAGCCAGCAGTCCCCCAGCAGAAGTTAGACCTCCAAGGAGAATGGAGCCTCATTACTCCAGGCTGTCTAGCACAAAGATTGTAGAACTGCATCTGCTGCTGTCTCCTGATAACACCCTGCTCACTATTTAGTAACTTCTGGCCAGCGAGTGCACATTTCCTTTTCATGTCCTTCATTCTATGTTGTCGTGGTTCTGTATTTCTCCACGTGTAACTAAAAATCCATCTATCTAACCCGAATCCAAGCCTGTCTAAATCACTCTGAAGTTTATTGCTTTCTTTGGCAGTTTCAGCTCAACAGAGTATTTCATCACATTTCAAGTTCTTTCTCTTGAGTCTTTAAACACATAGCAAACAAAAACCTTCTTAATAGCTTTCTATCTGGAACACAATCAGTTCACTTCCTTTGTATCAAACTGTGTCCACTCACATATTTTCTGGCTGCTAGTCTCCGACACCACGCTTCTCAGACCCTCAATCCTTTCCGCAATTTCTGACTTTGAACTTTAGTCATTTGTAGCTCAATTCCAAACAATTAATCAGATAACTTCTACCCCATCACACCAGAGAGGAGAGGTGAGAAGTCTCTTAACTTCTCTCCACACAGTTTACTGTATAAAAACCTCCAAAAGTTCAGGAAAAAAAGAGGAAAAATTAGATGCAGCAAACAGTTCACTCCCAGAGATGTCTATCAAAGGGATCGCTATCTAAGCTCCAGATGGCAGGTCTCCTACCGGAAGCAGCTGGTCCTTTGGCAGCATGTCCTCAAAAAATGCCAATGGCTAAGTCCGTCTGTGGTAATTCAGGGCCACCACAGGAATATTATGCTGAAATTATTTCAGTTGTACAAGCTAAACAAAGAGTGGACCAGAGATGGTGGCCAGACCCACTGCTTTATCGTGTATCATCCATTACGCCATACTTACTGTGCTCTATGGGGGAACATTCAGATGTACCACGTACTTTTAACTGTTTTTAACATAACCACAAAAGGATATTGGTAAACTTGATCTATTACCAGGGCCAGTGTTTCTGATTTCTTCAAGCACTGACATMTATTACTGTGCATGTAAAACGTTTGGTACTAAGTTGTGTAAGAAAAAGAACAGTACATCATCTTTTATGCAGAATGGATGATACCCTTACTTCCTTGCTTAATTTTATTCAGCCCTTAATCAGAATAAATCTTGAAATTTAAGTTCAGTATTATTTGATTTACTACAGTTCCTAAACTTAATGCATTCCATATCTAATATGCTAACCCTAAATTGATTTTTTCAAATCTCTCCTATTTCTGATCAGTATGTTTAAAGCATAGTTCAGCTTATTTCCTTCTTTAATTATCTTTATTGAGAGGCATAATTAATTTGCTTCACCTCTAAGTCCCCTAGAATCTCCTTAAGATAGGAGATGGGTCACTTACCTCCAATCACACTTTTCAAGCCAAACTTTATGTACTTCCTTTTCCTTCTATAGAAAACTCTCCTCAATGTTTTTAAGATGCTGATCAGAGATTCCTCATTACTGTGTTCCTAAGATGACCACCTAGCTTCTCCGGATGGCAGTTTTACTCCGTAGGTGCTCAGCAAACATGTTTTGCGCTCCTGTGTAACACACACAAGATTCGTAACATTGATCTTTTCTAAACCAACTATATTGGTCAACAGAGAATCTAGTCCCTTAAAAATTAGAACACCTTGTAGCTTACCTAAGTACATTAATAGCTTAGGAAACAGACAATGACACACAATGTCAAGATTTCCAGTCAGGCTGCAAAGTCCTGCTCGCTCCACACATCAGTGGCACCAGCTGTAGCCCAATTAAACTCAACAGTGCACAGGTGTTCCCAGAAATGAGTAACAAAAGCAAACTTCCCTTTAGGGTTCTTAAAAAAAAAATTAGAGCCCTTTAACTTCTTCCAAAAACCAAACAAAATGAGAAAATAAGAAAGAGAATGACATACAGTGGAGTAACAACAATCTGAACTATTACTTAATTAAATTCAATATTTTTGGTACAATTAGAAAATACATATGCTCATGGTTTACCTGCACAAATAAAGACTCATGAAAAATTTTAGGGCTTTGACATGAAAGTCCACTTCTGTTTTGGCCCTATTTTTAAGGAGATCTTTTAACCCGGAAAAGTCGCATGCATCACCCAAAAGACAAAATGTAATATTTCTAAGTTCTGCTGATCTGAAGCTTCATCTTTTATCAACATTTGAAAGCAACCTGCAGCAAAGAAAATTTTGTGTAAAAGCAACTCACCTAACTCCCTACAACTTCTGGTGATTGTTCAATATGTCCGAGTAGTGTGGAACCAGTTCACGTAAAATATCAAATGTAAAATGAGACTACCTAATTATAGAATTCCAGAAAGCTCACAGCTGCAATATTCCAAAGAGCTAACTGAAAGAGGAAAACAAGGAAAATAATTCTATGAAAATGTATTAATAAAGAAAAACATTTCATTCACCTCAGAATAACCTGTTCATTAAAAGAAATCCACTTCATTTTCAAACTAAGAAATTAATCAATTTGGAGATTTGAAGAGTTTCATTCATCAGTAAAATATTATTTCATTAAGGCAATAAACTTGCTCTGACAAAATGAGCAAATGGATGTTTATTAATTAAACTGCTAGAGAGCCAAGATACTATGGTACAGTTGTCAGCATGTAAGATTCACAGATTAACATTCTCTTATTAAAAATAAGAGTACTTATACTAAGTAATTGATCTTATTCTCTTAATAGAGACTTGAAGAGAAGCTGTGTGACCATACAGACAGCACAAACAATAAAAAATTAATTATACTGGGAATGACACAGTCTTTTCAAGTGGAGGCAGTATTTAACTTTATTGATATGGCCAGCCAATACCATTGAATATCACTGGCAGATGGTCAATTGTCTTATAAATTATTCTAATATACTAACTGGCAACACAGCAGATTTTCAGCTCATAAAAAGAAATACCATTAACACTTACTCTCTGAACTGTGAGTTTGTTTGTAATTTAATAAGGTAACAGCAATCCTACAAAATGGATTGGTCAATAAATGAGAAGCAGGTGTTCTAGCATGCAAGATACTCCGAATCATCACAGTCCACGATGTGACTGCATTTGATAGACTACGGGAGAACATCAGCTCCCAAAATAGCCATTACAACAACTGCAGTGTGGTAATGTGGAATATTTCCAGTCCTGCAGCTCCTGGATGCAGGAGCTAGATGGACTGGGAGAAGCCAGCTGGTTGTCCCTATAAGAGATCTTACAAGCCCTCAAAAGGAGTTTGGAAATGTAGTGATTCCAGCTAATAGGTCGGATGCATTTAGCCAAGCTCTCTGATGTTTTACAAGTTTATTTTACACTGAAATGCGGGAATGAAACAAGGCAGAAGAAACAATACCTTGTGAACTAACGCTGAAAAAACAGTTCACTGATTCTCTGGGACTTGAAACCTGAGTCTTATATTGTGCTTTTCTTGTGCTGGTATACCTGACTTAGTTTACTGCTCCATGTCCACCACATCAAACCAAAGCTCTTTGAAAGAGGCAAATAGAGACATACAGCTCCACAGAATCCCTGAAAACCCATTCATATAAAATCTGTTTTCTCTACTCTGCTGACAGACTCAGAGACAGGATGAGAGATTTCTGCCTTGAGCTTAGATCACATCCCTCCTTTGTCAAAGGATGGCAATACTGATGTTAGGAAAGTTTTTCAAAGCAACAGCCATTGATAATTTGTTTTCAATTTGTGCCTAAAAATAACGATCCTTACCTCTCTTTCATTCTTAATGGCATTGCAGATGCTGCTTGATGACCACTGTATTTGTGAACAACCCTTTTTTTTAATTAGGGTTGCAAGGAAATAGAAATCTCAATGTGAAACTGCAAAGTTGCTCTGTAAATTTAACAAGACTTCTGTCTGTTCTATTTCTGATTCAGTCTGAAAATCAGTCAGGGAACTTGCTTTTCAAGAAGGATTTCACAGGCTTGGCCCTGTTCCCAGCAAAGTACAGAGCTGCAATCTCACAGACTATGAAGAGTAGTTCTATAGACACCTCAACTCTGCCTAAGCCTGGTTGGAAAAACTCAGGGCAAGAAGTTTTAGTTTTTGAAGAATCAAGTCTCCACCTTTCCAGGACTACTTTGCTTTCACTAATATTTAAATGGTCAAAGGCTCAATAAGCAAACACAAAGGTAATAGCCAAGAAATGACAAAAAGCTGATTTAACTCACTGTTTAGAGCTTGGAGAGAGTCCAGTACACTGCTGAAGAGATACAACATTTTAAGACTGTTTTTTGAAGCTGCTCTCTGTTGGAGAGCTCTTTGCTAAAATCCTGCTTAACAGCGAAAAATAATGGGTTGAAAAGCAACCAAGAAAGCAATTAATTTTTTCATCCTTTGATGACTTTTTTCTTGGTACCTGGTAAACCTAATTAATGCGCTCTGGACAATTTTGGGTGCAGACATGCCCTTGAGCATTAAAAATATTTTTCAATAACACAAGTAAGAATGCTGAAGACATTAAAGTAAGAAATTTTTTTTTGAAACTTAAGTTCTATCTGTAAGAACACATACAATAAAGAAAAGCTTGAGATAGCCTTAGATCTGTCACACTTCAAAATATATATTATACTTTACAATATACTACAGCAATTGGCCTTAGGTAGATGTGAGCTGTTTGGGGTTTTTTTGTCTCAAATCCTGAGCAAGGGTCTGAGGGCGGAAAGAAAAATGTGGCTTAAACCAGCAGTTTAGTCATGATTCTCATGTGTACAAAAGATCAAGTTATCAGGATTAGCATTATTACGCTACAAATACTGCCCATTAAATAGAGGAAACAGAGTCAAGTTCCACCATTAAATGCAAATCTCTGGGAACAAGGGAGCCTTTATGGACTCTTGCTTCCCTGTGCAGACGCACAGCAGCATCACAATTTGGCCCTTAATTTCAAGAACAGCTCAGTGGTTTCTCCTAGTTTCATTCCACTGGTCTGGAGGGCTTTTCTACAAAGGTTGGAGATGAAATAGAAATAAAATAATAAAATAAAAATCCTTCTGATTGCAAATATAACCAAGGGAGAACTCAATTTTAGAAAGCCTTGAAAGGCATTAAAATGTTATAATGAGATTTTTTTTCCTCCTTATACAACAGTGGATAATCCTCAGAATTACAAGTCTCTTCTTACATATAGTCATAAATTACATTGTTAAAATATTGATATAGTCAGACCTGGTTAATTCAAGCCAGTTTTGCTTCTCATTAAGGTTTAACAGAGGCTGAAGCACATATGGTATAATGTCATTCAGACTGGGACACAGGGAATACAGTGAGCATGAATTAGGCTAGAATACAACAGCAACTGAATTGCATCAGAAATAAAGAGAACATTTGACATGGAGAAAATATTTTTCTCTTGGGCTAATGGTAGGAGATGGAAACACAGACAACCAGCCTCCCAAGAGAGTTGCCATGCGAGTCTTCTGTAGCCTTTCTCATCTGCCACCTTCTTTGCCCGGAGGGTGCCACTAGCTTTTATCACAACACCTCCCTGCGCTTAAAGCACGTCTCACTGTGTGAATATCGTCTCTCCGGCTGCCCGCTTCATCCACAGCGATCCATCGCAGCTCTGGGGGGGTGCTCAGGCTCGGGGCCGCCCAAATCGGCAATGTGATAAATCTAAATGTACTTCTAAATCTATTGTGAAACAAAAGAGTAGTTCAAAGTAACTACATTAAAGAACACTTTACTTTACAAAGTCATCGCTTTGCAGAGTGGCRGTACATGCACTGTAGCTTAAGATCAATACAAAGTCCAACTTTATTTACTCTGGAAGAAACAGCAGCATGCAATAATTGCGACAACAACAACAAATGTGTTTTTGAGAAGTGTTGAAAAGAAGTGACTGTTTCGAGGCAATCTTTAGTTGTCTGTACCATCAGAGACACAGTCCAGCCAACAGTAGCAAAATGTCTTTTGACTAAAAAGTTCACTGAGGAAAAATAAGCAAAGCTCAGATCTAGTGCCAAGATATTCAGCCCAAGCATTACTGTGATGATGACTGTTATTTACTTATCAGTAAATTGCCTAACCTGAAACTAGGTGACAAGATACAAACTTAAAAAAAAAAAAAAGTAAGTTTTACTTTCTGTCAAGTCCATGTTCCTGATGATAAAGAAAGACATTCACAAGAAAATTCTTTGTTGCAAGAGATCTAGGGTGGAAAGTCCAAACAGTTGGGCAAAAAAGCAAATCCAACCACATTCCTAAAACAAGATTAAACCATTTGACAAAAATGCATGAATATAAATCAAGTATTAAAAACAATAAAAACCTGCTGGCCTACTCCACGGTCATACATTACCACCACAGCTTAGTTGCAAAAGCACAGCAGTATCAAGAAGAGGTAGAGAAACATTCTTACTACTGTTATGGTTGTAGCAAAATGATGATGAAATTTCAGAGGGAAACTGCAAATAGCATTTTTACTAGCAAGCAACCAGTGGAAAGTAAAGAAATGTATATTTGAAATTAACTTATTGCATTTATTTAAAAACAAAATTACTAAGCATAACCTTTCTTAATATTTCTTAATTCTTGGAAAAATACATCTCCTTCTGTGCTCCAGAAACTGAAGTCAAGCATGCAAGAAATCCTATGCACAATGCTTTAAAATTACAAAAATTGCTGATTACACCCACGTCTGCCTGTTACAGCCAGTTGCAGATCTCTGGTGGAGACAATATACATACATCTGGAATTTTAAAGGACTGCTCAAATGAAACCACCCAGCCACAGGAAAATAAAGAGGCTTTCTCTCCAGCAGAATACAACTCTGGTCCCTCCCTGAAATAACAAAACTGGAATTTCCCTGCTCGTACATTTATCCTTATTCTATCCTGCTGCCTTTTTAACCAGAAGACAGAAGGAACACATCCTCCCGTATCATCAAACTACACCATCTGTCTGACAATTAAACACTGGATAAACACTTGCTTTTTTACTGTACATCAGAAACAGGGTTCTTCAAAATGTAGAAGTCAAAGAATATAACTCGTATCAGGCATACGAAGTCCAATTACATTTGCAGGCATTTCTGGGCCTTACAGCAGAATTAAAATGTAATTCTTCAATCTGTTCCACAAGAGGAGCTTGATAATACAGCTCTGTCATTTCTGAGCGTGCACCGCTGTATGGTTCTAGAGATGTTAAGTGAACTAGAGACTAAAGTTTGGGCAATCCCTCCTTAAGCAAAAATCTATGCTGCTGCCACAGTTTAAGTGTGATGAGGTTAGGAAAATTTTATGACAACGCAGGAGTTTTCACTTGAACTCTTACTTATGACAAACAATGTATATGAAGAGCAAATAAAGCACAGGCCTCCATTATTTATCAAGTAGCAAGCTGGAACTTCCTTCTCTGACACCAACAGAAAAGAAACTGAAATATCCACCCCATACGCTACCACTGTGGCGCAGAGCTACAACTACACCCGGGCTGCGCTGGTCTTGCCTCGAAGGTGCAGCTCCCAGCAAGAGGGAAATCCTGACAGATGGTGCCTGCAGAGCAGAGCATGTTACATCAGAAGGGTGTTTTCCAGGAAGGCACCACTGCCCAGCTGTTTTGCAGTGCCTCCGATTTCACTGGGTAATATGACTTTGCCACCCGGCTAAGTTCTCAGCAGAACCCTCCACCTGCTATTTTTTAAATCAAATCAAAACAGAACAGTTTCAATACCACTATAGTTTGCATTTCTATAAAAATGTAAATGACAAAATGTTTGGAAGCAGAGGTCTAGCCTCATCAAGAAATGTGCAAACGTATTTCCCATTATATGCTAAGGGGAATTGTATGCGTGCAATAAAGAGCTGTCTAAATCTTACAATTATAATACATTCCTTTATCTGTGTCTAAACCTGTGTCTGTGTGATGGGATCCAGTGTAGATTCAGAAATAGATACGGGTCTGTACGTGAATAAAGTTTTCCCCAAAAGCAAGGTTTTATTCAAGATTAGGTTTTCTACTGGAGTGCATGTCTTCTATCAATTCTCTGAAAAGGTGGCAAGAGAGATGCTTTAACAAAACCAGGATGCGGTATTAATCGTTTCGTACTCTTTCCTAAACCAGAAAGGTAGCAACCCTGCCCTTCCCAACTGTATGGGGGGTATATGGAGGGGAAGGCAGAGAGTCTGCCAAATGGCAGAGGCTCTCATACTGAATTAAGGAGCTCAAAGACAACAAGAGAAAAAAATCCCTCTAGGAAACTCCATATTAAGACTACAGAGGTAGCCACAAGGACAACAGGGAAAGGTTCAGTAAACGGGTGTAAGATACACAATAAAATTAATAAATAAATATGAAATTATCACTGTTAGAATAGATTGCTATTACTTAAAGATAATTAAGTGAAAGATTCAGAGAACAAATTTCTCAGATTTATTGGACACAGCAGTTAAATGGTTGCGAACAGTGTGAAAAATAAATGACAAAGATTACATTAAAAAACTGAAAATAGTGTTTCCAGGTTTTAAGAAAAGACAATCTATCACTAGGGTAACATTCATAACCGAATGCTCCTCTTACAGCTACTTTGCCTGGTGGTTAGGGCTACTCCTCGTCCGATGGGAGGACAGATCCTCCAGCTCCTGTCTTGACAATTCTTTTCATAAGAAAATTTACTTTTACAAAAAAAATCTCACAAAGCAAAGCAGATGACGTTATAGGACTTCTGCTGAATCAAATGGGGAAACCAGGCCTCTTTTGAAGTGAATCTGGATAGGGAACTAGGTTAAGACTGGAGATGGTGAAACAAAGAGAGGACTGGAATTCAAGTTTTGAGTTTTGCATATCCTACAAAATGAAAATGACAAACTACTATTGACGAAGTGTCTTTCGGAAAGAGTCTAGAATAGTATACTTTTTAAAATCTAAGATTTAAAAAATGTAAAATGAGGTTTCACTTTCCCTGCTTCAGCCTTTTCAGAAATGGCTTATTCTTTTACCTTGGTTATCCATGTCTAACAAAATGGCTGGTGTAAAGCTTGATGCTACATGCAAGTCCCATTCTTAAACCTCGTCTCTTGGTCCTTGGCCAGACAGGCTGTAGCTATGCGACTGTTCTTAACAACCATGGGGACTCCCAGATCACCTCGTAATACAAATCCGATAAATACCGAATAGGGATCCCAGACAATATTTTAGTTGGAGTGCACAATACAGAAGAAATGGCAGTTTTAATGTCTTTACGCAGGCATTACGTCAGTTAAGAAGGTCAGGCAATACCTGAACCCACATAAGCCTTCCCATATTCAATTAACCTGTCAAAATTATTTGAATCAAATACTGAATACCAATACTGGATTGGTACTTTACTTGAGATAACTATGCCATTTTTTATTTGATACAAGGAAGTCAACACAGACAGCTACAGGTCTTCCATCAGAAAGTTGACAATTCGAAATCTACTCAGGCAGAGATGTTTAGCTCTGGATTTTGATCACTTTACATAAGGATCACTAGCATCCTCAAAATACTTGATTTTCTATCTTCCAGAGGCAAAGAACTGCAAATGAAGAACGACTCATCATTCAGTTTCCCCCAAGGATTTATTGCGATGAGACGTAGAGGCACTAATAGACTGAGAGAGAAGTGTGGGCTAAGCTAATTGAGAGCTATTGATCCACTAGTGCCAGGGAGATTAGCATGCAACTTTCCTTGCTTAGCTGCAAAGTCTTCACAACATGGAAAATTTCAGGTGAAGTAACTGATTCAGGAAAAAAAAACAACCCTCCAGCCAACTCTCAACACTACATTTAGTGACTCTGTTGCAATAATACTTAACAAATATGCTACGTGGCCAAACTTATTTTCCAAGCTTTACAAATATTAGCTAATTAATCTTTTACCACTGTAGCTTTACTCAAAAACACATCTTAATTTTTCTTTGTAATTGAAGCTAAAGATGCTTTAACTGGTAGACAACTACCCATTTCTAAGGAGAAAGCTCCATGACCTCATCATACTTAATTTGTGCCATACAACAGGTAAAAGCTTTTAAAAGGATGGAGGAAATGTACATTTATAGAATGAACTACAATCACTTTTCTGCATAATATTTCAAGTAAAATACATGTTCACAACATAACAGGCAGTAATGCAGTTTTACTGGAAGTTTAATGAGAGACGTGTGATCAAAGTTTGTAGTTTTGCACTGCAGCCAGTTGACGTGCTAAAATGTCAAGCACAGACTGATTGCTGCCTAATTACCAACCCATAAACAACCTTATATGGCTACAGAACTACTCCCCCAGGTCTTTACAGTGCTGCAATCAAGACCAACTTCAAGAGGGCTGCTTAATTCATGCACTGTATTCGATACATAATTTTATTGTTAGGACTTTTCGTTATTCAGTCAAAACCTGGATGATGCTTCCCCAGTAATCATTGCAATGAAACTTTCATCTCTTCCCTGTAAAAAGATTTGGTTTTTCATTTCTGGTCCTTACTTGTTCTTGAAGCTAAAAATTGCATCAAGAGACATAGTGATTTGGTGACGGGGTAAATGTTCACACAAAACAAGAAAGAAACCAGCATTCACTGCAGCCCCGTTGTTAAGGGGCAGGAAGTTCAGTGGATTAGCTCAGTACACCACCTCTACTCAAAGCACTTAAAATACTAACGTACAAGATATAATTTGCTTATCCCAACATGGGTGGGAAACCCTCTGAGCAATTCTGAAATCATACAGGACTTCTTGCTATTTTATGATACCAGCAAAGGAGAAGTTTGAACTGTGTGAAGCTATGTCACCGTTCCCTTCAGTAAGCAGGTGACATAAAAGAGGAAATAAACAAGCAGAACAAGTCAAGAATAACAAAAAAAGTGAGAACTAAACTGCTCCCAAGAACACAAAAAGCAGATCTTGGTCATAAAACAGTCTCTTATCATTCACACATATAAAAAAAAGTTTGTAAGTTATTAACATATGCGATATGACTCTTACCTTTGATCTCTAATTGGAACAAGAATTGCAAGTGCAAAATGATGCACTGTAGCATCAGGCTTTAGGAAAACTATTTATGTGTTTTACACTACGTGGACTGAATAACTGTTTATTAATATATCTGTTATTTATTTTTTTAATGCCTTACTAAACAGCCTATTACCTAGCTATATCACACAAATTTTAACAATAACATATTGATAGGTCAGTTAAATATTTTGTTAAAACAATATAAGACTAAAGTATATGTTTTCCTTGGTGTGTATACGTTAAAACCTAATCTCATTTAGGTGTGTTTGATTATTTTGTGTGTTGCGCATATAAGCCATTAAACACTTAAGAAAAAATTCACATTTGCCAACACACTTGCTCCCAACTCATTTTTTCTAATCTGAAAGAGTAAGCTGATTTGAGAATTTTATTGTTTTGGTACCCCTCCTATGTATAATGCATTTCCTTCATATAGAAAGTTTGATTCTACTACAATTCTCTCTCATTTTTCTAACAAATAGCCTCCCTATTCTTTTAACTGCACATTACATTTTTGTTTGTATCTCAAACTTTGTTTCACCATCAACATAATGCAAATCTAGCATAAGAATAACAAAGTTGTCACTGTCCTTTTAAGAGTCCAATACATTTTCTTAAGAACTTGGCTGAGTGAACAGCTTAAAAAGTTGCCGAGTATTTGAAATAACCAGTTAATGGCCATTGTATTCTATACTGCTGCATGTCTTGTAAATCTACAGTTTTCACTCTACTTCTACGCAGTTCAGTAAATCTTAAAAATTATACTAGTACCTTTTCCTCTATTTTCTGCCCCATCCTAAAGGCTGCATTACAATCCTGACAAGAAAGCACAGCTAGTCTTGACTACTAAAACCACCAAGATGAGTTCCCATGGAGTTGTGGCATTGAAGTCTGAAGTGCTGTCACAACATTGCTATTTCAGTCTTATTCAATGTGTTTTAACCTTTGCATCTTGGCTGAACTGAACTCTCATTTAGATTTGATTGTCATTTTCTCTAAATGAAATGCCTTAGTGGTTTTGTGCACAATCTTACTCTAAGTTTTTATATACATATTAAAGAAACACGTTTTTCCCCTCTGAAGATGTAAAACCACATTGGCTTTGTGACTGGCAACGAAGCTGGTTTAGCAAGTTTCCCATTTGCCTGTCCCCTGACTGCTCATTGCTGTCTTCGGGAATGCCAGCACGTCTCTACCCGAGTTGTGCTGTTACCATTAACAGCAGAGCTGTGCTGTAAACCAAATCACTGATATGATGTTGATTAAAAATAAACTTCAGTTTTACTTAAAAATTAACTCACATTATTCAAGTTGTTTCTGGTGTGAAAAACGATCCCATAAAGCATTGTATTGGCATAGTTGACAGGTGTGGCAAACTCTGCCTAGGATTGGAGGCAGCATCTTTTCCCCCCCCCTCAATCAAAATGAATAAATATTCTGACTAACATTTTCTACTATGGCAAGTGAAAAGTGCACAGCTGCATCATTTGCCCCTACTTACAGCTACTTTTGAAAGGATAAGTGTGTACAGATTATTCCTTTTACTTCAAAATTTCCTCCACTGGCCAGAGAAAGCAAAGAAATACTACTACCAATAATATGATACTCGACTATTTTTTTTTTTTAAGTCAGTTTGTGGAATTATTTAAATGCCACATCTCTTTTTCCTAAGATTAGAGATGTGAACTCATTTTTCATTTATTCTGCTCTGGAAAGAGGAAAAAATTTTTTGAAGGAGTACTATTATTATGAACACTATTATCATGGATTCAGGTTACATTCTGAGTTTTACTCTCTTATTTGAATGTTTTAGTTTGCCCTGATTATGATTCCTGGGCCTCTAACATTTGGAATAAAATATGCACTTGTGAGCTCCATCTATGTGTTCGAGTTCTTCCTTTCTCTCCTCTATTTTCTTGGCAATTTTTGCATTTTTTCCTTCCCTCTCACATCCTTTTAACTCAGGGATTTCCTTTACAGTAACTAGTAAACTCTTGCTCCGTAATCAAGCCGTTGCATAAAGCTTAAATTTCAGAAATTACTATACCGATATACAAATCATCTTTATGCTTTTTATACTGCTTTTGAATTCAATGAAACAACATTGTAAATACTTTGAATACTGCAATGACCCCTTCTCCCAAATACCATAATTTTAACTTAAAATCACCAATCTGCTGATGAATTTTGTATTGTAGTACGATGTAAGAAGTTTTGTTGCAAAAAAAAATTTTTCCCCCAAATTGCTACACAAGACAATTTTACTCACAGCATTCATTTAGCTCCCACTCTTTCCTTCTCCAGCTGTTTGGCCTCCTGTAATCCTTTTCGCATCTGACTATGAGCGAGACTCCAAAACAGATTTAGGCATGTAAATGACAGACAGACACCTGGTCCTGGAGAAAAATCCATAGCCCTTAATCAGGCATCCGGATTCCTTACGCAGTACTTCATAGCAGTAGCAGTCTTAGAGGAGCGCTTCACAAACTGCCTGCTATAGGAGGAGATAATCCTCTCTCAAGCTACTGCTACCAACTGCAAGTGTGTGCAGCCCACCCACGCACTGCCGAGGGCACAGAAATCTCTCTGGAAAGGGTGAAACCCCCATCAACTCTTGGAAAGAAAGACAGAAAACTCTTGCTCTTTTGCTGTAAAACAAGAAAAGGAGGGGAAGGTAGTTATCCAGAGGGTTATTTTTGGACCGGYGTTGTTTCCATGCTCTCCTCTGCCCTGTGGCCAAAGTTGCTCACCTCCAAGTTCCTACAAAGAGGCCCCAGTTGGGGCAGTGGGTCAGGCAGAGCTGAGCGCTCTCAGCTCTTCCTGAGGGTGCCGTGACGCTGCAGGAGGAGAGATTTATGGGCACAGAGCGCGCACACATGCTCAAGAGCATAATTTAGGAACTGCGAGGTCAGGGCATTCGGCAGACAAGAATAGCAATAGAATAAAACAAGAAACTGTAAGTGACACTGGCCACTCTAGGGCTACGTGAGAAGTAGCAGAGAGGAGGAGAAGTAGAAGAACTGGAGGGAATAACAGTATGAACAGGGAGATTTCAGTTCTACCTAAAACCTCTTCTAAGGTACATATAGCCATGACTTAATTACACCTTTCGTCTTCATTTCTCATGCCTACAATCTCTTTTCATCCTATGCATGTCAACTGAGTTAACAGTAACAACTGTTTTTCATCGTGATTGCTATCTTAGTCACATTCCTCAGTTTTCTATATATTTTGCCGAATACATTTGACTACATTTAAAAGTTAGTTCTCTCTCCTTGTGATTTCTCAGTTTGTTTCTGATAACATATTTGTTATTTGTTTGAACCAAGTGCTATGCCTCTGTGCAGACATATGTCTCCCTTACATTATTTCTGTACCTGTTATTTTGTTCTGTTTTTATAGAAGAATACATTAAAGTAAGTAAAAAAAAGGCTTGGTTAGCCAAGCTGGTAGAAGGACATTTTTTTCTGGATGAAATGGTTGCCTACATAAGATAAATTTATTATAATTTAAAAAATGAGATAAAATAACAAAATAAGAAAGAATTGCTATTTTTGAAGTCAGATGATTTGAAAACTGCCTTTGAACTGCAGCAGTATGAGCACACAATTGCAGACAAAAGCTTTTCTTCTGCTCCTGCGTAGTGTTTATATTGACAAGTCCAATTATAAAATCAGGGCGGTTTCAGCACAACACTGAAAACATCAGAAGCAGACACTATGTGCAGGGCAGCAAAAGACAGGGCCACGTGCCTTGATTTATCTTTAAACCAGCAGTAAATTATGAAGCCCTGAATACAGGCAATATCAAAGGTCTATAAGCACAATGTTAATATTCTGACTGGTGAGCATGTAGAAAGGCAACACGTTTCCCCCTGAATAAAGCTTTATTCATATTGATCCGGACAACAGCCTTCCTCTCCTTCAGAGGATGACCCGAAATTACAAGCCACAGCCACCAGTGGCACTGCTCTTTCGTTAAAATGCAAATTATCACCAAAAGCCAGAGGGTCCTGCTGAGGAGGAGAAGAGCTGAAGCCTTGAACACAGATGTCTTTTCCCCAGACGTTAAGAGCTCCCGTGCTACCATTCACATGAAACTATTCTCTGCCAGTGGAAAAATCTAGGTGGCAAAYTAGTAGTACTCATAACTAACTTCTGTGGGAATTACAAGTTTTGGAAGCAGTAACTGGCACACCGCCTAAGGGTGATTTTCGGTTACGCTGCATGGCAAACATACGGCTGGAAAGAAGAAAACATTCAGTGCCTCAGTCTATTGTAGAGTCCGCCTAAATAGCTTATAGGGTGGAAACGGAAATAAAGTGATTATTCCCATTATCAGTGGCTCACAGGAATATATTGAGCTGTAAGAAATTTACCCTCATTTAATAAACTACTTAAAACTAATACTGTAAAAAGCAGCAAGACAGTTAAAGGCTATATGAAGTTCAACTGATCTGACTGCAGCAGCTCAGGGGGGCAGGACACACCGAGCAAACGGGGACAACGCTCCTCTTCCCAGGCTGTGGTGACAAACACCCATTAAGCTCTGTAAAGAATTATGACTAGTCTTGAAAACACCAAGAACAAGACATTTGCATGGACTTGCAATATGATTTACCAATTGTTTAGGTTTCCTGAAACACCTTGCCTTTTGCTTCTATCCTCTGGCATTTCTCCATTACAGTGGTGTGCCAAAAGTGAATTGTTTCATTAAAATTTGAAACGTGTGACTGAATCTGAGTTACAAAAACTAATCTTTTTAGAAGATACTATTTGTTAATAGACAGCATCTGATCACTGCGATTCAGTGGTTGCACTTCATGCCATTAAAATGCACTGAGAGTATGAATGTGTAAACTAACCCACAAGCACATTTTCAACAAAGCTCCAGTAGTATTTTCTTTATAAAATAAAACTACAGATAAATTTCTTTCCTTGGCTTTACACGAAGTTACACATGTGTGGATTTCAGCTATTTCATGAGTGGAACTATAGAAATCTCYTCCTACTTAAACCCTTTTTTTTTTAATTACATATTTTTGCATAAACCCAAGGGGGCTACATAGAAAAACTATAATTTAATCCTCTGTCAGATTTTTAATGATCAGAGGGAAAAAACACCTTAAAGTCTTACAATTTGATGACAGAACAGCATCTGTATATAACTTGAACTATCAATAATATATTGTTTGATGAAAAATTACAATATTAAATATATGGCATTACATTTCTATGACAAAGACTTTTAGTATATGTTTTAGAAAACAAATTACAGAACAAGTGATACAAATATAAAGTACTTCAATGATAATATTCCAATCCATAGAATCTCATTGAGGTAACTCAAATTGCCAAGATGTGTTTGAACAAAAAGGTTTTAAAAGTGGAAATACACAGAACAAAAAGATAAATAGCATAGACCAGATCTAAACAGTACCACTCACATGTACTCTTCTATTACTGATTACGTCCAAAAAAGTACTAACATTTAACTAATCTATTCTATGAGATAGAAGGGATAGTTTAGGGGATATCTCTGATAAATGACATAATACCAACTGATGTGATCAGAGAAGGCTTAAATTGCCAGGATCAGGATTTAAACAACAATAGCTAAACATAATTTTCTTTTTCTAAACTCACTGCAAATTCATGATCAATACAGTATAATCACACTTTTGTGTAAATTGCCCTACTCTTTCTCATTAGCAATGCATAATGCAGAAATTAGGCAGAACTGGTTTGTAGGTTTTATTAGCTTACTTCTGAGCAGTGCTACAAGATAAGGCTCTGGTGCTTGTTCCCAGATTGTCCACAGAAGCAAAATACAGGCCTATTAATTTCTTTCAGTTCTTATTCTCCTCCTCCTTTATAACATATCTTCATTTTAGAAATGATTTTCAATGCCTAAAATTTACTGAATTTTTATCACTAAACTAAAGGTTGCACTAAAAAAAAAAAAATCAAATAGCTTCTATTAGAATCTTATGGTCCTCATAAATCAGGGAGCAGCTTGCATTTTGAGAGTGATCTTGAGATTGCCAAACCCTAGTAAAAGAGGATTGCATAAATTTAAAAACAGATTTAAATCTTTGTTTAAATATATGACAGGTATACTGCATCCATCTTGTAACTCAGATACTGATTATAATGCAGAATTCTCTACTAATTTGAATCCAAGAATGTTGCAAAATCACTTAGCCTGCTGGTAGGATTAGACTCACAGTCATTTAACTATTTGTCCATCCATTATATATATCTCTAGTTATCTCAGTGTTTCCAGGTCTTCTCTAGGAAGCTCAGTGTTCAAAAATAAAATCAATTTTTAATTACTTTAAATCAAATTACATTTGTGCTTTTGCAAAACGTGATGCGATTCCACAGCAGGTACCGTATCACAGCTGTTATCCCATGTGATTACCCTAACCGAGCCATGATCCTTTATCCATTGGCTTTACTGAGCCAATTAATAATTAATTTTATATCCCCCATCTTTTACTTTACTATTAAGTAAGGAAAATCAATTAAGGTAATGTAATTATGCAGGCTGGAACATAACAGGGAAGCAATGACAGTTCATTTAGGTTTGACCTCTCAGTAATGTACCTTGCAGTTTGCAGGCTATAAAGCTGCAGCTATTTAGGACCACATCTTATTTATGGCAACACACATCCTGAATACCTCTGCATAAAGTTGTGAAAGAGGTACTGAGTTGAACTTTAACACCTTTAAGTGTTATCACTTAATACAAGAAAAAGTTGTATAAATAAATCCAGCCTTTTCAAAGTATTATTTTAAAGAGAAGCTTTGCTACCTCCCTTTTTAACTTCCTAATATTTACTAGCATTTTACAGTCTGAATTTGAGGGGAAAGACAAAACACCTCCTACTGACCTATCAAAAGAGGAACTTGTATGGAAAAATAATTATGTTTACATGGGAAAATGATTATGATATTAAACGGTTGTCACAGATACACTGGAGACGAGAACGGAAGAGCCTAGAGATGACTAAAGAGCCTAAAGGCCACGCAGTACAAACATGCTTTTCTTTTTCAAGAACTTTTATTTTCAGAAACACTAGTTTTGAGAGTTATAAGGACTGTAATTTGTTTGAAAACAAACATTAAATAGAAAGAACTGTCATCTCAAATGGTATGAGACATGTCACCATCAGAATCAACCGCGTTATATTCATATTTACCGATGTGGATTTGGTAACTTGCATTTAAATTCAACTCCTGTGCAAAGAGGAACGCTTAGAAATACATCGTGCATCTTTGACACATCCATGTATAATAACCGTGCATAATAATTTCTTGAACTTAGTTTTTATTTTTGAAGAATATGTCATAAGACCATTTAACTCTATGTTCTGCTATCACCACCAACAGTTTATTTACAACAACTCTTTAACAAAGTTTTCTTCTACTAAATTGCAACAGTATACTGGCTATTCAAGCTGCAAAGTCAGTGATGTCCAGAAACATATTAGAAAGTTATAAAAACTTGCATCTAAGGGAGCATCGTTAGGATCTTGCTATTTTCTTCAGGCAAAATAGTAACACCTCTAGAGGAGGCATTTTCACCTTGCTATACACCAATCCCAGAATAACATATATCTGAGAGCCCCCAAAATAATGGGGGACGGCAGTTTGAATACACAGAAATAGAACAATAAGGAACAACAAAATACTTATTTGTTCACCAGTGTTTAACACTGAAGAGCTGAAAAGTACAGCTGAGTATCAGGCCTCTCATATAAATTGTTCAGGATTACAATAAAAATCAACTGAATAATATCAACACACTAAAAAAATTACAGGTCCAAGCCATGACCTCGGGACTATGAGAAACCTGTGCAGTATTGCCTACTAGTCCATAAGAGAGACATCATGTGCTAGCTCTTCCCTAGATCTAGATCCTTCTTTGCTTCAAAGCATTACATCAAATGCTAAACAAAACAAAACAAACAAAAATAATGAATTATTTTTAAAAATAAGAGCAATTGCTGTAGATAGTGCAGGAATGTTAATTCATATCTAATAGGAAAGGAAGAGAAAGAAAAAAAAGGTGAATCTGAAAGAGTCTTGCTAAGACGATACACAACACAAAAAGTTTGAAAACACACACACTTGTTTTCAGAGAAATAAGACACCGTACCTGGTGACGTGGGGGATTGCCTTCACATGGCGGCAACGATTACACACACTGTAATTAGGAATGCAATTTGAGACATTGGATGGATGGAAGCAAAAAAAAAAAAAAAAGGAATGAGAATGATATAAATATACACGCAAAGATGATCAACAACTTGAAAACTTCAAAACTAAATGCCCCTCCAATTCACTTCTGAAACCTCCAAACTAAACTAAACACAGATCATACCTTTACACTGACATTTGTTTACCTTCTGCTCATCTTTCCAGTGGTGACTGACTGGCCTTCTGTGCGTGCAACGTTTCAGCTGACCTGCTCCCCCCATCGCAGCATCACAGATTGCTGAAACTAGTTCCACCACTGTCGCCAGGCACCCACTGGGTTTTTTTGGTGAGTATCCAGTCCAGTATGTTATATTAGGTTATGAGCATACGCAGTGCAAACCTGAGCATTTTTGTTATCAGTGAAGAAAAGTTTCCGTTAAATCCCAACAAAAATAACCACTTTGAATTTATCCTAAAATTTGATACATCTTTAAAATCATCCTAAAGTACCCTAATTCCTCAGTTGCAACTACATTTAAGAGTCTTGTTCGAATCACACAAAACAATCATAACATTTGATCCATCTTTGCTTTGCCAGATCTGACAGTCTTCCACCAAAATTCCTTCCAAAGTCCACTTCTGTTTGAAGACCTCTACGGYTGAGATGGGGATTTAGAAGGGATCTCTCAAAATGCTGTTAATTGTAGATAGGTGTTATATGGTTTTGGGCACCCATTAAAAATGAAAAAAAAAACCCTTAAATTTTAAAGGAAATTATTCCTTTACCAYAGTCCCCCTCCCCAGCATTCAAAATATAATAAAAAAGAATCTTAAATTATTTTACAGTATTAGTGGGTCATCTGCAAGAAACAAATAACAGGTAAGAAAACCACAGACCAACAGCAGCTCAGACTCCCTGGTTCAGTGCTATGTGCGCCCTGAGGGGGGCTAAACAACAGGCTGAAAGATGGATTAGGAGGTTCCTGGTGTTTCTTTCTTGTGTTTTCCTTTGCGTCCAAACCACTTCGCCGATGCAGTTTCGACTACCTCCGCCGAAACAAGCCGCAGCAGAACCGCCGGGGTAGCAACGTGCTGCTGGCGGCGGGAGTGGGATGATGGCAGGGAAAGGAGGAAATCTCTTAAATCAGGTTTGTCACCAAAGCAATGGCAGCATTAAGCAGTAGCCAGACTATCTGCAACTGCCCACATACAGTCTTTCAAATGATATACAGTGAGCCAAAAAGATATGACTGCAAATAAACTTATACTACATTGAGACAGCAATCTTAATCTGTCATTTATATATAGTGTTATAATTGCCTATGTTAACAGGACTTACAAATTTCTAAGATGTTACCACTGCTGAAAGCCCTCCATAGAAAGAAACACGAAAGAAGTTGTACTCTAAGTAACTGGTATTGTCATTTATTGTATCTTTTCGCATTTTTTTTTTCCTTTCTTTAACAGTAAATAGCCAGATCACTGATGGGGGAGAAGGTAGCCCCATATGACTAAAGCTGTGGGATTGCATTTTTGGATTGACAATAAGAGATGCAATTATTTCAACAGGCTTCTTGCATTTCTTTATTAGTCCAGGATACAGCTTGCTTAGTTATTGAAGATGTAAAAATTACTTGGATTCCTGCATCTTTGAATCTTTTGAATGATCTTTTCTCATTCTGACATTATCAATTTCTTAGAGAGGAAAATACTAACTGTATACTTCATTAAAAAAAAAGGGAAAAAAAAAGTTCCTACCCAGAAATGGGCAATTTTTTGAATTAGGACCCCTTTGTTTTCCAGTATTATGTGTATGTCATCTGTGGATATTATATGTTATTGTATGTGTACCTTATATACACATAATATGTGTATTTTGTGTATACACAGGCCATGTGTTGAACTCTACCAGACTATGAGAATTTGGAGATAAATGTAAAACTTATGAAAGGGGTCCATTGAGCTGACATGCAAGTGAAAAAATAAATTCATTATAAGCAATTTTCATTATAAGCAATTAAACATTTCTATTTACTAAACTCAGTTTCTATCTACCTTTTATTTATTTATTTTTAAGGGAAACTATCATTAAACTGCTATTTAGAGGTTTTGGTTCATATATTTTATTAGTGTAATTTGAACAGCAGAACAAATGAATAAAACTGAGAAACCAAACTGAGAAACTAAAACAACCATTTAATGAAGAAAAATAACATGCATTTTTTCCTGTTATCCGGCTGATTTATCTGAAAAATCATTAATACTATTTTCAAACTAATTTAAATTACTCTCTAAATCAGTAAATCAGTAATAATTACATTATAAACTGAAATCCCAGTTTCAAAGCAGAATCGCTATATTGCTAATTGATGGCTCAAAGAAGTGAAAGGCTGGAATCACTGCAAGTTGATTCTTTTATGCTACCATTCTCCTTAGAGCACCATTACAGCTTTCAATTACAGAGAAAATAAGCCTGAAAATAACATACAGAGCTAAAACATAGATGCATACAAAAAGTTACGATTTAAGCCACACATGAAGCAAAGAACTGAAAGCGACTGTAGTATCATATAGAGCCCAAGGAGCAAGATGAAATAGCAGTTGAATCTACTGAGATGTAGGCAGCTAAGTTACCATGCTACCCTGACTCTTTCTAATCTTTTCATTAAAATCCGGAAACTTTGCAGTAGTTTCAGTTATAGAGATTGTGCTAAAATTTTGACAGCATGCCAGTAAAGCCAAGATTAACTGACAAAGTCTAATGCTTTCTAATACTAGTTGGACACTGCTAAGGACTGAAGGGAAAACCTAAATAAATGGTGTTTAAGCAAGTTGCCTGTCACTGAAACGCTGTAAATTCTTCTCAAAAAGTCCTCTAAGGACTGATCGGAGGGGGAATCCCATGRCATGAAAGTTATCCTAAATGTAAAAGGAACCAGAATCAAGGCTCGAATTCAACAAACTGCTTGGCAAGAGTGGTCCCTCTGAAGCCATCTAACGCTCCGTCACAGCTCGCTTGGTGATCTTCACAGCCTGCGCTGCCAGTATAACCACAGGCCGACCCACCGCCACTCCAGTACACCCCACGTTATTAGGCTTTGCTCTTCCCCAAGATGAGAGTGGCGAACAAATCAGAGAACTGTCCATTACTCCGCTCACTCCTCCATCCTCTCTGCATGGGGACATATATTTCCATATGGAAACATCAGCACTCTAGGGAGGGTTTTAATGCATGATCAGCTGGCGCATCTTTTTATCTGCGGTTGATATTCATTGATAGAGAGGTTGTGCCTCTAAACCACTGTTCACGGTGGCCCAGAGGAAGACCTGGAAGGTGTTCGCTCCTCTCTCCCCGCACACAGTTTTGGGACAGAACGCGTTGCAACCCTCAGCCCAGGGCTGCAGCCGCCTGCGATCCCAGGTCTGGGCTGAGGCAGCACATATACGTGACCGTCGCTTACTCAGAAAATTGTTGTTCAGGCGTAATAAAGCGCACCAGGTAAAGCAGTGATTAAAAAAAGGAAAATCAGTTAGAAATGTAACTGCTGAGATGGGCATAGTTAGCAGCTGTAGGATTTAAGAGCAAACACGGTCATGGAAAGGTACAAAAGCTTAAGGGTGGAGGGGGGGCGGAGACACAGAGAAGAGCAATTCAGCAACAGGATCAGCCTGTTCCAGGGCATATTACTGCTCAGCCCAGGAGCTTACTACTCCTAGMAATGTACTGGGAGTATTAGCTAATAAATAATTGCTTTATAACCTTGCCCTGTACACCCTTCTTGAAGGGTCTCCTCAAGCACAGCAGAGGTTGCCCAACAAAGTGACTCGGAGAGGGAGAGTTACACTGTATTTTCCTGTATTTCATCACACCTCTGGTTCACAGAGTTTCCTTCCCTTGCTTTTTTGTTTCTTTTAAAGCTAACCTAGGATATCCAGAAGTAATTGCATGATTGAAGGAAACATCTATTTATCACAAGTTATTTTATATTTTGAGCTCTCTTGACTTAGTTTTGCTAAATACCTAGAGTAAGGAATACATCTTTCTGCACTGCCTTGCAATCACCAGCAGAGCTCGGATCTCATCAGTGCAAAAGCTGGCTGAGAATTCATTATGTGATACAATTAAGACAGCAGGTACAGAAAAGAAATCATAAAGGACAAGGAGTTCTAAATCCTATTAGTTAAAGTGAGTAAGCATATTAACAACTCAACTATCTTCCATTTAAGAAGAATAGAAAGTGATATTTTTATAGTCTGAATCTTCAATCTCAAGACATGTATAAGTAGTAAAAAGTAAAGAAACAACAGGAAAAAACAAAAGCAAAGGCTTGTAAGACAACACAAACCACTAAAGAAACAAAGGAGATCCCTCCCACCTTAACTACAGAAATTATCTGTCTTTCCTCAAAATCTAGTAAATTTACTTTGCCCCTTATTTTTCATGGAACCTTTTCTTAAAACAGTATGGGACTGATTTCCTCAAGTTCTTTTTATGATGCCCTTTCAGCTTTATCATCCAGCAAACGTTCTGCATTCAATGTATCAGGTGTCCATCTATTTCATTAGTTCCTGCTGGGTAAACTCTGTTGCTCTTTTATATGTCACTTGCCATTCCTTTGCACGACATGATTTCCAACAGTTTGCCTATAAATTAATTCAGGATCCTTGTTACTGCTCTACATCCTAAACTACTTTTCCCACAAGAAATCATAAAAAARCCTTCTCCTAAAGAGATGTCTTGTTCCCTGTTTTTAGAGAGAGAAATGATTCTTTTCCTTATTTTTAGTGCAATTTCCTGTGAAATATTATCAATATTATATTTCTTGGTATGTCTTAATTTGAACAGTTTACAATTATCCTGGCTATGTCTCCTTATTGGGAAAAAAATGTTTTTGTTTTGAAACATCCAATAACCACTTGGAAAGCTTCCATAAAAATTGTTRCAAAATGAATATTTATAAAGACTGCCTTGATAGAAATAGATTTCCTGACACTATATAACCAACCTCCAAATGAAAGATACAGCTCTAAATAAATACCTAACATTTGGTAAAACAATTCCTGTTATCTCTCTAATGGAGCGTGTATAATAAGTCTTTTGGCGTGCAAGGGAACAGTTAAAATTAATTATTTCTCTGATGGTTAACAGGCATTCAAGCACTGCATATTTAATCTTTCGCCAAAAAAATTCATGTGGCACTGTAGAAGAGACATTTACAGGAAGACTGAGAAAAGACCTGCATTGGTAAGCTTTCACGGGGGGTTATTGCACAYGTAGAGACAGCACGGAAACAAGGTTAAGTGAAGGTGGGGAGGGATTTGTGAGTTTGGCCTTGTTGAAAGCTTTGAATGTTTGGGGGAAGCGGCAGGACACAATTTAACACAGGCAAGCTCATGAGGATTTGTATTCAGCCTTGAGTCTGAGAGTGAGGCTTTTACACTTGATTCTCAAAGCAAAGGATCAAAAAATCTGGGGCAATAACACCTCACATAAATCATGCTCAAGTACCTTACTCCACAAGTAGACRTACTGATTTTAAATAATCAGTGCATCTGTTTACAGTCATTATGACGACTGGAAGAATCTTCCTTTTCAAACTCATTAGGTTCCTCATTTAATTTGCCTTTTTATATAGAACTAAATAGGAACGCTTTGGGGATCACAGAGACTCATGCACAAGATGCCCTTTAGTTATGCATAATCATGCTCAGCAAAACACAGCGGTCAGGCTGCTGTGCTGTAAAACGAGAGCTGGATTTCAGGTACGCTAAACAAATGGCAAGATAAGCAGGCTAACAGCAGCATTTATACGCTGCTACCGCAAGCTCCTCCATCCAGCACCCTTTACCAGGCCCTGCTGGAAGCCACCAAGTCTGCTGAGGTCACTGTATTAACACCATGCCTGAAATTTAAAGTTTGCTTAGTTGCTTTAACAGAATACGGATTGACATTTATCTGGAGCTGATTTGGGCAAGAAAGATCTTCCCTTCATTTCATCTTGAAACCTCAAGGTTGCTACCTAAATTAATTAGTAAACTGCAGCAGCTTTTCAAGAGGATGAATAAGTTTTATGCAGGCTTTACTCTTACAGGGTTTTCATTAGAATTATTCCCTTTACACCCTTTACCATTAGTACATACTTTCTTGTTGAAGTTTTGTATTACTTCTCAACATATAAAACCTAAATTGGACACTGGCATAATTGTAAAATGATATGATATGCAAAATACTTCAGCTTCCACCAACCCAGAGGACAGATGTGTGGAACGATGTCTATCATTGGTATGTCCCATACTGCTACTGTTGTGACTTTAAAATATAAAGTTATAGCATCAAAAATAAAACAGATTGAAGAAGAAAGGGATAAGAAAATTGCTAGCAGAACTCCATACGGAGTCCGGTATGTGCTACACACTGTGCACTGACTGCAAGAGAAGCCGAACACTTCTTTTGCAGAAACTCAGGATTTTTTCAGTGGGGGTAGACCGTTAGTGTTAAATGTGGCATATCCTATGAAACCACTTCATAACTCTTCAGCAATAAAAGCCTGTCAAAATCATGAAAGATGCAGTTAGGTACTCTGCTTCCCCAAAGCTGGGGTAGCAGTTAGGAGCCACTGCAGGCTGCAACAGTTTGTAACGGGCTTGTGGCTCCTGTTAAACTACTCAGGGGAGAAAGAGCAAGCTGCAGGAGAACAGCTCTTTTCCAATTTCCACGCTCCTGTGGACCTACCATTTGCTAGAAATGTAAATGTCTTTTTATTWGATTCCAAAAACCCATTGGAGCTTGCCGACCGTTATGAACTACGTGCAAACGTACATGGAGGAACAAACTCTGTCCCATAGCAAAGTGATCTCATTTAAAGCAAATACCCGAAACAAAAAAGGTGGCAGGAGAAAGGACAACAACAGAAAAAAGCAAAACACCTTGATAATTATCTTGGGTACAGAAGTGATTTCAGCTGAAGAGGGGATGTTCAACCACCTCAATACACTCAACACCTTGAAGAACTGGTCCTTGAGGGGTTCTTTTGTTTGTTTGTTCTACAGAAAAAAAAATCCTAATTGGGACTGAATGACAAATGGGGGCACAAGGGATCCTAATGGATGAATTTTACACATTTAACTTGTACAATGTGTCTAAACATTCAGCTTGCAGCAATTTTTTCATCAGCTCTAGCACAAGATCTTGTTTTTACACTGTGCTAATGAGACAAGCAGATGTAAATAAAAAGATATTGCTCAGAAATAAAATGTCTCATCTCTCTCTCTGAGGACACTGATCAGACAAAAAGAAATTCTTACTTGTTTTATTTAATCTATATAATTTATTTAATTTATATAATCCTTTCTGGAAAGCTTTCCCCATCCCAGATTTATTAATCCTTACTACAGCATAAAGCCCTAATTATAATTTTTAAATTACAAAAACTTATCAGGTTTTTTTGATATTGTTGCTGTATTAGTCATCRATTTTGTGTTAATCATATACAAAAAGGATGGTTACAGACCTCAAACGTCCACGTTCTTTTAACTACAAGAACAAGAACAATATCAGAACTGTTAGCTGAAAAGCTGACAGCTTTATCAACAAGACTGGTATCTGTTGCAGATACCACCCAAAAGATCATACAACAGGATAACTTTGAAAACTATTATTCAGTAGCAAAACAGAAGTGTCATACGTGTATATCTTAAATAAATGTTATGACAATTCAGTTTACATGAGTACACCCCAAATGAAGGAGGTCAGAACGTGTCAGTTCATTAAATCTGGCAAACTGCAAGCTTTTTTGTACAACGACACACGGTGTCACTAGCTCAGTCATTTTATTGACCTAGAAGGCCACAATGGGCACAAGTGCTTTTCTACATTAAAATTTGGGTTTTTTTTATTTTTAAAATATATCTTCCAAGTTTGGGCTTGAAGAAAAGCAACTTGGGTTTGCAGTGTCTTTTGCAGGCTAACTAGAATTTTCTTGCAAGRAAAGAATTAAGGTCACTTATTTCATAAGAGGGACCACAGATTTCCAAAAATGTAGGAGCAAATGCTTTGAGTGGTATTCAAGTTTTCATTTCTGCATTCCCTTCTGAAAAACATTCCAGAATCATGGCAATATGTACACTGAGATTTGTACCATCTTGCTAATTCTTCTGTTCAGCCTCACGGCTAAACAGTAGGGTTTTCAATATGTAAGTTTTGGGAATTGGCAATGTCCAAGAGTTTGAACTACGTGTCATTTCCATCCTCGATGCTGCTGACAGCTTTATGAGCTGTGGCACACGCAGAATATATTGYGCACTCAGAGCATGCTCAGCACCGTTATTTCAAAAGCACGACAGATGTACAGCCCCGGCAGGATCTCACGTTACAGAGGCCTCAGAAATCCTGCCACGCGCTTGCTTCCCTTTGTTCGAGGAGGCACAAGAATACCCAGGAAACCAAACTGCCAAAACCCATGCTATTGCAGCAGCTTTCCTCTAATTCATTAACCTCTTGTCGAATAGCAGCTTCACTTCAACATTTCATGCTGCAACTTGTAAGGCCTTCGTGAGACTGGCACAGTTACTGGAGATGCTTCCCTTCCACTAAATGCTCATTCGTAACAACAGGAACAAAACCGTACACAGCAGCCCCATTTAAAACATAGAAGCTTGGACCCTTGACTCAGGATACTAACTTGCTGAATGGACCTGAAGGGCTCTGAAGTTCACCACCATCAGAGCAACTTGCAAACCCACTCTTTCTTCAAGCCTATACAAGATAAAGTCAGCAAAGGAGATGGTGAGTGGGAATTCACTCTCTATATTTTAAATGAAAATTTGATGTAATCAGATGCCAAGGTGATGAATGCATAGAAGACGAACTGCCGTAACTGAGAGAACATTAGGATAGGATCTTTTGTTAGCATCTGTCCTAATACTTTTCAACTCAAATGCCATCTTTAAAAAAGTTTCTAACATATCCAATTACACAATGAACAATAATCTCTCTACCTCCTTGTGAGAAAAGTGCAACAGTACATTTACATCAAACAGACTCATATGGGAAGCAATCCAACCTTCTAAAATGAAAGCTCTAACATGATAAAGTATTTATTTGCTGAGAATAATTCTTTTAGAGCATTTTTCAACTTCAACTTTTCTAACCCAAGCAAACTTTCTCTCCTGAACTGGCTTTTCCCTTGTAGGGAAAATATCAAATCTCTTTGCAATGTTAGGAGGCAGTTCTTTTATTATCTTTCTCCTGTTTTTTCTATTGCTTATTACMTCCCGGATCAAACTGCCCCAGGGATGTCTCTTCACAATGCTAACTCCACTTGTAAGAGCAACAGTTTTGACTTCCCTACGGAGACAGCAGTACTGGGAAAGCATTTAAAGTTGTTGYAGGTAGGAGGTTAAAATCTGCTTCTCCTTCTCCTAGGAGAGGGATGCAGAAATCCCTTACCCCCGTGCTCCCACCTGAGAGCCAATGCATGGCCTCTGAGCATAGTGGCCTACCAAGAACGTCAGTGTGAAAGTAAAAAGTCCAAGGAAAATAGCTATAGTTGTGGCTTCTTTTGTTAGAAGGGGTATATAATTCAGGAGATCAGGCTTAGTAGCCCAGAGTTGCATGAAGACCATTTTAACTCTGCTGCAGAGTTGCTACTCTAAGACAGTAGTAAATTAGACCCTGAATACTTCTCATAATAAAGCCAGCTGGTTTAGAGCTAGTTTAGCATGCAATACARACAACCCCAAAGACAGAAACATGAGGAAGGAAACTCCCACTGGCAGCAAAACAACTGAATTTGGATAATAACTGTTCCAGCCAAAATGGCTGTGCTAGTCGACCACGTATCATGCTGTTCTTGCACCTAGAGTCACAAAGAGGCCAAATACTACAAGCCTAAGAGCTTGGCAACATTTAAAGACTTTTGTTGGGGTTTTAAATGGTCAATTTTTATGAACTGAAACCACAGCAGCTGTCAGCTACTCCAATTTTTACTATGTATTTGCTTAAAAAACAAATGATATACAAATGGAATTTACTTGAAACAAGAGAYGGGTTCAAAACACAGAGTTCAAAGCCTAGTGGGAATGTCTTCAAACAATAAAGGATGGAGGCACAGGACTAGCTTCAGTTTTGACTTACATGTATGTATAGGGTACAACAAGGTTAGAAAATTCAAATGTTAATTTTTCTAAAATATGAGAAGCTGTCCAAATATTTACAATTTTCTCTTTTAAACAGAATTTCCTAAGTTATGTCCAGAAAGTTTCAGTCAAAGTCCTGGCACCATCTGCCATCACCTGAAATACAGCCAAGGTATGACACTRCAATTGCAGGTGTACGCGGCCCAGCTTCACTTGAAACGGGGCCATTCACCTGCCTTTCAGCTTCCCTCCACTGCACTGCAGGAGATTCCTAGCGAAGGATTTGTCCAGCTCCCTTCGGAAACTTCCCCAGTCAAGCGGATCCTCTCCCTCATTCCACAGCAATCCTTGGCCAGCCGGACCTGCCATTTTACATCAGCCTTCTGCTGAGGAACACACACAACCAGATTTAATGGACCCAGGAATCTGCACTATCGATCCCCAGACAGGGCTGGAGTGATGAGTGGCAGTATAACGGCAAGGTCGTGCCCGGGCTCTTCTGGCAGCAGACGGTTAAGCAGCAGCATTTGTTGATTTAAGGAATTTCAACAGCAAAAACTTTTTCACACTTGAAAAGGAGAAACATTTTAGCACTCAACTAAAGGGTGAACAGAAAGAAGGAATTCGCTCCATTTTAAAGACAGAATCRGAAATGTAAATCACAGGAAGGAACTGTGGGAGAAAGTATTTTCAGGTTTTTCTTTTTTTCTTTTCCAATGCTATTGTATAAGCAAAGTTAAAAACAAGAGAGAGACTAAGCACTGGCAGAATATTCACCAGGTTATAATGCCTCTCTAGCTTGTAGGTTGGTTCAAAAAGATTAMTTTCCTGCTGTAAAATTAGTAACTACAGTAACCAATTTAAAATTTCATTTAGATGCTGCTTTGGTAAATAAGTGTCTGACACGCACTGATAGCCGAGTAAGACTGTGTACTATACCGTCTTCAAAATTCTCTTCCCCAGCTATCAAGCCAAGCACAACGGTTATAAAAACATGCACACTTGGACAATTCCTCTGATAACAATAGGATCCCAAATGTTTATGAAGCTGTGTAGTGAAGATGATCTTTCTGACAAGAATGGCTGGTTAGACACTTACAACCATCAAGAGCAAAGGCACATACAAAGAGACAATTTCTCTGTGATACAACTATTCTTAAAGATTCACTGAGTCAAAAATGAGCATTGCTTAAAAGYGCATTTGAAAGTTTACAGAACTTCTCCGTAAGCAAAAGGGCTATATATCATCAGACCATAATTCATTATGTGAAATGTTTTCATTTTACCAAAAGACACATTTTTTAAGATTTTACAAAAACACTTTTAAAATATTAATTTAATGATTATGGTAATAGATTGAAGGAAAGAAAATAATGAAAAGAAAATAATGATGCGGTRACTGTAGTCTGAAAATATTTTCAGCCTGTTGGACCACTTGTCTTCTCTTATGCATTAAATCTGCTAGGTCTGCTTAAACACATATTCTATCTRTTTTCACTTTTATTAGCTTATTTTTTGACAAAGTCTGTTTTAAAGCAAAAGAATAACAGAATCAAAGCTACAAGAAATGCTCGTTTTACTTGTCTTTTAAATTACATGGTATGCATTTATTTTTTTTTCCTACTAGCATGTAGTCTTACATTTAAGAGATGAACTGATAATTATCAAGTTTTGTGAGTTCTAGAGCAAGTCCAGATGGATCTATTTTTTTTTTAAGTAAACAAGAAATTCAAATACATATTTTTGTTTAGAAGAAGCGGATTTTTTTACATGTTACACATTATATAAAATTTTCTTAAGTTTGGACAACATAGAACTTGATTTTTATAAGTTTAYTGATGAAACTAAAATTCTAAACTAGAAATCTAAAACATTGCCCATAATATAGTCTCTTTAGGACTACTTATAAATTTACCCTTTTTGTTTTAAAGATTTTTTTTTWAATTATAAAGATAAAATATAATTATTTATTGATACAGTCTTTACAGGAGCTCATGGTTAACCTTTGTTAACCATGACCTGAAGCATTATCCTGCTTCAGGCTGAACACCTTTTAAACTGTGCAATGAGAACTTGAATCTAAATCCTTTGAGATCAGCTGAGAAACTCCCATGGAATGAAATAAACCTTGAATCAAGCAGAAATCCACAGTTTTTCAAGAACTATCAGAAACATTTAGAAATGTTTAAAGTCACTTCTCCTCATTTTCTTTGGTCTCAAAATAGCAAAACCCTTTTCCCTCAGACTTRAGAGAAAAAAAGCTGTCAACAAGCAAATACATCCAGAACCAGGTATTTCCATATTTGTGATAAAGCTTAACACTGTGTTTGCACTGTGAAAACATTGTTTAGGTTGTTTTTATTTAGCACACAACAACAAGGACAAAACTTGGATAAACCAGTCCCTCCAKTTAGGAAAAAAAGCTTCAACTCTCCCAGGTGGCAAAGCCTAATAGACAAGGAACCAAAAACTGCAGCATCAAGTCTACAGTCTATGCTACTGATACATCAYAAATAGTTCTAAAGGGCTCTAGACACAAAGCCTCACAAAAATATATTCAGTGAAATTTTCATATGATATATGATTAATAAAATACATAGACAGTTAATTTTGGAAATATTTTAAATAAAAAATACAGCACTGCTTCTCCCAAATAAGTCCTATACACTTCATCATGAAACTGCCCATGAAACCTCTTTCAATAGGAAGAACCCAACTTAAGGCAGTAAGAGGAAGAGGAAATAGGCAACACTGCAACTCCATTCAAGGAAAGACATGTGACTCACCAAAAAAGGTCATTCCTATTGAAAAAAAACAAATAAACAGTCCAACAAATTAGACTAGACGAAAAAGACAGACATGGGAGAACATCTTGGACAGAAGAAGGGGAAAAGAATAACACAGAGGATCAGACAGCRTCAACTCAAGAACTCTGAAGGACCTCAAGGATGAAATAGCTACATTACTATTCGCGGTGTATAATCTCTTGCTTAAAAGTCTTAGCATCAGAGAACTGGAGGATGATAAATTGGTTTCACTGGAAAGAAGTGACAGATCTGGAGACCTACCAATGTTCATGGTATCTGTACTAGACAAATGATTAGAAATGCAAAAAGTCTAGAATTGGTGTACATCAGAATAAACATTTTCTACTTGAGAGGAGTCAGCTAGCTGACAGTTTGCCAACAGTACTTYGTTATTCAGGGCACAAAGGGCAAAGATGACTGTTAAGAACTGCAGAAGGACATTACAAGACTCAGTGAACAGGCACGAAGTGGCCAGAATGAGATCATCTCCGCATTAGGATGTGTAGCTGTGTGAAACATCAGTTCAATGCTCAGCAGCAGCCAACAAAGGAAAGGAAAYGTTGGCAAGTGTAAGAAATTGATGATCCTTGTTACCTTTCTTTGAACTTACTCTAAGGTGTGGAAAAGTGTTCCTCTACAAGGAAGAGCAGAATAAACAAGGGCACTTCAGCTTGGAAAAGAAATTACGATGGGGGCATGAAAAAAGTTTAAGAACAAACTGTCTACTCACTTAGAACAATCAAATGAACGAACAAAAGCACACAGTTCTTCACACAGCACACTGCCTGTCACAGATATGCTCTACGTAATCAATGGGAGGCCTCAAACCAACCCAGCCGAATAGCTGCTAGACAACAAACTGAGGAAAGCTGATCCTGTAACTTGCGTTTGACCYGAGTGATAACGTAAGCCAGACTAAGGCAGCCTGAAGGCTGCAGCAAACAGGAGAAAACACAAAGTGAGGGTTGACTATTTGTGAGTGGATGATGTGATGAAACCTCCAACTGGGTGGSTATTTCTGCACAGCCCTTAGAAGCCTATAAAGAGTGATGGGTGAGAGTAGGGACCTAAGAAACAACACAAGATCTCARTTTCCCTTATGAAGATACATAAGATCTGATCAAGCCTCACTTAACCATAGCTATGCTTATTGATAGTAGATACAAACTTAATTTATTGCATCCTAYAGCTGTTAACTAAGTCATATCTTTGGCAACTGGTAACATATTGCGTTACCTAATTTGCGCACCACAATGCTTATTTGCCCTCACTGTAGGGATTCTCTTGCTTACTGCCTTTAAAACCCAACGGGTTCAGTGGCAGCCTGGACAAGCTTGTGGAAAATAATTCCACTGAGGTTTACAACATACACAAAAGCACACCAGTCACAGCTGAAAATATYCGGGCTGTGGGAAAGCATAGGCCAAGGCACTATCATAGGGACTTGTCCATCACTGGAAATAACACAGGGCAAACAGACTTAATAGAGCCTTTTGTATGTTCTTACTTAGAAAACTCCCTGCAGAAAGCAACCCTGATTTGGAGAAAGGAGGTCCTCAGATTCCCCAAGTCACTTTTAATGATCAGTTCGAGTTGTATTTAGGAGGTTAAGCTGAGGCTTAGCTCATGGACTGTCAGTGCTAAGACAATCCATGACTTTAAATAACTTCAATCTCTCACACCCACACTGTAAATACCATTCTTGATATGACTCATTTTCTATATGTGTATTTTAGCCAAAGAATTGAAAGCTCTTTATTGTACACTGTGTGAACTCTTCATTCAGTTCTATTTCTCAATATAATTACGTTCTACTGTTGGGCGTATGGGTGAAAATACTCTGCCCTCTCCCTGTACATGACTAAGCATACACATAGTAGTTGCTTTCAGTTAATCTGAAGAAAGAATTAAAATMTCCTCTACTTAAAAGAGCTGCATTTTAATAAAGAAAAAAGAACSTCAAACAATTGCTTTTCCAAAGAAAAAAATTAGATTAATTTCCCATTAAACGATTGATTCATAAAGTTGTGACTAATGAATAAACATCTCCATTTTCCAAAAGATAAAACTCATGAATCATTTTACCATCCACAGTATTCTGAGCTATTAATATTTAATTGTGGTCTCAGATTGTTTTTCTTTACTTGTCTAGGACTGAAAGAGAAACAGAATATTACCAAGTACTTATTCCTAGTTTAAAAAAAAAAAAAGAAAGAATAATAGAAGACAACAGATATGCAAGTTGGCTCATGTATTAGCAGTATGAAATGCTGCCATTGCAAGCAAGCAACGTGCAGCAAAACACAAAAAATGKGTGAGACCATGAGTCTGATTCCAGACATCACACTACAAGGCTGAGCCACATACTTTAATCTCGGCTTTGCTGTGGAATGCTAACAACTCTGAAAACAACCTTGACCAACAACATATTTCTGTCTTGGTCTTTTATCTGTCTCATAAAGATGATGATAAAAAGACTCTTCGGTTTTCACTGGCCTCATAATTAACTAGGTGGCAGAAACAGCAGAACAGAGGATTAGCTGTATAAAAGGACAGACAGTCCATCTGAAGCATCATTAACTGCTGAGGGCTGCTGATTTTGGTGCTCTACTGCTCTAACACATCTTAGTATTTTAGCAGGAGGYCAAGCATAATATTCCAATCCAACAAATGTGAGAGTTAACGTCACGCTCATTTCAAATATATTTAAGGTCTCAAATACATTGGGGGTATAGTTTTTCCCTGATCATTRATAAAACTGTCCTCAGTACTTGCAGTAGATCAAAACTAATAGACATATGCATACACATGCTAACTTCATTTTACTTTTTCAAATRCTGTATTGTTTAATATAAACTACTGGGAAACAGAAATACTTAGTCCTAGGACTTGAGAAAGTATCTAGACAGAAACAACATGAGCCAGTCAAGAGCTTGGTGGATAAGCTTTCTCTTCTCTCTCCAAGACATAGAAAATCAGCATGCGTAGAACATTTGTGAATAATGGTATTGGATTCACTATACCATGACCTACAGCACAGCTCCACTGGAAAAATCTTCTGCTCTGAAATGGTTATGCCTCGTAATACTGTAAAGGACAGGAATGAAAGAAACAATCAGGTATATCATGAGGACTTTAGGAGTTATAGATTTTTTTATGCAACTGTTGCAGTAATTAAGTTAAATCAGATTTCAGCTCCTCAAGCTGCTTTGACTATCTGTACAGTAGGGGCAATTATCCGCCAAGACAGCAAGTAACCTTTTGGGGTGTCTCTGAGAGCTGCCGTAAGCACTCCATAGTGACTGCTGTGGTTTCCATTTTAAACAATAGTTCCATCTTTCTGTTGTTGTTGCTCTTTTCAACAAAATTCATTGATATGTATTGCTGCCTCTCATTTAAAACATCATGAAATTAACTGTACAAACAAAATATTATTTATTAAACATCGATAGAGGCCAAAGTCTATTAGTAAAACAGACAAAATTCTGGAACCAAAACTAAATGTTAGTTATGCTTGAGCACAGTTTCTGTTCTTTTTTTTAAAAGCATCTGCACTTATCAGTAAAAATAAGGATGGCAATACTGAAACCTGAATTATCAGATTTTACAAACTGTATGAGAAGATGCATCAAAAGAAGAAGCTTCAGGAATTACTGTTTCCATCTGCTCCTGTACTTTAAGTGATAGGTGTTCAGACCTGTAATTACTGATAGTTTCCTACCCTYAGGTGTATTCGAAATACCAAATTGCTCTGTGGCACTGGAGAAAAGAATAAAAATGCCCATTTCTACCTCTAAGGAAGCTGCTAAAGAAGCAGCCATACACTGATAATGTGCAAGAACAGCCTGAGTATGACTAGGACAAGCTCCTGTTCTTTGTCCTGTGGTTACTTAGCTTGTTTTTCAAAGTGAAATGGGGAAAATTAATAAGTATGTCYGTTCAACAAATGTCTTAAGTCCATYGTGTACCTGAGATATCACAATTGCTTCAGACTTTTCAACAGYGGGCTTTTCCAAATTCGGTATCTGTAGTATACAGGATAGCAGTATCTATGGCATGTTGCCCTACTGCACTGTACAACAGACATACACTGTCAAAATACGGCACATTGGAAGCAGCTGCACACATGACCACRTTAAGAAAGATCAAATGCAAGTCCCCTGGCTTATTGCCAAGGAAGGTGGCCRAGGAGGCACCTGCTCCCTTCCCAATTCCTAAAGCACTAGCTGTTGTAGGGACCAGAAACTGAAGCTCATGCAACTCTCCCGCATCAGGTAGTCAATTTAATATTCTTACCTTCCTTCTCTTTGTAGTATGTCTTGGGACTGACTTCAGCAAAATAAAACTTCTGTGCTTCTATGAGTTGAACTGTTCCAGCTCTGAAAACCCTGGTTCTAGCTCTCTTCAGTTAAGGCAAAAATTTAAGAGGCTTTTAATTATTTCAAAATATGTAACAATATTGCTGCATTGTCTTTCTTCGGAAAGGGAAACAAGGTCATGCACTTCCAGCATCTGCCTCTTACACAAAGCATTTTTTATATTTCAGAGAAATATCTGCATGTAATGCAAGCTTTTTTCTGAAGAGTTAGAATCCATGCTGCAGATTAGAAATACATTAGACCTATAAGAAAACTGTCTGCAGTTTCATTAAATACATAGTTATATAAAGACTTAATGTTTAATGAGATACAAAACTTTAAGTCAGTTTACTTCAAAAAATAGGAGACAGTGTCTTTTTCTGTTTCTCACTATTCAATATATTACAGTATCTCATCTGCAAATCTTTAGTTTCATTTTGCAGTGAAATGTTTTTAATCCCTTAACACTACCACCACCTATAGTAAATGTGTTAAAATGTAACAAAGAGCTTCATCCAAAAAGTGACAAATAATTTGTAGGGGAGCATTCTGAAAGTCAGATAATATGAAATCATCATTGCTTAATAATTTTAGAGGGCTGAACTCTCCTTCCTTTGTTAGGCAGACACCGTCCTCCACGTCCACAGCAGCCTCCGAGCTAAGCAGCTCAGCCCCAGGGCGCTGAGCGTGCATTTACCCTTTCTTCCTCTTTCATGCTCTTGGCATGCCACGGGCAATGACCGGCACTGCCAGCATGCTTACAGTGCCTATTACTATGATTTCACACTTTAAACTAACACACAATCGAACAAGCCGCTGATCTGTATCATTTCTGGAAACAGAAAACTGCTTAGAGCTGACTCAGGCCCTGGTTCTCACAGCACCTTTCCCACCCCGTAACTGTGGCTTGTATTCACAGTGCTGCATGCAAATTAAGAGGTTGTATCCTGACCAGGAATAACGTTTTCCTAGAATTCTAGTCTACAGATAACAAATTTTCATAACGTAATTAGGAACAACGTGGGACACGGGAGACATCCCTTAGGGATGCTTTATGTGCTGGCACACAGTTGCAGAACCGCCTCCCGGCACACACGGCACAGCTTAACCCTTCGCAGGAAGGGCCCTCTGAAAGGAAAGCGGTGTGAACCACACCAGCACGATCAGTCAGCGTACAGCACCCCTTACCAATGAAGGGGCACTTTGCCACGGTCACAGTCTGAGAAATCCGCACTGATAAAAAATCCTACACAATGGGTTTAAAGCTATTTAGCCTCTATCAGTATTTAGTCCCTGGAATTACATATTAACATTTGTTTGTGGTGAAAAATATATTGAACCTTAGATGCCTTTTATATTTTTGCCATAATAAAACACGAACTATGTAGCTTTATGTTAATAAACAGAAAAATAATCTTGAGTATTTCTGTTACTGGAAGCATTACCTTCACCTAACTAAAGCACTCCTGTAGGGAGGCAGGTAGCATTTTTGTCAGACCCACCTGAATAACACACAAGAAATTATTTTAACATGATTATTGACTGTACACCCTGGATGTCGCATACTACCCTGCCCTCACACCTATACAGGAAGTCATTACACGATTACACCTAACACTAGATGATGACCCATCCTTGAAGTAATTGCCCCAGAGCCCTGTTTTCTATACTTCAAGCAGTCCCTTATCCATATACTAAGCTCCTCATCAACAACATATTCTGTGAGAAAAGACTGTGTCATGTGTGTGCAAAGCAGCATGTGCACAATTTGTTGACCCTTTTCCTCAGTCACTACAGTAAATACTTCCCAGATGCTCCTCTTCCTTTCATCCCAAGAGAACATCGAATAGCAGCATAACAACATATTGATCTCCTTCCTGCCTCCATGGTTAATGGGACATAATTTCTTGTGTTTCATTTCCTTAGGCACTAAGCATCTTATTATATCTTTTTGCTACTAACATCTCCTATGCTTCACAAGTACCAGCTACCTTTTCATTCAGATAGACTGATATATGTCTAAATAAACTCACGGTAGATGTTTTTGGTTCAAATTTTGTTTTCAAATTTGCTGCATTTACTTCAGATGTGGAAAAGGACTTATGCATGCAAAAACTTGCCTACTTTGCCTATCATGCTGGAAGATGATAAACTTACGTAAAAAAATTTCATCAGCATTTACAAACCTGGTCATGAATGCTACATATAATATTTTTCATTATTAACAAGAACCTGCCATAGACTTAAAACATCCTCGTTAAATATTGTCGCACTGTCACGCTATGAAGGTTTGATAGCAATGACTGAGACAGTAATATAATAATAATAATAAAAAATGTTTATTTCCTCACACAAGTTCTTGGATTAGTAACATCCATTAAAATAATGYGATTACTAATTTAGAAAGGATAACACAAAACCATCAGTTACTAATTTAGAAAGGATAACCTGAAACCGTCGATTACTGCGCTATTAATTGGAAGCACTGCTTATCCCTACTTGAAAGCTAGCTTGCTCACTCTCTTAGTGAGAGGACTCTCAACCTCGAGGAGTTACCTTACCCCAGCGTCCCAGGAAAAGGGGAGGGGGGGGAATACTCACGGTCCAGCCGGAGAGGATGRTCAGGTCACGTTCCCGTCCCTGCTCAAACTCTCCTAGCTCCCAAGTCTCTTTTTATACAGCTGGGGCTCTGGGCAAACCCTACTTTTGCTGACTTTTAGCAAGTTTCGCAATCACAGGACTGTCTGTTTGTCTGCTTGGGAGGACCCTGCTAGCGAGGCAAGACCACAACACCTCCGTATGGTTTCTTCCCTCCCCGGGGGTCCGTGCAGATTCCAGGTGGCAGACCTCTTCAGTCTTGTTAATGCTGCCGTTCCACAGCCTTGCTCATATTGGTTGGTAGACTACTTCAGTCCTGTTAACTCCTCTGTTCAACAGCTTTGCAATTACCAAACTTCAGTCCTGTTAACTCTTCACTCGCCCATCAAATATGATACCATCTATGACCTGGTACCTTGATTCAAAGAGGGAATAAATACCAACCTTTGTTTCCCTTCAAAAACAATTATTGAATAAAGGCGTAATTTTCATGCTTGGGTTGATATTTAAAATGGCAAGTTTCCATGAGAGAGTGTCTTTCTGCTTTTCAGCATTAGAATCAATAATGCCAAACTCTATTGCTTTCCACAGATGAAGAACACAGAGGTTTATCAACTAAGTTCACTCCAGGATCAAATGACTGGCATTGACTTTGAAGCCTTTGAGCAGCTCAGTAATGCTATCTGAGTTTCACCTAATGTCTGTATTATATCGGAACTCACAATTTTCTTTTATTAAAGAACAAATATCACAGGTAATGATGTTCCTCAGACACTGAGGTTTTATAAATGTAAAATAGAATTATTTCTTAGAAAGCAACATTTAAGAAACCAAAGGATCCTTCTGCAGCTTAAAGAAATAATAAAGCGTGCTACTTCAAACAATCTTTATTCCTATACCCTATATACCTCTTGTATTTATAGCTCTTATAAAAAAGACTGCAAACAGATATCTTCTCTTTTAATAAGCAGATTATTGCAGAATCACCTTCTAGAGACACCACCTCACTTTCACTTCTCTCCAAGGGAATGCTATGACACGTTTGGTTAGTTATTAGAATAAATAGAGTTTAAAGCATTATGGATTCAGCATGGCAGAATATCCTGGATACATTATGGTCTGTCATAATACTTTTAGTCATGCCTTGAGGAGTTTCTGGTTTAAAGCAACATAGCGCACGTGGAAAAAAAGAGCATACAAAAGAGATGAATGGCCAAAGCACTGCTATGTTTGTTGGGTCTATTATGTCTGAATAAATGTGTATCTATTTAATTTGTTGGGTTTTGCAGGGAGTAGAGAAAAACACAACATGCAGCTGATGGAACCTAAGACTGAGAACACCGGTGTTTAAAGATCCTGAAAGAGGAAGATTCACAAAGGTTAGGAGATGATGTAGCACAATGGACTATTTGTGATTTTGGTCTGCTTGCCTTGCACTTAAATATAGTACAAGCCTGCTTCATTTAGGGTAAGAAATAAAATGTTTTGTAGTAATTGTTTGTAACAATAATAATAATAGTTGCAAAAAAAATAGTCCCACTAAGATAGATAAAACATCCTCTCTGCAACTACTAAAAGGAACTGGATGACCAGCAGTCAGTCAGTAAATAGGTAACCCCTGCCTCAGCGAGCCAGAATAGATCTGCACCCAGGAGGTAACATACATCTGGGCAAGCCGGAACGGACGCCTGATGAAAAAGCAGAAGGAACCATTTGGCAGAGGCCAGCCTGGACYCCCAGAAAGGTGTTTACAAACACCACTGACAGACAGGGGAGCTCCCCTTTGCATCTGGTTTCCCTTGAGGAAGGGCTCTGGAGCATGGCCAGCTCCACCTTCGGGGCTAAGAGCTATCAAAGACTGCGGCCACCACAGCCCTCAACAGGGCACCGAAATAGCTGTATCGTATACCTAAGGCTTCACTAACATGCTTGAGTAACACTTGATTCTTAGCTGTTAACAGATTAGTAGACGGGCTTAAATAAATGCTTGTCTGAGGTTTTGATATTTGCTTGGCATCTCAGTCTCAGAATACAGCCCTCACAGGAGCGCCCAGCTCCCTGAAAAGAACAGTGGCAACAAAGATATCAAAGAAATTATTCAGGTTAAATTTATAGATGAATGTATGTTTCTAAAATACATTAGAAGTTCTAATCCAATCTAATCTTTAGCTAGTGCAGAAAGATGCACTCCCGTTATGGTTTAATAAGCAATGCATTAATTTTTCCATATATTACCACTCTGCATTCTGTAATATACATATATAAAATATAATTTATATAAATATAAATATAAAAAAACTGAAATAATGTCTTGGAATAAGTCACATCAAGAAAGAAGACTTCCCTGAGAATAACAAGTAGTCTGGTCTAAAAGTTTCTATGTCTGACCAGGAAAACTATAATACAATACAGAGTCCTTGGGTGAATTCTTTRAACTTCACTGACAACCAAAAATATTTCTTTTATCAAAGGCCTAAATCCTCTTTACAAAACTAGTTTATCTGTAATGCTTAATTTAAGATTTCATCCTATAGAATGCGATAGGGCTACTACTTATACACCTACATACGTGGGCTAAGCATTGCCTCAGACAGATCTGCACTGAGGATATGAAAGATGGTCTTTCATCTCTTCCCTTTCATCCTGTTAAAAGACCACAGGTTAATGCATATTTAATGGCATCCAATTATGTCAAATGATTTATAAGGGTGTGGGAAAGCGTCTGAATTATTTCTCACGACGACACTTTCAAGAACAGTCATAATAACATATCCTCACTTTTCAGCCTCACCTAAGACCAGGCAGTCTAGTAACACAGTTTGATGGTGGTTAACTGACACTAACAGATACAAAAATTCAAGAAAAAATATTAACCAAGAAACAAAAATTGTAAAACCCTAGCAATGCTGAAATCATTCGTGTCAGTGGACCAGCAGTTCAGTGTCCAGAAAAAGTTATAAAGCTAAGCACTCAAACTTTCTCATTGGGAAAATTGTAGTTTATAGTACTACTAACTTAAATTTACAAGTAAATTTACAATATTCACTGCAAAATTAAAACCTCTGTGGCTGACTGATAAAAAGAAAAATAAAGAGAATTTAAGCGAAGTCTGAAAAATGCTGTTAATGCATGCCTGAAGCGCAAAGACATTTAGTACTTGCAATGTCAGAATCTCAAGGTGAAACCAGCAAGCAAAATTTTAGATGTGAATCATCCTGAAGCCTTTACAAAATACGTGTTGGATATAGGATTGTAACAATCTTATTTTACAGATTTCCCTTCTTACCGCTGATTTCGGTTGGGAACATAGAACCACGTGATATATTTCATGCTTTCCCTCAAATGTTTAATTGTATGTTACTCTGTTCGCCTATCAGGACTTGCACTGCTTTAAGCTATGGCTGATGTTTGAGGAGAAAAAAAAGTCTGTAATAAAGTGAATTAATCCAGTATTTGCCCAAGCTTGAGGAAGTTCCCTTTTCAAACTTGTCCGCAAAATATTTCAAGTGGGGGATAGTAGTATAAAATTACTGATGCGTTTTCCTGACATGATGAGAAGCAGGAATACCTACAATCACATAAAAATAGCTCTCAGTAGAGTTTGTGTCAAATGAGAATAGGAGGCGATCCAGAGGGCTGCCTTCGTGCTTGCAAGCTTTCCATCTCAATGTGCATCTTCAAGATTGATTGCACAAGCTTTGGATAAACATCTTAAGGCACTTTATCAGGACTCATATTTACATAGCTCTTGATAAAGGTAGTGAGGCAGTTAGCTGACCAAAGCGTTGCGTTAAACCAGGAAACATTTCCTGAGGAAAACTGTCAGATGCCCTCCCTTCTTTAAGATTTCATCAGCTACTTCTGCAAGGCAGAGGAATTGACCTGCCAAGAAAATACAGCTGTGGAGCCAAAAGCACATCCAGGCACATCTGGAGCAAAGGGAATGAAAGGTGGCATTTCACCTCTCATCCTTCCTTTCATCCTAACTAAAAGAGCATAGCTTAAGCTATGTTCAGTGCATCTAACATTTCCCTTATGGTTCATCTTGATCTAATCAAAAGGGCCTAAATTTGTTATTTTGCCCAGAGAGCTGCAAGAAGAAACACCATGGCACCAGTTTCACCTCTCATTTCCATCTTTGAAATGTAAAATGTTAATTCTAGGCCCATTTCTAATAAAGAATAAGCTGGTCAGAAAATACTGTCCTGGTTTCAACAAAAAGAGATGCAGCATTGGTACTGACAGCTCTATTCTGATATATCTCACATTTCTGAAAGCATTACCACCGAAGCCATCCAAGTTCTCTGTATAATGACAAAGAGAGTAAACCGATATCAACTTCCCTTATGACTTTATTCATCATTTTAATTAATCACGTCATCTTCCCAAAGCTTACTACAATTATTAGGCCTACAAAAAAATGCAAAATAAAATGAGAACTAGTGCTTTTAAAAGTTATTTCTTCCACAAAACATATGTACGCACTTCTCCGAACTGCAGATACCGCTATTAAGTTCTGTCAATCTAGCTTTTACCACCAACACAGAATGGTTAGTGCCTAATGGGCAATATCTTCAAATGCATTAGTGTCAAGCTGTACAAGAAAGGGAGGAAAAACAGCAATTACGTGCCATTTTGAAAGCGCCTGGTAAGGCTAGTAGGGTGACAAAGGGGAAGTAAATGGTCAAAATACCAAGCGAATGTTTTGCATTTGGATTTTTTCCTTCCTTCCTTTTCCATTTATGAGGTCACTGGCCCAATATTTCTTAATTTTTTGCTCAGACTGAACTGAACTACTTCAAAAATCAGCTTGGATGCAGTTTTAACATGCATTTTGTTCCAGATTTCTCTATTTCAATTTCAAGGGAGTATTTTATCACAAAACAGGTATTTTACTCCAAACGAAACTATTCTGAGGGCTTGGATAAACCTGTATTATGAATCTAAATGAAAAGTTCTGGTACCACAGTAAAAAGAACCAAAAGCAGTAGTCATCCAGTTCAAGTTATCTTAACTGTTACGATAATAGGGCTTTGACACATTCAAAAAAATTTATTTTACAGTAAAACTGCTCTTGACAGTATGTTTCTAAGAGCAGTATATATTTTCATTGGTATTTATTTTGTGATAAGTGACACATTTATATAGTGATTTATGAACACTATTGAAATATATGTTCCAATAGAGTAACACTTTTTCGAGAGGGTGAACATGCTGGGGGACTTCCAAGCACTTCAGAAACAAGAGGGCCAAATGACAGGTCACAAAGACAGCGCAAAGCACAGCTGCTCAGAAGGGAGCTGGACGGCATTCGGTAGGTGACCAGCAAGTATTAGGACTAGTGCGGATTGCCAGCTTTCTGCAGTAACACAACCATGTCCGTCTCAGCTATACAAACATAATTTAAGCAACTGGAGAATAACTGTGGTGTCATTCTAAGAACTGGTTGCCACTTGAACTTTATTTTGTGGACACATTCTGCACAGTCAGATGCCACTCATAATCCACACGCTGATTCCCCATCATTGCATTTATATCATATTTTAATACCATAATAGAAAAAGCTTTAAAAAAATCTTTTCGTTCTTTGTTCCATAACTCTGATAAGTTAACCTAGGAGCCAAGAAATGACTGCAACAACATGATGGCATGGCAGTAAGTTACTTTTAAATGCAATTATTAAACATACTTTGGCTTATGGATGTCAAAGTAAATACATTTTCTTCAATAATAGCTTTAAAATGGCTCCAGATAGCCATCAGTGCCCTTTCAGACTTAGTTGTTCACTTAAAGTCTAGCCAGAGAAATTAAAGGTTCAAAGAAAAAAAGTATTTAAATGGGATTTACTACCTGACCTATAGATATCCAGAAAACACCACTTAGTTTTAAATATTTGTTTTGTTTTTCATTTTCCTGATTTTACTTGACTCAGACTCTAATTTTTACTTTACTCAGAAATGCTGTATTTTTCCTCAAGCTACATTAGCTTCAATGGCTGAGATGAATAAGAACACACTCCAAAATTAAGCTGAATGCTACAAGGCAACATAATTTCATATAAAGTCAGTATCACAAGTGCACAGTTTTGGGGAAGATGACATCTGGCATATGTTCTGATTAAGATCCAACAAACATAAAACAAAGCTTGTAAGTTCAAAGTTATATCAGAAAGTCAGTAGCAGAAAAGTGTTCCTACTCTGAAAGAAGAAACCTCCGTAACTTCAATATTTATGCTGTCAGTAACTTCCTACATCAAAATAATTAAGTTATTTGTTGTTACTGGTCTTTAATAAGAACAAGAACTTGAGTTCAGCATGCAGCATTAATTGGCGTGGAATAAAAGGCATGGGAGTATTTTACAATATGAACAGTCTTTTTTTTCCCCACATACATAACTTGAAACTGGTCTAAGATGTATTAATGATACCAGAAAATGAACATTGGCATTTAAAGAAGCCTAAAATACCAAGTGATCATCCTATAAAGCTCATTATTCTCTAAAACAATTCTTTTAAAAAACTGGCAAATCTGTATGGACCATTAGTGGATGGAATTATTTTCTCCCCAAATTAGTTATTTTATTTTTATAATTTTAGAAAAACATTAGATGCTTGCAATTTTTGACTTCCTAAGAACCCATTTACCCACTGGTACATTTTTTTCATAAGTGTACATTTTCAAACTACTGCTTATTCAGTAAGGCTATTGTTGGAAATCTGGGCTATTGCTCGAAAGCTGAGCAGGTATCTTCTCACTCATCCTTTATATCCCATTACAGACTTTCTTTTTTGAAGAGTACTGCTTCAAATTTCAGTGTCACCTGTCATTAACATACATTTCTTCCACAACTTAGTTTACACTAAGAGATGTGTGCGAACAAKCAATGTCAGATTGTACCATATGTTGTTTAATAAGGTGTTATAAAACATACACATGTAAAATACAGCTTCCTGGCTGCAGGTTTCTGTGGAAAAAAGAACACAAATTTGCCCTTTGTATTTCTTGACATATTTATCCAGATTCCAGGAGAGCCGAATAGCCATTTCACGCCACACACTTGGCAAGACCTACTTGTACTACAGCTGTACTGCAAATGAGGAAACCAGCTAAGCGCAGCAGAGTCCCTCCAGTGCCACTGATTCTTCTCCAACAAGCAGTAATAAAAACAGGGTTGAGAAAAGAAGTTGTGCCYAGGGAGGGACTCCACATCATCAGCAATCGCAAGAACTTGCATAAAAATCACGTAATATTCAGCTCATGTTATTTAGGTTAAGGATAAAGCTTGACACGTTACTTGGTCATGATTCTCTTGCATCTTCCCAAAGGGAAGTTTGCAGATTTCCTTGGTGGCTACAGAAGATTTTGGCCACCAAAATTTRGATATGGTAGCAACAGTTTCACGGAATCTCTTGGCATTTCGTATAAAGTCAACACAGGGAAGCATAACATTTCTCCTTTACAACTGAAGCTAAAACTAGACCTCGTACCTGCAGCAGTCGCATTTGGATGGTGAGGGTCAGCATAAATGAATCCCTTAGCAGGATCAAAATGTTAATTGCTACATGCTCAAATTATTCGCTTTCAGCTACTTTAAATACATCATCCATCAAAGATAAATTACAGTATTTAAATTGCCTTCTGTCTGATGTTTTGCAAGGGAAAGAACAGCCTTTCAATAGTTAGTTACAAAATAAATATGCAAGATGAGGAAATACTCCTTATTTGCCTTTCTTGATTATCTGCATAATTCAAAGCAAGATAACTGCTTAAACTGTATACTAGAAAAACTACAACAATATAGCACCTCATTCTGTAATTATTTAGTTAAGTATCTGTAGGGTAACTTTGTTCTGTGACATTCTAGTCCATTAGGAATTAACACAATTCGCCCGCTTTCTGCAGCGGTTCCTTTGGCACATTATAGCTCAAGGTAAACGTGAAGGTGGAATTGGTAGCCAGGCATCCTACACCTAAGGCAATAAAACATACATTTGGCACAGAGAAGAACCCAGGCGTGGTAGTTCTCCTTCTGAGATGAAATAATACTGCAGGGTTTTTTCACGCTATTCTTTTATTCCATGAGACTTATCACACAAATTACATTTAAGTTTATTTTAGCACTGAAGTCAAAATGAACTGGAAAATATCCTAATGCAATTCTGAGTTCAGTTTGTGGCTGTGTTCAACAGTCTCTTTCAAAATATTTGAGATACTTGCATTACCATATAAATAATATACATATACAGGTAAAAAATTTCTTTCACTACAGAATTGCCATTAAATAAGTTTCTTTAGCCATATTGTTGGTACGAAGGATAACCTATAATTTCAAAATAAGTAATAAAATCCCAGTATAGCTTTATGGTATCTGGTAGATTTTACTTTTACCATGTTAACTTTTATGCATATGTTTCTTTGGAATTATAGTCTTTTAAATAAAAAAGATCAGATATGAAGACAAATGTCAAAAAATCAACTTCCAGAAGCAGTGAACTTCATATAATATGCCATTTTAACAACAAAACTAAGGCAATTATTAGCATTTTGGAGAGAAGGGACATGAAAATAGTTACTTTACAGAAAGGCTCAACAAGGTTTTGTAGTAAGCACAGCTTTTATTGTATTTTCATATAATGAATGCTTAAAATAGATTCCAGAAAACTTTCAGCACACATTTATTTCCCAACTCTAACAAAGCACAAAAAAGAACACTCATTCTCTTTCAGTGTGCTTTAGCTTCATCAGTACGACCAAATGACAATAATGAAATGACTTTTATAGAAAAGTAAAGCAGCATATTTTTTCAGGATGTTAGAAATGAGTGCATGAAAAGGAGGAAAAGCTTATTAGAAAAATAAATGAAAGCAGAATGAACTTGGGCTCAATAAACTGGGTTGATATATTAATGTAAAGTGTTTATATATTGCTACTTAAATTTGCATGATACTAAATGTTCACTTTCAACAAATCATACCACATTATTTGTATTTATAGTTCTTATGGGTGACCYTCACAAGCACCCCTGAATAACTCAAGCATTTGCAATTTCCTGCTTTATCATATTAACTCTTTCCAGTCATATGAAGTAAAACATCTATCAATCTGCTTTTTCACTGTTAGGAAACAGTGTTTTTCCCCTAATCTGGGAAAAACCATGCTGTCTGTATTAGAAGTTGATTAACAGTAGCTAACGGATTAAATAAGATATAGACAACTGTTAACGGTTTAATAGCTACATCAGAAGAAAGAATGAAAAATGGCATCATGGTAAATCAGTCTATCCACATTTGCAGTTATGTCAAAGAAAAACATTTGTAATATACTCTAATAACATATTTAACATACAGCAGTATGCCAAAAAGTGAAGTTTCCTAGGTTTTCTTCACTGTATTTAACCTACTTTAACATGAGAAAGGCGTGCTAACTTTTTAATATTGATTTGCCTACACAGTTACTTAAATTACTATATGGCTATCTTCAGCACTCCCAAATTTCATTAATCCCCTGAGGTTAGAACTGCTGACCAAAACAATGAAGGTAACAGTTTTTAATTTAACCACGCATGGCAGAAAAGCACCATCTTTTACAATGATAAATCTAAAAGTAAATACAGTCTCCACATTTATTAATGCGAAGACCAACAAAGGGAACTAAGATGCAAGCTTGCAAGCTCTAAGTCCTTCTATCATAAGAGGACAGTGTAATTCCTCATATCGTGAAATAACGTCACAACTCTCTGCTAATTCACATGATCTAAACCAGACAAACACAGCTAAGTACTTTCTTTAGTTTAAATTCTGCCTGAGACAGCTTTGCTTCAGCCTGTCGCAGCACCCGTCAGAAGGCTGGTGCCCGAAGCTATGACATACCTGACACTCAAAGGTCTTCACAGCAAGAGCCTTCCAGCTAGCAGTGGCTGCAGGCTCTACATTTTCTCCTTCACCGTAAKAGTCTTCCCTACCACAAATTCTTTCCCTGGAAGTTCAAGCTGTATCTACACAAAATTCCCCCTACTATACTCATTAATGAGTTAAAGCATTGATTTTGTATGAGTCATTTTTATTCCTTTTCCTCACGCTCTCTGTATATAAACCTTTGGTAACTACGTGATCACCAGAATATTTACAATAATCAAAGAACTAAGAATGCTCATAGGAAAAGTTTATTCCAGGAACATTTAACGGCAGACACTTTGAAGATATCTATTGCTATTATAGCACCATAGATGGTCACTAGGAGAAAGTGAAGTTATTCCCTGTAGGGGAGTCCGGGAAGAGGAGCAATACTACAGCGCTCAGGAAGGGAAGCGCTGAACAAGGGAGATGATTCCACAGACAAATCACAAGCTAACAAACACATATACTGACAATTCATTACAATTCCAAAGAATAAACACAGTTATAAAAAAATCACTGTCAGCTTTTAGATATTCACTAACAGGAAATAGGATTACTCTGACAGGTAATTTATTCAGAATAAATGCATCATTGAGTTTACTCCTAATGATGATCTATCAGAGATTCAATTTCACTACTCAAAATAGACTTGGGTAAATAATGGACACTGATGTTTCAATGAAAAAGATCAGATCAATCAGGAATATTTTGTTAAGCCTAAAATGAAATATTACTTTAATTCAAGAATTATTTGCCACTGTAGCCTTTTTTTAAGGTTAACTTAAAAACTGTATTGCTACTTTGAAAACTCAGTCTCATTCGCAAAATTTAAAACAAATCTCTCACTTAAAAAAAGACTGATGTCACTAGCTGAAGCTTCTTAAAATAGCTTCTTAAGATTAACTGCACATGAATCTGCAAATAGAAAATAAATTCACAGTGATGATGCAGGTTTAGAGGACTGCATTTTCCCAATCCCTTCCAACCCCAAATTGCAGAATCAGAATCACAGAGGTGTTGGTGGGCAGGGGCCCCCRGAGGACATCATGCCCTACCACCAGCTTGGGACTATCACCAGCTCCATCACCAACAAGCACAGAGATTTTACAACTTGAGCGACCTGTTCCAGAGCTCCACTGCCTGACTAGTTAAAAAGTTTTTCCTAACAATCATTTTGAAGAGAAGAGTAAAAGGCTTCATGCAGAAATTATTTCAAAACACTTATAATGATGAATTATATTTTATAGATGCTTTGAAATACTTGACAGAATGTCAGAAAATGTCCAATTCCACCTATAAATTATATGAGGTAGTTCAAGAAGCCTAGAGAAGCATCTTTCTTTTTAAAATTGCTTTAGAATTACTTTCACATGAATCTATATAATTTCTATAGATTCCCTTATCTTTCATCTTTTAACCTTATAAAGAAGTGTAAAAGAACGTATCTTATTTTTACACACTCCAATGGCAGTGACAACAGAAACAACAAGCAGAACGAGCAGCTCCGCAGCTCATGCCTGCTGTGCTCTCCTTTCGTTAAGGTACAGTCAAGTCTGGGAATACAAAGCACGACACAACAAACTGATGATATCTTCCTTTAGTGAATCTCACCCTTTTACACTATTTCTGTCAGTGATGAATGACTACGTTTTTTGAACAAAAAAACCTCTTTTTAATTAAAAAAGCATGATGGCTTTTCTGTGCTCAAGGATAAGCTAGCTGAGATAGCAACAACGTATTCGTTTTATTTCTCCTTCCAAATTCGTGTGCACTACACAAACTAATCTTCTCCAAGATTTTTAATTTACCAATGTATATACCACTCCAACATAAATGCTCTTCTCGCTCTCATGAAGCACATACTGAAAATTCAGTTCCTCCGAGTTCCTCAGTGCTCCTAGGTATTGAAATACATCCCCAAGTGTAATACCCCTCTTGGGGAGTTCTGTACTAGTACACTCCAAATCCAATAAAAATTCTTTTTCAGGAGAAATCCTTCCTTGTCTCTAATCAGGGAATTAAGAAACAAATAAAAATAAAAACCACATGCTGAGCTGTAAAATAAAAAGGTTTTATTTCTGTTCTATATCCAAACTCCATGGGTTTTTGAGTGGGTTCCAAATTTGCTTAAATGAATTCTCCAGTCCCCAATGTTTTAAAATAATAACTTTTTAAGAACTTTTACTATGCTAATGCTTGTTTCCATGGAAACAGGACTCAAAGCAAGAGCTGCTGTTAAAGGAATTAGAATTCTCTCCCACAAATGAAAGACTTAAAAATAATAATACATTAATATAACTATTGTCAGAATATATATTTTCTCATTTTGCAAAAACAGAGCATGATCTTACATCCACTGGAGTTAATGAGAGTATAACTTGTGATTACAATAGAATAAGCCTAAATAGCTGAGAATGTATTATTGAGTTAAAAAACCTGATCAAAAGCCTATTCAGCCAAATAGATAATTTTCTAATGAATTTTTAAATTAAATTTAGCAGGTGACTGTCAGATGAGGCCATTTCTGGAAATATTACAAAAAGAATTATGAGCTAAAAATGTAAAACAATAGATCCTAAGGATTATTACTATTTGTATAATTTATTTCTATTACTGTTCTTAATTTTTTTTGAGAATGAATTATTTCATTAAAACCTTATCCTAATCTTTTGCAGTTAGTCAAATATATTTCTAAACTCCAGCCAGCCAGTAACTGAATCCATGGACATCACTCAGGTATGAACCTAAACTTCTGTAGAATGAAGACCCTACATATTTTACAGCAGTTAGAGCACTCTTCCTCACAGAATTTAAGTGTACCTCTCTGCACACCTAATACTCATTTAATACTTGATTGAAAAAAAAAATCTGGAAAATCAGAATTTACTTCACCCAAAACTCTAACTTCAGCCAAAATCTTGGAGAGAGAGTCTATCCTGGATCCACTAGCAGGGTTCCTGACCTGATGAGATTTTACCCATGCAAAGAGTCCTACTGAGATTAACAGTGTTACTCCGATATTTCTGCACGACCAGAATTTCGAGGTCCAGTGCTAACCACTTCACTCGAGGGATGGGCTTCTGTTATAGTGCGTTGATGCAGACAAAGCCTTCGTAGCTCAGGTTCACATTAAGCTCAGGGATTTCCAGTCTGCCCTCTATCATACCATGCAAGAGGCCCAAGAAATCAGTTTTGATCACTGTGACAGCAACAGCCATAACTGTTTGGTAGGATTAGCTGCCATTAAGTTTTTGAAGAAATCATGGCAAAAGAACAGCTTCAGATTTTCAGCATTTTTCCAAACTTTCTYACTTCTCTTGAGTAATGAAACACACCTAATGTAATTCTCCTACACGTTTTCTACACACTTTTTTCTAGAGCAGCCTAAAATTGCACCTTCTGTGATGAAAACAAAATATTTGCATCTTCAAAGGTTAATTCTTTACCTTCCCTGCAGTTCTCAATCAACTCCATTTCTCATCTTTCTGCACATTCATTTAGCCTGATCAAAAACCTCGAGTTCTCCTGAAGTCTCTCCTTCTCCTCCTGACTTACCTGAACACTGTCTTTGTAAATTTTGATACACAAATATCTATTTTATTTTTCAGAAGACAGACAAATGTGTTAGCATCATTTCAAGTAAAAACCCATTAAACAACTGATACCAGTCTTAACACAGACTTTGAGACCTGCCACTCAAAGTGGTGACACTACCTTCAATTAAGACATTGAACATGTTCTCTTATTTAGTTCAAAGTCACGTCTGGGCAACATATTGTATCTGCCATACAAAGAAAAAAAGGATTGCACCCTTCTGCAAAGGTAAATTCTTCTTATAAAGCTTAAAATACTCAAAAAAAGTTCATAATTTTTATGATTAAAAACCCCCCTACTCTAATAGATAAATATTTGCAGAAAACATTGTGGTTGGACTCCACAAACTTGTAGGTCTTTTCATTGAGGTATCTTAAGCATTATTTTAACCAATCTGCTACCAGTACATCTTGACTCCATATACTTTGATGACCTCCGTAAGAACTGACTGCCAGTACATTACATTTTCTAAGTGAACAAAGTCTGTTTTTACTAATAGTCTAACCCACTCATTTCTAAATTCCTTTAAAATTTTGAAAGATGTTTTGAATCTTTCAATTTGCAACTTTTATATTTACCAATTTTTATCACCTTAGTTTTTTCTCTATTTTAGAAATCCATCTGCGTGAAAAAGGTTTCTTTCCTATAAGAAAGAATTCTACAATGCACAGTGATTCGAAGCAAGTTAACTTAGCAGCAGTCTACCTACCTTCCTCATTTTCTCCATCTGGTTGACCAAAGAAGCCATGACTCCTTTTGAAATATCTTGACAGTGGGGAAGTGCTTTTTTTAAGATTGCTGTATATACCTTGAACTATCCAGACTAAGAATTTAACTCTTCTAATTTCCATTCTACATATTTTCTGCTCTAATTTACACTTTAAAAAAATCACTGCAGCTGAATTTAAAACACTGAAATATTTGTTTGCCTCAAGTAATTCAATTTTGCCTTGTGAGATTATAACATTTATCAAGAAACCAAGGATTTTACTTCTTTTAACTTTGATGTCAGGATTTTTATTTTTTATTTTTTTTAACAGTAAAGTCTTCATTGTTTGAAATGCCTAAAGGTTAGTTTAACTGTGTTAGATTTTGGCACTTTTCTTCTCATTAGAGGCTATGAAATTCTTTGGATATAGCATAGCTGTTTCAAATGTCTGATCCAATTTGTTCTGTCTGTAAAGTTTATTGTCAGGTATGGCAGAACTTCATTGATTTTTGCCAAGCTTCTGCTGTGTTTCAGCAACACCTATTCTAGCAAGGCTTGCTCCCTGTCTGGATATTCCTTCTCACTGATTTCTGCTTCTAAGTAGTGCTAATCAAAAACGGTAATAATTTTTCATCCCCTAAATTACATGCAGATGATAATATATTTTCTCAGAGAGTACTTCCGACTGTTGCCCTCAACTTGTAGTTATAGTTGGAGGACATTTCAGCTTAAACTAGGAAAAGGCTTGAAATAAATTTGCCTTGATAAAAAGTACCACACATATAGAGATGTTAAAGCTTTGTCATCTAGTGCAAGGTCCATCAGCTTAATCCAATTGGTTTAATAGTGGATATAAACTTAACATTGACTCTCATGTGTGTCTTTGCAGGAACAGAGCGTAGCCATACTTTGCAGGGAAAAGAGTGCAGTCAAAAGGAAATTCTGTACTGAACACGTGTGTTTTCAGAATGTGGGTTTTACTCTTTGTAATGTAATACACGAATAAAATATTCTGACAGTTTAAATTGCACAGTATACCAGTTTCACTGGTGTACCTGTGCTTCTGTTTCACATAGTAGATATATATGCCTGGAGAAAATATGAATGATCTTCTCCTCCTAGGGCAATCATACTGCCATTCTACCTAGAAAGCTGAAGCTGCATTTTATTTTGATATATTTTATTTGGTCGTGAGTGTATTCTGTAACTCTATTTTGCTTGTATGTCAGCAGTGCTCAGATGAACAAAGCTGGGTCATACAATTATCACTAGGGGCTTCTGACAACGTATATATTTACTTTGGATTCCCCATTCACTTTGTTGTCTATCTTGGCATCTTATTTTGTTGCTAACCACAGACCTCCTCATATATATGGTCAGTTTTGATTGTATGTTCCTTTACTTCTACTTCTGTTGATATATTTTATGTAAAACAAACTAAGTCACGACCTATTGTCTTCAAAGGTTAAGTTTTTATCTTGTGGAAAGGAGTATTAACTTCCCTACCRAATTTTTAAATTATTCTCATTGCACTCAGTTTACAGCCTGAGTTTTAAAATGCACCATTAGTAGAAGCTTGTTATTTTAAAATATTATTTAAACAGTATCTTAGTCTTGRCTACTCATTAAGTTGCCACATCTCACCAGCAGCTTCTCTGGGCCCTGGGCTACAAGGGGCAGTGCGGTAGCACAGCATTAGTACAGATACTCCTTGATGCCTTCGGCACCTCCGACTCCCAAAAATGCATGACCTGCCGGTGACTGTCAAGACCGCCACAGAAGCAGTGGGCCATCTCCTCTGCCCACTCCAGAGGCCAAGCAGCCACAAGTCCCCAGTTAAATTGAAAACAGCTTGTGTGAACTCAGAAATCAAATTAACCTTGTTTCTTCTACAGCAGAGGTGTTATTCCAGGATCTCTCATAGCACTAATTAGAAAAGATACAGCTAACCTGTGAGTTTCTGCATGATAGGACATTTGTCCAGCAGCAAAAGCATTCTGGGTTCCCGGACATCCCTATCTCGTGTTTGGCAGTAAACAATCTGAATTTTCAACACTTCGCAAGCACCAGAACAATTGCCACTATTGGCTAGAAGACAAGTTTAAAAAGCCCAAACTCTACTTTTAGCCCACTATTAGAAGAACTTTGCCATAATATATTTATATTTCCATACTCTATTTGTCTTCTAGGACACATGAAAGCAGAAAAGAGCTGGCTGAAATAGCTCCTTTTTACTCTGATATTATTTATTTCCTCATTTATATTTTTCTTTTACTCCTAATGGCTTTACAATTAAGCCATAGACACATTCCATATATGCAATTCGAAACCTACTTCCCACATTTGACCAGTTCAGTGATTTTAGTTTTATCCTTATTTCATATCCTTATTCATATCTTTATTTCACTGAGATTCTGCCTGTTGTCTCCTACCTATCCATCCATACATTTAATCCAGTCATTATCCATTCCTCCTTGTTCACATCACAGTTCTTCACTTTTATTAACGTTCATAAGCCTAATCCTGTCTTTGCCAGAAAAAAAAATATTCTGCTCTTCCCAAAGCTTTAATGTTCCAATCCTGAATACTTCAGTACATGATACCTCATGCTCACCTCAAACGCAGCTCCCATAAAATGAAGGAATCGGCAGTGACWCCATGCACATTTCTGATTATTTGTAGCTAAGCATGTTACCAAGTAGGTATGCTTTCAAAGTCCTCGCTGATTTTGTTARCCACGGAGACCAGTAGCAGGACTAACTTGAATGAAAGTAAGCCAGACAGCAGTTTGATTTTTCATTTTAGCAGACTGTTAAGTGTAACGCATCTTGGATAAAAATAGCAACTTCAGGTTAGGGACAAGCTAGAATCATTGTTTTTGTGAAGGATAAAAATATACATTCAATAACAATATTATTTTTTTCCACCATAATTTAAATAAGCATAATGGGAGCACAATTACAGTATTTCATCTTAATATTTCTTTTTTTTTCCCCCTCTCCTTAGATATATCCGGTAGAATAAGAACATCTTACATAATTGCGCAAAAGAAAGGACAATGAAATACAGATTATAATTTTTATTGCTTTTGCAAGACCCACATTCACAGACAAATGCTGTATGTTTGCCTATGAAAACACAGAGCAGCACTGGTGAATTTACGCAAGCAACATGTTTTAAGACTGCCAGCAATGAAGCATCATTCAAACTGCACTGTATTTCATGAATAAGCCTGTAATGTTACACTGTGATGAATCTATTTGCCATTCAGTGGTGTGATGCAGTGCATAGTAATTATAATAAAGTGCAAGGGGGGCTCCAGCTTATTATATGCATATGGATTACACCAACGTCTTTAGGATGGACATTTAGATCAAGGTAGGAGGAGAGAGACAGAAATAGACTCAAGGAATGTAAGAAAGTCCTCATCTCAAAGTCTGATGGTATTCTGAGAATCTATATATTCAATATACACACTCACACACGCACACCACGTTAAAGCAGCAGAGAGATCATCTTGAATTATAATCTAAGCTTTTCTCTTCTTTTAAAAAAAAATTTATATAGCACATTACACTTGTTTTCTGGTAGACAGCTGGTGGAAATTTCTTTAGATAAAAGAAATAGTATCTATCATCAATATTTTTAATGGATTTAAGGGAAAAAAAAATGAGAGACCCCTTATAAAAGTCCCCTTTCATCCCTAGCTCAGGGGACTGACTTGTTCTTCAAATTAATTAGAAGGAGAGTCTTATATGAAATACAGCTGGTCTCAGTAACATCTGCCTTGCATCATGCTGTTTGATTTTCTGTTTCTTAGCTTTTTGAGATCCAGATTCTTTCTGGTTTGTTTGCACAATGGAGAGATTAATTTGAAGAATAGGAAAGAGATATTCATTGGTTTTAACAATGCTATTCATTAATATGTTGAGGACCTGATCTGAGGATATTATTTGCATTCCCTCCAGACTTTGAGTTATCATGGTATTTTCTTCCCCTCTTGCAACTCCATAGTGTACAGCACAGCCTCAAACTATGTGTTGGACAAACACAACAAAGAAATAAAGAAGGGGTCAATAGAAGCTCAGAGCTACAAACACATTACAGGCAATATACAACACCGGTGGTTGAATATTGACCTCAGGGCAGTAACTCTATTTTGGCATGCCATGCTACAGCACATGAACACATAGTCATCTTTACAACACAGAGCGGAATTTAAGAGACTCACATAATTGCCTGCGAGAAGGTACAGGAGCACTTCCAAATGCTGTGCCCTGTAAATAAAACACATTTTTTTTTTCTTGGAGCAAAGGATGTCAGATTAACAACAGCAGCAAATGAAAAAAATGACAACATGAAGAAAATGAAGGCAGTGAAACAAAATAGAGACTGTTTAGATAGAAGAGCTTGTTATTACTGAAGAACTATAGTTCCTATTTTCAGATAAACATAAATTATGGTAGAGAAAGTTTTTATGAGTAATCCACCCATCGGCAGACACAATGAGCCAGAACGAGAGAGAGAGAAAGAGAAGACAGAGAGAAAAAAGTATCAGCATAAGACAGGCATGCTCACACTTGTCAGAAATTAAATTTGATGAGAAGGACAACATACAGAGCATATATTGAAATGGATTCCTTTACAAAAATAAAAAGGCTCCATTATATCAGTGTCTTAGCTGATACTGTCACTGTTTGAAGGTAAATTTCAAACAGGTAGGAGAGCTAGCGCAGGAATAGTTTGGTCCCTGTCACTCCCCCCTCATCTTCTCTCCATGATTCTTTCACAAGTACTCACTGGGGCAGCTGGATGACAGCTGATAGGAAGCCACTTTGGTAAGTCCCTGATCAATAGAGGCAGGGTGCTCTTTCAGCAGAGAGCGCTACAGCTTTTCTTATTATGCCAGTAATTGCCAGGTAGCTCTGAAATACCAGCTATGCACATAAAGAAAGTATGACTCAAATGCCAGGCAAGTTATATGGGTTGGGATCTATTGACAAGACTCTTCCACACACGCCCAACCCTGTGCCTCCCAAAAGACAAACCAGTAACAGAAAGCTTGAGGAAGAAGAGGATTAGAAAAAGAGAAACCCTACCGTACCACGTTTGCAGAGCAGCATTAAAACAAACCAGGTCATCTCATTCTGAAACTAGATAACGCATTATAGCTTTGCTCTGACTTTGTGTCCAAGGCTCCGCTTGCCTTCCCAGTGTAACTGGGCACTGATCACTTGGACTGGGTAGTCGGTGGTGACTGAATATGGTAATAATTACATTGCATCTATTCCCTACAGAAAAATGAAGCACCTGAATCATATGAGATCCAAGTGGAGCTTCACTTCCTTTTGCTATGCACCATTTCGAATTAAAGACTGGGAACTGATTTACCAGGCATTTAGATATTGCTACACACTTGTTTTCTGTATTTTTCAGGTCTTTYAAAATTCTTTTTATTTTTATCTGGCAAGRGCGAAGGACAGATATGCGCATCTGGCAGGCACCACAGAGAAACCACCTCTAAACTACTCCTCCCCATCTGATTTTATTTAACGAAAACCAGCATGGCCCTGATGACCAGTTACTTCAGCCGCGGCGGCTGTGCAGCTGAGCCTGCAGCTCACGGCGCGCGGGCCGCATGCAACGCCAAGCAGCGCTGCAGATGCCGTTTGTCTCGCTGTGCCCAAAGCTCGTCAAGCCGCGACTAACTCCTTCCTACGGCTCTCAGAAGAGGTGGCCCTAGTCACAAGGAGCCACGGGAGCAGGCTGGGGGTAACTCACRTAGGCGCTGCGAGACCCCTCTCCTCCCCGGCCCCCGAGGCTGCCGTGCAAAGGCATGAAGCTCTCCTGTCACCCAGCGCGAGGGGGCGAGCAGACAGCGTGCCCGGAGTCCGTCCCGGCCGAGCGGCTGGCGTGCCCCAAACGTGCCACCCCGCTGCCCCCGCGCCTATTTGGGGGGTTATTTCAGCACCGCCGAAGCCCAGCTTTATCTCCCCATAACCACATAAAGCTACCGAAGGACAAGYAGGCAGGCCCTTGGTGAGGTACCAAATCTGACTGTATGTTTGGCACTTAACTCGCTCTTCCAGAAACAATAATTTCCAGTGCTCCTAGAAGTATCTTCTAATCAAAATGCAGTTCTTTGAAATACTAAGAGTACACGCATTCATCTACAAACACCTGCTTAAAGGCAGATTTCTAGTAAAGCTGCGGTGCACACGTGGTACCTCATACTACTCAGAGAAGCTGTCCAGAAGAACGCTCCCTGATAGGAGTTAAACCGGGCACATTAAGGCTACTGATTTATTTCTAGGAACTGGAATATTMACGGCATACATTCTCAAAGAGCTCTAAAACTTGATTTTTACCCTCCTAAAGGTAACAATTTTCAATTCTTCATTTAAAGACGCTGAAATGATCTGTGAAAAGATACACAAAAATGAAAAACGCTAAGTAGATTGATCTGACAATAGTTAACTGACTGACTGCTAATTTACCAAAAGGACTTTTTTCCACAATTTTCTATTATTTTTCCCTGATGAACTGAAAAGAAAACATTTAAATGAACTCAATACAYACAATTCCTTCAACCAAAGGACTGGGAATTTCACTAACATTCATCATTATTAGTCACTATTATCACTATTGAAACCAGTTAAGTAATGTACTTCTAATAACCTAATACTCCTTTGAAAGGCAAAATGCAGATGAATTTGACTGCATTACTTTTTCATATTTCTGAGTAAATGGCCTTTTTAGGGGAAAGGATAGATATACATCTTTAAACCAGAGCCTCCTTTCCTCTTCTCCCCTCCTCCTCCTCCAGAAATAAATGTTATCCCCTTCAGCAACATCTGGCACCATGATAATGGGCGTTCTCAAAAGTAAGCAAAGACAAGTTCGGACACTCTCCATGGAAAACTCAGGCTCTGTCAAAACTCTTATTAGTGACATTTCTCTTTGAGTCAACACTGAACTAATGTCTCATCATCCTCCAGAGCATACTGTACATCGGGGGGTGTCATACCTCTGACAAAATTTACTAGCCAAGCCCTGGCCACTTCTGATTAAAGACCAGTCCCATGACACGTGTTAATAAATAATGAACCTGGAGTGTGGGCAGAGACTGTCAATAGGATATTCATATTCTTCTTACTTAATAATCTCTCACAGTTTTAATCACATACAGCTTTTTCTCTTGCTTTTTTTTTGGTTTCTTCTCTGAGTTTGGTTAACACTTTTTCATTCTTCTCTCTGTGTATGGTAACCCTTTTTCATCCTAAAGGTGGAGAGACTTCCTTGGTAACTTAAGTGCTAAATAGCGTATTAAGTTTTTCAAGTGCCCTGTGATTCCTGGAAATGTAGAAGCTCATATAAGCAGAAGCTTTTATATTAATAATGTAGAGGCATGTAAGCACTGCAGATGAACTGAGTTGCCTTGTTGTTACTATGTCAACGTTTTATAAAGTTAGCACACTCACCGAATGCTTCTGAAGGACTAAATCTTCCCTACCTTTTAGCTACATAATTTTAATCCAGGGAGATTACTTACACATCTCTCAAACAATTGCTTCTAGTATACAGTAAAGTTCAAATTTTGGTTCTACTTGGCGTCATTTTTTAATATTCCAATACTGTGCTACAGTTGCATTAGGTGTTAAGTATTAACCAACAYCTAACACCTTAACTATGTGTTAAACATTTACATGCATATTAAATGCATGCAACTCATTTTCACTTTAAATGTTTTAAAAAGCTGTTTTAGAGGATAAATAAAAACTGTTAATAATGGTATCTTCTGAACCTTCATTATGTAAACGCACAGAAGAGAGGTGCAGTTTCACAGCCTCAGGACCACTGTGCACGCATTTCTTGTTTGTTTTGGTTGATAACTCTGGCTATGTCTACTCAAGGTCACTTAATATTTTATGTTAAAATCTAGACCCAGCCAGTCCATACTGTCACTGACAAGAAGCAGGAAAAAAGTTTTCCCGACAATTATATTCCTTACTTTTCCTAATCACTTAAATCAGTGCTAAAGACCTTTTTGTCTTAACGTACATAAAATGAGTCTGCCTCTAATTCATTTAACAAGGAAGAGATTTTTAGAATTATAGCCCTGATATTACAAAGTACATTATGCTTCCAACAAATACCAATGCAGTTTAATGAGTGCAGCAGGCCACACTTCATCATCAGCCAATTAACATGCCACTGAACAATAATTTGTTGTTTGTGACCAGAGACCTTCTGGAGAGAAGGTTTAAAAATRGACAGCCCTTAGATTTCACCTTTGAATAGGCACATGAGGAGAAAATAGGCATCAATATGTGAAAAGTTCACCAAATCGGAAAGAATTAATCAAGATCCGGGAGCCCCTCAGAGCGAAGCTGTTAGGATGCCCCATTTCTAACGCATGCCCGACTCAGCGGAGCAATGCGGGAAACGCAGCTTTTAGGACCGCTTTGCACATTAGCACACTATGAAGGGGAAACGCTCCTGCTCAGGACTCGATTCCTGCCTTTTTACATCCCTTTGGCTCAAAAGGAGCATTGAGATTTGAGTCTCGAGTGCTGGCCCGCTATCCTGGGAGGGCCAGAGCTCCTACTCCAGGACTCACGTGTTAAACTGGCTCACGTGATCTACAGGCAGGCACAAGACACATTCGGACACTTCTTGAAATTCAAAAACGGTTTAAAATCTCTGTATAGTCATATTCATTCATTTAATATTTACGAAAACATCAGATGCTGAACTAATCACTAATTAGCTACTCATGCTTATGATGGACCCCCCAGTAGATTCCCTAGAAAGTATGTTCCCTTTGAAAGCAGGGTAGAGAATAATTTTTCTACGCTTTCCTGTGCCATGCAGTTCAATACTACAGCCTTCGTTCCTCTCAAGAAAAAAGGAGACTTTTATTATCTTTTCTCCCTCCATACAACATATCCTTGCAGCACTGACTCATTGTTAATGCAGGAATGTTTGATTACCCAAGACATTCCCTAAAGTAAACGTAGATTTTATGCACCAAACAAGCTGATACATTGTTGCTCTGTTTATATTTTTTCACTCAGTCATTTGCAATTTCTTTTCACTTAGCTTTCAGAAATGCAATCAGAACATTATAAAACTTGGTTCTTCTTGAAAACACTATCAATTTTTAATCTTCTCAAGGTGAGAGTACGACGCAATTTCCATCAGAAGTCAGAGCAAGTACTCACTGAAAGCTCCAATGAACTCACCAAGGGAATCTGGCATTAACTTCTCAGTTATTTTATTTTACACCTCTACCAAAACCAGTTCCTGCCAATTTTTCAAGTAATGACCACAAACTCAGCCAGCTTAACTAGCTGTGACTGTTGCTATTCTGRGACAACAGCAGCAAGAAAGTCCGAATGAAAAAGATTCATAATGCAAGGTATTCAATGAAGCAAAACATYCATGTATGCAGTAGATTGCTATTTGAAGCCTTTCAGTAAAAATATGTTAGCAGTTGCATAAGGTTGCCTACGTCTCTCTAAACTCTTAAGTTATGAGTTCACCTGTTACTAACTCTATCGTACATAGTGACTGAAGTCCTCTGGGTTCACCTTYAGCAACTTGGAAGTCCGAGTACTGCAATGTATGAAATGATCACATCAGTAGAGCTGAACTGAATACCCCCAGTGCAGCGTAACTACACAAATATTGCTGTTCCTTTTGTGTCACTTTCTAGGAGGAAACTTCAAAGATGTGTATTGACAGCAGACCAATCAATGCCAGAAGAAAATGAGAGCTCACTACTCATCAAATGAATGTTTTTCCAATAAACACCCTCTTTTTTATTAGAGCACAAACCTATCTATTACATAGTTAACAAAGTCACAAACAAAAAAAAACTTTGATCTTTACAGAGGATACTCATAGTAGGTGACATTTTCCCTAAACAGAATTGTATAATACTTTGACCTAGAAAAAAAATAAATAGCTGTTTTTCATCACAGAARTAAGACTGATACCTCAAAATATTTCAGAGCACTACTAGGAATAAAAAGCACTGTCTTAAATGACATGTACATGTACTGAAGTCTTCATTATTACCACAAAACTGATGCAACATGGAAATTTTGGTAGATGGTACTGTAGTATCGARTGATTTGACAAACTCTGTTGATGAGCTAATAAACTGAATTCCAATACATTTTTTATTGCCTCATGAGCCATTGAGCTCTGAAGGACAATTATTTGTCAATACATGATGGCATAATATCCATTTATACGTAAGATTGCCCAGAGATGGAAATTTGTTGGATCACTAACACATTCTCCTGCAAGGGCAGAATATTTTTCTTTCATAAACAGAACAAATACTAAACCAGAAGGCCACACACTGATATGATAGCTTTCTCTTGTATCAAGTAGCACTTCACCGGTTGAGTATATTAATGAGATAATTCAGAGCAGTGTGCTGCTCAGCAGGAATAAGTGCAGTAAAAGCTGACTTGAATCTACCATTTCTGTAAAACAATGTCACTGTTAAATGTTTTTAAAAAAAAAATTAAATTCAGTATCATGACATTAGCAGGTCTCCAGATACCATGCTGCCATTATATTCTAAAAATGCAGACTTTATGTCCTTTCTCCAAAGGTTCAGGTTTGGTGGAAGATCCTTATTCATTAATACCTTCTTCACCACTGGATTTTTCTGTGCGCTCTCAACCATTCTGAGCACAAGCTTCTTCCAAAGGCCTTGCACAGCTGAGACCTATATCTAGCTCTCCAGTATGTCTTGATTACTATATTATGACCCATGGCCTCAACATCAGTACTGCCTCTTCCAGCTGCATTCAGAAAGCAGCTTGTAATAGTTGATTTTGTACCATGTGACTCCCTGTCCAATTCTTCACCTTGGCATTATGCCCCACCACTTACCTACAATTACCATGTTTCCGAGATGCCTGCTGTCGGTTTCTTTATTTCAGACGACGGAAGTTCACCCATTGTATTTTTAAGATTTTTACCATTTGGATAGAAGAACTTGTTCTTTGGTCGCCTATTTTTGTGCGAATTGATCCAACGGGATTATGTTTGTTAGGACAGCTCTGCACTGTTCTCTTCCTGAATTTCAATAACTCAGTTACTATCTATTAGTAAGAATTGTTTATGGGTTTGTTGTTTTTTTTTTGGAGGAACTTACTTGGACTCGATGCTCCACAGCAGCTAGCCAGCCTTCTTGTCTTTCATTTAAAGAAATTCCCATTTTAAATGTTATGTGCTAGGACCACTTTTAATTATGTAGAGCTCATCCACTCTGTATAGCTAAAATTAGACTTCGGGATCCTTTTGACAGGTTGAAGAAATGATCAGTTGAATGCAGAAAGGTGARGAGTTTGGTATGTTTGAATGATCAGCTGCATAAGTATAAATGAAAAATGGTACTCAAAGTAGCAGTATTACAGACAACAATCAAGGCATTAAAACAGAATGCAAGCAGGAAAGGAATTCTTATTCCTTTTAGAAAGATAGGATTATAAAATGCTAAAAAATATTACATTTCACAAGCAATTGTTTACATCTTAATCTCTTTYATAGCATCATCCAACTTTAACAACAGCCAACATTCATCAGAGGGATTGTAAAGACTGAAAAACTGCTTATCATTTGTGTCTTTTTCCTTTATTAGATTTCAGATTGCAATGTGTTTTTCCTTAAACGAAGAAAGAAGAAAAAATATTTTGTTTCTACRGAAGGCAGAAATACCAACATGTGGCATTTACACAACTCCAAAATATTTAAAGCTATATGCAGTTGCAGATGATAGCACAGAGATCACGCATATTTATTTTCCTTTTTTCTTGAAAGCTATACCAGGCATGAACAAAATTACTAATAGAATATAGCCTCAAGAGTGAATGCAACTACACAGTCTACAGATATATTAATATAAATCTGTTCCTCTTCCAAATATCTTCCAAACTGAAGTTATAGCTCAATAAGGAAAGCCTATTCATCTCAAAGTTATCAGTAAATATTTTACTAGCAGTATCTTGGCACATTTTCAGCTCCCAGAGAATTAACATTTACAAGCACTTCTCAGCAATCTGCTTCTTCCACATACAAGTGAAAGACCCTAAAATGTACTTGCACACTACAGTTTGGACTGCAACCTCATAAGGCCAAACTATACATACCGTGTTAATTCTAGACACGATGCCCACAGAAGTCAGTCTTTCTGCATACCTACAGTCCATTATGTGATTAGCAATAGGATAACTGTTTTTAATGGATAACCCATTTGTTACTGTACATGTATCACATGTTACTGTAGAGCTAGCTTGCATTTGTTAACCAGATGTTTCCTTGGAAGCACCTCAGTAGCAACAATAACAACCTGCTCAAATTGCTTAGGAAAAACCTTCTTACGGATAACCTGTGAATTCCTGCATGTCTCAACATCTGCTGAAATACTGTTCTTCCTGTTTAAAGAAGTAGTTGTAAACATAATAAAAACGTGAAATAGAAAAACAGTACCTCACATTGCAGACATCTCATTCACACTCAAAATGTTACAGTAACTTCTTAATCACTGTATGAGCCATCCACCTGATTTTTTATCCTCTCAGGGTACTACTTTCCTTAAGAAAACTTGAATTTAGCTATTCCTGCATTCAAGCTGGCACATGTTGTTTTAAAGCCGCTGCTTTGCTCATTTAAGTCTTTCCTGAACTTGGTCTTTCAGGCCTCTTAGACGCTATTGCCTATGACATCTTTCATTTGTAGCATATTAGCTGTACTCGCTTCAGTAACAGCGTTTCTGTTTTAGAGCTGTGCGCTGGAAATGAGCTTGGAGTGAAACTCCAGGACAGTCTCAGTCCTGACACAACTTCCACAACTTTTCTACTTCTGATCAGCCCTCTGTTCCTGCCAAGGGTCTTCACTCTGCTGACAGTCTTATCTGGACTGATACTATGTATTTAGGTCCTCCTACTTGCACTAATTTTTCTATATTTAGTCATACTGGCAATCTTTTTTTCTGTGAATGGCCATTTTTTGTCTGCTTGTACCTGTACCATAACCATGCTATGCAGTTCTGCAAAGCAATGTTCAATCTYTGCTTGCACACATTAAAGATCCCATTAAAAACAAAGAAAAAAAATTGCATTATATAGCATGACAGTTTAGCTTATATTTTAAGGAAGACAGTTGAAAAGCTACTACGTAATAAATTGTCACATACATTAGAGAGGGTGCTGTGAATGTATTAAGAAAAAGGTGGGGCGCCCACCCTACTATCAGCTTACCAGCAAGCACATGCTTTGTGGTACAGAATACTTAAAGATATGTGAATAGAGTGGGCGAGTCTCAGGCCACATGCAAGTTTGTTTAGTGTTTGCAAAGTCCTTTTTGCCGATATYACATTTAATAAGAGACTGTAGATGTAATGGATACCTCACAGCCCCCCAGGGAGTGTTAAGTTCATTTCTTGTCTGAACCATTTGGCTCTAAGCAACACCTATGAGTGAATCTGATATGGCTCRGGAAGACACGTGATGACGCTGAGGCATGAGTGAGGGGCTCTTTTAAAGGCAGGTCTTATTCATCTCTGAACTACCCCCTGCTTTAATCACTGGGACCTTTCTTTGTTAGACTCAAACGGAGACAAAAAAGGCAAATGAGCGGTTGTGAAGTTAATTTTTTTTTGTTTTCCATTTTTACCTATTGCTGCTTTTGTCTACACATTCCTCTGTCACTGCATATACATACATACACATACATGCACACAATATACTTGGGACATACAAGTAACATATCAAAAAAATAAATAAGGCATGGGTGTGTGTACATGCCATTGACTGAAAAAAATCACAGACTCAGACTCATTCTCTTTGGAATGGACTCAGCTGGTCACCTCGTACCCCCTCCTGCATCAACAAGCTCGCACTTAATCCAGGCCCAAATTAAAAATTCAATAYAGAGAACAACAGAAACCACTGGAAGATGGTACCTAGATCAGAATACAACGCTGCAGTAAACGTTTGTATAAAGCATAACTGAATCACTAGGAATTCACGTACCAATTTTAATTTATAGTCAGAAACTAATGCTGGAGAATATATATTTATTGCTACCTTTTCAGCACATATTTCTGCTAAAGCTCATTTATTTCTAAAAAACCTCTAGTGCTTTCATAAAGAATAGCTTTAATGCTAAAATGAAGGAAAAAAGAAATATATGCTAAAAAACAATGAATGTGTGAAATTTAGATTTTTCTCCCTATTGCAAACTGCAAATTTATTCACATATATAGAAAGTGCAGACCAGCAACATTTGTTTTGCCATATTAAATAAATAGTTCTACAGTTCAGTACACTGTTTCCCATAATGGTCTCTATCTGAAGTATCCCAGCAAGACAAGCTCCTTTTCTTATTTTTAAGGGATGAAAATGTTTGATTATCTTTGTACAAATAATCATGTGATTAACATTACAGGTTGGGATGCAATTACATTATAGGTCTAATCAGAAGTCACTGGGAATCTTTCATGTCCCAAAGCACTTTCTCCTTTCATAAACACTAACACAGTATCAAGCTCTAAAATACTGTCCACACCAAGACACTCATAGTCCTAAACCAAAACTAGTAGAGAACATTTTTAAAAAGGTCTTGTTTGATTTAGCTCAGTATCATTTTATCTGTCATGTTTAGAAGACTTCATTAAACTAAATATCCTATTACCATTTCTACAATTGCCTCCCAAAAGAAAATGAAAGGGTCATTAAAACACTGAAAGTGAAAGGCCTAAGTGSACTGAGCATAAGGTGGTATCGGGGCAAAGCTAACCTAACAGGGAGCAGACTACCCCTTTCTCCACATAAATTCTTTGAAAAAAATATTACTGTAGATCACCATTAAGCACGTTTCCCCCTCAACTGGATACGTGACCCCCCTCCCCCCCTTACTTCTTGACCCCAGTGTGTTTGAAGGTCAATGAAAGTAGAGCTGGAGAGTGCTCTAGATCTAGATGTAGTGAATTACGGGAAGTTTGGAGCCAGCACGAGATGCAGCTCTTGCTCAATGCTATTAAGTATAAATACACACGAAAAAAAGATGTAAGGCATTTAAAATTTGTCCTCAGATGAAATGTAATAGTAAGACTCTCTTGCGGTGCCCTTTATTACCCCATCTGCTGAAAAAGCAGTTTGGTGATAGACTCCTATAGTGTGTCAGGGAGTGTTTAATTAAGCTAACAGAAACAGTTAATTCCACAGAAGATCTCTAACAAATACAGTGAATCTGTATCTCAAGACTGTGTACAAATAACATGATTAGAATTTTTGGGTGCCCCGTTGCTCAATTAAACTAATTTAATGGTGCAATCAGGGAAATTTCAATTATAGTTGAAAAATACAAACAGATCTTTAAAAAAAAGAAATCACGTGATTTCACAAGAAAAAGAAGGCTGCAAGGAGAAATGAGATGGTTATTAGAAGATGCAGATTTCATCCAGCAAAATCCCAGGCAGGCAGTAACAAAAGCAATTGCCATCGGATCAATGCTTGATCACTCTCGRGAGATGACATTAGGGCTTGTGGTAAATGCTCACATGACAATAAAACACTACACTAAAATCCTCCTTGCTCAATTAAAAAAAAAAAAGTGATTGGACACAAGCTGTCCTCTTATGCCACAGAGCCGAAGGAAACGGTTGTATGAGAAAGCTTTCAATGCCGAGATCTCTGTTAATTCATCCCATTTCAAACAGAAGACTTTGTTCTTTCAGACTGTTGATTCGGCTTTGCTTCAGAAGGAAGTTAAAATATACACAAAATGCTTACCACACAAGAAAAGGGACATGATTCCGGATACACCTTATTTTCATCCTTATTTTACAGGCAGTGTGACTAGCTCTCAAAATTTAATTTCAAGTGCTCTGGTAGCAACTGTTTTAATTTCTTAGCTCCTGAAGAAAGTTATCTTGACTGCCTTTTCTTTCCCCCTCAAAACAAAAACTTTCCTTTYTATTTTCAAAAGAGGTAGACAAGACAGTCATTGCAGTTGAACCTTAGACACTTTAAAAAATAAATAAATAAAAYGGAGAAATCAAAACAACAAAAGTTTTAATGATGCCTGTATCTAAACCATAGCCTGATCCGTGTGTTCATGGTTTATCCACGTCCTCTAGCATCTAGGTTTGTCAGCTGTGTACAGTAAAATACTTGGCTGAATGTATGGTCAATCACAGAAGTCTGCTATTAAATTTAGCTTTCCTACTTTTTTCCTGTCTTTTCATTTACATATATATATATATATATCTGGGTTAATTTGATCTCTGCGCACCTGAGCAATAGAACATTTGAGGTTTCTTGGCACATACCGATAACATTGCCTTTAATACAGGCCATTTGTCATCTTTGTACAGAARCCCTTTAGCATCGTGCTGCTGAAGCATCTCAGCTGCTGAAGGAGCTCATCACAAAAAATAAAATGAAGAACCTCATATATGGCTGCAGGGGATTACCCTATTGCTAAGCTGTAGGGTGTTACCGCCTGAACATTTCTGTTGGTGCTTGATTATGTTTTCTTCAGTGTTGAGGGGTGGTGGGCCTTCCAGGCACAATCTCTATTCCATTCAGTTCTGTCCTTTCCTCAAAATTCACCCAGAAATCACCCCTTAAACGCTATTTTTCCCATCTCTTTCACAAAAGGGCTTTCAAAACAAGTGAACGTCTTATAACTACATCAACACCTTCTGAATACAGCTCAGTCCCTTAGCTTTGCTCTTTAGCAGATGCCCTGACATCTCCTTAAGGCCTATTTCCCTGAGAACGCAATTCCCTCAAGTGCCGCCTGCCTCACATACAGGGTGTGAGGCATAACAAAACCCAGCTCGGCTCCAAACGTTTTTTCCTTCCCGCATTCTGCAATAGAAGTAATAATGCTATACAGTCCTAATACGGAGAAGGAATTAGGATTCATTACTGTAATTAGATTTGCCAGTATATTATACGCCATAATAAATTGCAACATTTTACTGAATTGATAGGAGGCTAGGGGAAAAACAAAAACAAAACTATGTTACTAAGTAGCCTCATCAATGAGGCATAAAACAAGAGGAAATTAGAGGTGGGGGAACTAAAATGAAGAAACACAAGAAACAGGAAAACAGGCCCAAACTCATAGACTAAACGTCTGTTACCCATTATTAAAATGAGTAAAAATGCCAAGGTAAAGAACACCTCAGCTACRGCCTATGGAGCAGTAAGGAGCTGCGCAGAAAGTCAGTTCTAATAAACCTAGCTCCAAAGTCAGTTAGCGACGAAGCAGGTGACATTTCTACTTTGAACCCCAAACCTCTGAACAAATTTTGGGTTTTGGATCTCTGAAATTCTCATCTGATTAGAACTGGTTCGCAGCAACACCTAACCCAGTTTTGCACAGCTGGAGACATATTCAAGCTATGTCTAATTTTCTAATTGTAACTTCATAACTTTCCAAACCATGGATATAGATCTGCCACAAAACAGATGAGGCTAAATACGAAAAAAGAGTAATTATTGGAAAAGAAGTTGTTCAACATTGCAGAAATCAAAACTGTAACGCAAAACAAGATATTCCAAGGTTTTTTTTGGTGAGTGGGTGTTAATTATACACATACACACAAGGGATCAGGTACCATACTGAAGTTTTTACATACACCACAAAAAAGACAGTAACATCTGCTTGTTTACTGTATCATTATGAGAGTCACATTGACTTTTGCTATCATTTAATTTTTTTTTTTTCTTTTTACATATTGACTTTGCTTTGAGGCTAATACAGTTAGTTACTGAATGTCAAAAAAGGAAGGCAGATATTAAGAACCAACGATGACAGACAAAACTGTCCTAGAGTAATAGCTGCAAAAACAATGACAAATACAGGTTTTTAAAATGTTTTCCTTCTCCCTTTAGAGAATATCTAATATAGTAAAAAGGAGGTATCACCAACAACAAGACGCGTACATGCAGCCACTTAATTGGGAGGCGAGGGCATGCTTGTCTCCTGATTTAACAAACATTTAAACTGACATATAAAGGAAAAAAAGAAAAAACAAACTTTTGAGTATGCTCCACACACTAGAACTCAGTCTCTCTTAACAGTGCCCACAGTGCCAATATTTTGTAAGTATTTGTCATCCTGGCAAAGAGCTTGTACCTCTAAGTATTTGTTGTCAATGCATCATCCCATCAAAACAAGAATTTAACCAGTACAAAAACAATTATAATAAATGCAAATGCTATTTTAAAGGCTGCCAAGGTGTGATTAATAATAACCAGTGTCACATTTAGAAATCAAACCCTCATTTACAGTTCATAAACAGCCTGAATGATACACACTCAAATAGAGATCCCATCCTTATTTAAATGCTTTTTTGAAGAGAAACCCATGTGATCAAAATGTTTTTACTACCCACTAAGAATCTTGAGATTGAAAAATTAGCAGCAATTTTTTGGCACACAACTTCAGTGTTTGGACATCCTACCACATAATTAACTTGCAGTGAAAAGCAGCACAGCTCTAAGCGTACGTTATGAGTAACTTTATGAGTAATCTTTGAGAAGTTTCACTCATGAACACTCACAATGCGACTTATGCATTCAAGCCTAGAAAACCAGAATCGTCTTTTTCCCTAGCAGAAATTATAGGGCACACTGATACTCACTGCGTCATCCTTAGGTCAGACATGCAAGGAGGAAATATTCCAATTTTTTTTTTTTTTTTTTTTGAGTTCTTCAACTTCTTTTTCAGAAACTGAGAAAGATTCTAATTGAGAAAAGACAGAGATTGGATAGTGAAGAGATAGCACCTGCCCAAGAAGCAGAATTTCTGTTCAGCAACCCTTCTTTCCCCTTCAAATGATGCCTACAATTGCAAAAAGATAGGGTGGAGGGGAAGGCCTTGAAGGCAACCTGAGCACTTCACACATGCTAGCATTGTCAGAAGTGGAGACTGGAATCAAAAAGAAAACACATAAGAATGAATAAAAAATGTGAAAACCAACCAACCAACCTGCAGTGCAGTTTCAAAAAGGTCTGCTAAACCTCAGGGCTTCAAAATCTTCAGGAAACCCAGGTTTGGTAGAGAAGAAAAAAATGAATATTGCATAGCAAACTCTACCCTTCAAAGTCCAAGAAGGGAGTAAGGTGTTTAAAGTACACAAATCCTCCAGTCTGCAGCATTTAAGTGGTGCTCCATCCTACTGTGAAGCAGATGCAAGGAGGCACTCCACAGAAAACCTAAACTGCCCAGAAAATAAATGCTATGYTGTATACTGAGGTAACTTCAGTGACCCAAACCCCAGCAAATGCTCATTAAAGGAAGCAARGGAAGAAGCACAAGATATGTCAAGGTAAGACAAGTTCACAGGTTTCGGAGATCAGAAAACAAGCACATCACCCACCCAAATACTAAAAGCAACAATGTACTTGCATTTGGATAAGAGATTAAGCCAGCTACAAAGAAATCCGAAAAGGAAAAGCAGTTGAGCCTGTTGACGCTGCAGTAACTGGAGTAGTCAAAACAGAAATGAAGAACTGTAGGACTATAGTTGAGAATCTCACCCGTTTCCTACTTTGGGGTGGGTCACTACCATGGGTGAGGCCACCATGCTCAYGTCTTGTCTGTACTCCCAGACAGAGCTTGGTTTGGGCCCAGGGTCACACAGGCGGCAGGTTCGAGTCCCGGCTCGCAGCACATGCTCACCATTTTGACAAAAATCTTCACATGCCTAATTTGAATAGCTTTGTGTCTAGCTGAGCTAGTGCTAGATAAAATGTGCCAAAACCAATTAGTGAAGAAAGATGCTGCTATAGCAACAGCTTCTAATTTTCCAATTAGTAATAATTGCTGAAACACCTGCTATAAAACACACATACATTCGGATTGGAGGTCTCTGCAACCAACTTTGCTTTAAAGTTTTTTTTAATTGACCTTTATCAGGAAAATGAAAGAGAAAAATGTGCCAGTTCTCTTTTTCCTGCAATCAAATGTATACAAATAGACAAAGTATTATTTCTTTTTAAAGGAGTCCAAAGAATRTGTCCTAAAGTCTTAAGCTAATTAACTACGCTGTGCTTAGAGTTTCCCAGGAAAGGAAAAATTCCAGATGGCAGTCAGTGACAATGAAGAGCTGTACAACGAATGCAATATTGAAATACCAACTGTAAGATGCAAATGCGTTGTTTCTCAGAGGAAAAGACAAAGCACATAGTAGCGTAACTGTAAACAAATTAAAATTGGGATTAGACAAGACAGCAACAACCCTATTCAAGCTAGACATGTTCTGATCTTTGAACATGTCCTTTTTGCATATGAGTATATCTGTACCCTCTAGTTCCAGTCACAAACAACAGTGGAACTCAYATTTATTGTATCCTGTACCCAGAATATTTTTGTTCTTGTGGTAACCATTAGCCAGCTACGAGCTGGAAGTATCTGAAGCTGTATTGTGGAACAGGATGAAGGCAGTAAGCGGATACTTATTTTCAGTCTTGGATAACATCAGTGGAGATTCCCATGGTCTTTATGTATTCAAAGTAGGTGCAGTTTTCACTGTTTCARATGTTTACCCTTCCTCCCTCACCCATGGAGTAGGGATTATATAGTTATCCATCATTTACCAAAACTGATTTTGAAAATAATAGTTGGTTTTCCCCACTTTTCACATATAAATCTACGTAACTAGATGGAGCGAACATTTTTCTGTGGTCACCCACCTAAGTACACATTCTTACACACACACTCTTYTAAACATCGAATTTAGAAAAATGCAAATAATGTAATAGAAACGCAAGGTAATAGCATACTGAAAATTACAAATAAGTTCCAAAACACACAAGTAYGGGCAACATGCAACCCTTGAGAAAAAGGAGACAGAAGAAAACTTGCAAAGTTTGTTTATTTTTAAACACCAAAATGGCATCTGAAATATTAAAAAATAAATAAATAAAACCAAACCAAAAAACTCTATGGTCAAGCTCTAACAGGTTGCAGAAAGGTGGCTGGAAGAAGAAAGGGCATTTTTTCTCCTTTGCAGTGAAAAGTTTGATCTTACAGTGAGAGATCATTTCAGAGTGGTCAGCAGTTAATTTCAGCTAGCGAAAGACCAGCTACTCATCGGGTGCCTATTTGTAAGACCCTAAAAGGGGGCACGCAAGGATCTTCACTGCAGCCTTCTCGGAAGCTCTAACCTGACTGAACACGAGCAGCTAACCAGAAAGGCAGGGTTCAAAGCCAAATGTAATAAACTAACCCCCAAAAGGTCAAGCCCAGCAGCGCTCCTTAAAACACGAGCAGCATCAGTTGCAGCAAACACGTGCTGCTCTTTCACAAAGTCAAAAGAGGTTTTAACAAATACTTTAAGCTACAGCTGAAAAATAATGTTTCTGTATCACAGAGCCTTGACTTCTTTTTGGATTTGAATGGAAAAGGAGGAGAGCAGCAGTAAAGACAAATCTGCACTTTTAGTGATGTGTGGTGCTCACTGCACTACCTTTATAAACTAGCTATGCGACCTGTTGAGACCAACTGAATTATTTTCCGTTTTTTCTTGGAGTTTTTTTTAAGCTTAGAGAAAATAAGCTGCTCTTTGATGTTAAAAAATAAAAAATAAATTTAGCACATTAAATCCAATAGTTATTCAAAAATGGTACTTATTGCAGCAGACAGACAAATAGGGGAAGTATTAATGGTATTTTAATATTCTATTTTTGCAAATGACCTAATTAACTTTTACACAAAAGTGTCCTTTAAGTTGCATACTAGCGTTTTGTGCTTCAGAGTCTCAATAACGTATTAACTTCAATAATTTATATGAAATCACAATCCTTGCCCAGTTATTATTCCTGAAATCCAAAGGGACATCTTTGGATAGAGGGACTTATCTAAAAATTACTATTTCATTAAGCAATTCACTTTCACTTCACCTTTGAAAGGTGAAGTCTCAGTGACAAATACATTTTGAGGGAACAAAGTTTGTGATAAAGGCTTTTGCAGCATTATTAATTATGCCCGCTCTCTGAATGCTGAAAAATAAGATTCGCTTCCTTTATGTGCTTAAACCATAGTAGGGCACATAACAAGCCACTGAAGCTACTGGAAATCTTACCTCTGAAAGGAATGCAAAATTATATCAAGATGGAAGAAAAGCCTCTAAGAATTTTCTAGCTCCTATTAAAAAGGGAATTTAAAAGGTAGACATAGCTGTCTTTCCAACCTGCAACCTGGGTGAAACTTAAAGGATCCAATAAATTGTATGACTTTATCTGTTTTTTTTTCCTCATTTACTTCAGCCTCTGCAGAACCGGCTTTGCAATCTCAAGCTGCTTCCCAGGATTTCTGTGAGCAGTAAGAACAGTTAGATTAAAAAAATAAACYCAAAACAGCAAAACAAAAAATCCTACTTGTTATTATACATCAAATTGAATCCTCCACACTGTTTATGACCAGCTTTTGATGGAAGGTCTTCCTACTGTACTTCTGAGTCAGGTAGGAAACCAGTACACTTGAAATCGTATGAGAACTGCTTCAACTAAAGCCTTCTGGTAGTTTTTAAAATAATTGCATTTATGACATTATTTTTGGTCATAAAAGAACAGAAATATTTTCAGACACTTCATGCCGGTGCACCACATAAGCACATTTGCTTTTAAACACTGGTAATCTCATTGACACTGATAACATTATTCGCACTTTGAAAATCAAGGCATTAAGCATGTCCTTACACTTTTTCCTTCACCGGATCTGTAGGTAATAGGCTCAAAAGCACAGACTGCACACGATTTTTACATGACAAAGCGTGATTTAAACAAAGAAACAAAAAGCTGAGTTTAATGTTTCTCTCCAGCCTTTCTGAGCATGTTAGTCCTTCAGGGGGACAATTATGAATCCTGCTCTCCAGAAATGACCGACAGCGCATGAGAAGTAGAGGAGGAGGAAGATATGCAATTACTTCACAAAAGGACAGATCGACTAAGAACCGGTGATGGGCTACACGGCAGGGAATGAGCATACTTAAGATTTGTATTGGGCACTAAGACTTAATGAATCCCCAGGCAAGTTTTATCAAAGAAACAAAAGGAAAGGGAAAAGAAAAAGACGACTGCTTGATCATGGATTAGCTAAATGAATATACTATAATGTTAAAAATAAAATCCACCCAAGGCAGAATGACCTTGAAAATTTAGTTATAGTACTAATCATCAGGAGGTAAAATACTCTGTTATAGCAATGTAATGATGAATTGACTGCCATGAAAAGAAATCCAGGTTGCAAAGGTTTTTCAAAATCACAGTGCCATTTTTGTAATATGCGTTTTATGTATTTTTCTGATAATAAGAGGTTGTAAAATATGTTTTTCAATATGGAAAGGTTAAAAAAAGGGAATGGTTTTCTAAAACAACTAAAATAAGCAATTAAGTGTACAAGATTTTCACTAGAAGAACATCTAGTTCTCCTCTTTCCTTATATTCCTCCCAGAGATAGTAATCTAAAATTAGATGGGTACCATATTGCATCCAATACACAAATATAACTATCAAACACAATTATCTACATGATGGTAGAAGTTCACTGCACAAAGTGATTTTTTCCTTTGATAACTACACTAAAGGAACTGTTTTTCAGGACAGAGAAAATAGAGTTTATGGACTGATGCAGACATACTATAGGCAAAAAGTGGTTATTTGGATAAACATTTCCTATCCATCTATCGCAGAAGTAGTTCCGTTTCTGATTTCCAACTGCTGATATTTTTAAATGTAATTGATGGTAAATGATTTGTGGAGCTGGGAACTGAAGCTTTCAGATTCACATTGTAGGTTTGAAGAGCTTTTTCAACAGTTTTCCTCTTATATTACACATAAGCTGCCATAAAGAATATTGGGGAACGTTCCGTTCCCAACAAATTCAACTCATCTGTGCGACATATAATCAGAGACCAAATCTCAAGCACCAAAATTGCTGATTAAGAATGCAGCTACTAAGGAGAAAAAGCGCGATCAAAACRTCTTCTGAAAGAGCTCATCATACATTACACATTGCACAAAATAATAGTAATGATGGCAATTTTAGTCTGTTTAAGAGACTCAATGTTCCTCTGTGAAACTGCAGGATAGAAAGTCTTTTGTGGGAAGCAAGGAATTCCAAAAGATGCAATTCCTGTAACTAGTGTCATCATCAAAGACGTACACCCAGCAAGAAATGTTAAGACTCGTCCCAGGGACTTGATTCCAGCCCTGCAAGTGTATCCGACCATGCTCACGCCCACACTATTAACAGGAGACCAGGTCCCTTCTCCATCCAAAGTCATTCTTCCTCAACAGGAATAATTCAGCAATAACCTGTATGGTATCCTTGGCACTAGCAAGGTACTATTTAGAATTTAAGGCCACGGAAACTTTTTTGGAAACAAAATATTTTGGAGTTTGAACTGTGGGATGGGAGAGCGGAAACAAATCAATACGTGTCTTAGAAAAAGTGGCATCTGAGGGTGAATTTCTGCATGCCAAAGTATTGGTCCACATACATTAATGCTTTCTCAAAAACACGGTTCTCAGGATCTCTTGCAAGTTATTCTGGAAAAGTGGATTTTTAAAAAGTATGATTTGAATAACAGAGCATTCAGAATCTTCACTTTTTTGCCCAGTGCTTAGTTTTTGTTTTTGAGACTGTAAGGGATTAGCGCCCTTCTAGTGTTAAACTAATACAAAATTGTAGTATTATTGTAGATAGTTTTCTAGTGTATGAACACTGTATTACCAAATGGCAGTATAAAAACTACAGTTATGGTAAGTAGAGAAGAGCAAAGCACTGCAAACTTCTACCCGCAAATAGGATAAAAAAGTGGGAGGAGGAAGACAGATATCTTCATAATTTCATGGAAAATACTACTGTCAGCAATACACATGTTAAATTTTATAACTTCTTTTCCTTCCTTTGCACTTATGTGAAACATCTGGAAAAAAAATGCTCATTTTTATTTGGTATTTGAAGAACCATGGGCCGGTACTACTGTACTTCTCTGGTTAAAACTCCCAGTGAAATACAACCTATCAAGAACAGTAAAGAAAGAGCCTAATCCCTTCCCTAAAATAATACTTTCTCAGTAACAAGAACGTAGTTCTTATGTTTCTCTTCTATTCAGGATATATATTTACTGGCAAATAAAAAGTAATTCTTCTCATTCAATGCTAGAAGAATACTTTTTGAAGCAGTCTTCAAAATCAAGAAATATTTATGCATGAATACAGGCAGTAAATCATGGCTCTGATGTAAGTCATTTGGCTTTCAGCTTTGTCTTCCTCCTTTTCCCTCTCTTCATAGTGTAGCTGCTAGCAGCTATCCTTTACTCCAGTAAACTTTTGGGAATGCACATATCCTTCCTCTCAGTCAATGTAAGAGCTCATCACAGACAAACAAGATTGAACAAAATCCAAACAGCATGAAACCCCCAAAATTAAGAATATTCTAGTCCAGCGCTAGTCGCCAGAACAACCTGGGAGAAAGATGACTATCTACAATTATAACTATTTATTTTTATAGGGTACATGTCACTTTATTACCTTGATACTCTTTAAATATGGAGCATCATAAGCAATTAACAAACCAAATACAAGAACATAAGGACTTCATAGAAATGCCAGTAGCAGACCTGCTTTAAAGGACAAAAATGAAAGAAAAGCTATTAAGCAGGCTAAATGTCAGAGATTCCTCAGTGCTTACACTTAATTAGAGGAAATCTTTGTTTCAGTAACATATTCTCAGTGTAAGGGACTTCACAGTTAATCATATACCTGCGAGAAGCAATCTCCACAGATTTCTAAATCCTATAAATGCGAAAAAAAGAACAAGGCTTTTTTAAGGCACCAGCTATTGCGGAGAAGTGTAAAGAATAGCTCAAGCACACTCCCATACATATAAAACAGAGAAATCATTTGGAGACTCTCCAAAGAGGCAAATACAGTTTTCTTCTCGGTAAGTAATTGTTTGCTACCAGGACTTCCATCCTGCGAGCTCCTCACAGAAGCCCTRCTGCTCTGCCCATGCTGTGCAGAGGTCTGCCTGCATAGATAATATCATGCAGATGTTATGCCTATATTGGCAGCCACAAGCACTAGCCTAAAAAGTAGAGCCTATAACCAGTCGTCATGTTTTGATTTGTAACCCCTCTGGGTTTTTTTTTTTCTTTCTTTTTTTGGTAGTAATAATAAAGATACTTCACCCTTTACACAGCAAAATATTATACAGAAATTTTAAAATACCTGGCAAATCTCATGCATTAATCAGCTAATCTATTCTACAACAAATTATATTTAAAGTCTGCTGAAATTCACACTGTAGCTCCACCCTGTTCCAGGTCACCACTCCCTCCTCTGTGTCGTTTAGATCACGGGTGGTAATTGCCACCGAAGGGATGGCAAGCTGAGACGAGACTTGGTAATGAGCAGTGGAAAAGGCAGGGGTGATAACCTCTCMTACCAGCTCTTTCGGAAGAGCAATTGTAACTCGATGCTGCTAAATGCTGGCAAATATAAAACACGTTTATTGCAAAACACCACAAAGGATGCTGTAACTAACTAGCATACTGATGACAAGAAAAACCATGAACGATGACACATTTACCCCCCTGTGGCAAGCTAACGATCAGCAGTGTTTGCCGCCTCACGGACAACAGGTAGAACACAGACAATGATTGCTCGTCACTGGCAGCACCTGAAAGCAGGATTAGGGGCTTCCAGATGAAAAATTGTTCTAGTCAGATACGCAGCATTTGCGGTCTTTCTGAACAGCTGTGAATACCGACTACAGCTACCTGCACTTGGACCTAGCATTTTCAAATCCCTTGTAAATCGAGGAAAATTGTGTCTTCCTAAGCACACTTGTTTGTTGCAAAGGGCAAGGTRTAACAACAAGAAATAGTCACCAAAGAAAAATAGGGACCTTCTTCTAGCCTCTGCAGTTTACCAAGTGAGTCTGCTTGCATACGGCTCAACAGAAGTGAAAACCTTCCTAGCTGTACATAGGCAGAATCTCTTATTTTGATGTATATTACACAACAGTTCATCACAGACCAGCTTTATCAGAAAAACTAACTTACATGAATAATGAAAATCAGGGTAGGGCATAAATGGGAGTTCCTTCTTGTATTTATTTATTTACAGTATTTAGTAGCTTTTTTTTCTTTTAGTCTAAAACAATTCGTGAAGTGTCATCAATGAGCTCTGAATTCCCTAAGCTGGTTCYAACAAATTCCCTACCCTGATCTGCTGCTTCTCATCCTCATCACTGGGACTGCGTAGGAAGTATATGCTCAACACCTTGCTTTTCTTCTCGGTCTATGACTAGACTGGTCGAAACACCCATCACCAAGCAGGCTAATTCTGCCATCTGTCTTAAAAGGGACGTTAACTTTAAAGGCCAAGCGCAGCCATTGGGACGCTAGGGCTGCTAAACTACCAGGCAAAACACACATGCTCAGCCTGAGTCATTAAAATTTCCCTGTTCCGAAGATTAGCCTAATTTGGTTCCAAACCTGAGGACCAGCGCGCACGTAGAAGGAGAGTCAGCGGCACTTTCCCACACCCCCCAGATGAAGAGCAGGAAACCTGCCCCAGCCTCTGCCTTATCCAGGCCTCTCCTCTCAACGGCTGTGCAACCAGGCCTTTTTTTTTTTTTTTTTTTTTTATTGTTTAAGTATTATTTTGATTTGTATAAGAACTGGAGTAAAAGAATGCAAACTGATGGCTGTGGTCAGTAACCTTGAATCAGCAGGAGTTACTAATTTATTCCTGCTCCTGAGGCTTTTTACTGAGGTACGGTATTCCTGCTTTCCCTAACCAGTGCTCGGAGGGGGAGCCTGACACTGCAGTCCGGTCAGGGCAGGTGTAGCCCCAGGCATCTTCAAAGGAAAGGAGAGTAACTGTACTTCGCAAAGACGGATCTAACATACCTGATTTAGAGCGTAAACTGCCTGTCTAAAATGTATGTTAAAAACTATTGCAGAATAACCAGTGTTCTCTCTCTCTTGTTCTTTAAGAAGGAACTGAAACAACAAAGCATATCCCTTCCTGCTAAAGTCAAAATAGTGGGTATTAAATTTAGAACTTGCCTGCAGCATTCTCTTCATAAAGTTCAACTCATCACAACTCAGTGATCTTTCCTCCAGTTTAAAAGGAAAAACAAGGACAAAAAYCATAGCAAGAACTGCATCTTATTCCCTAAGCATAGTGTTTAACCAAAGGAAAAACATTCTATGAAGGAGAGGCTGAATAAGAGCAAAATAAACGCATTTATGAGGATTCAGGTGCACATCCGTGATCAGCCCGCCTCAGTGCTACCCAGAACAGACTATATACAGAATTTAGCTTGTAGCAAGATGATGAAATTTATATACCTCTGATGAATCAAGTCTTATTGCCTTCTATATAAAAGAGAAAATCAAGAGAGCAAACATGATGTATTTTACATGCATTACCTCAAATGCCAGTGTTACGAAACCCATAAAGGAGGAAGGTGAAGTTGAAGGTTCTTTTCCTCCTCATTTTTCTTATTTAATGCCAGCTATTGATGCTGATACAAAGACTCCCATAGAAACTCCAATTCTATGGGCTTTGGAGCAGAGCCAGCCTATTGGTTATCAACCATCCTTTCCTCCTTATTTTCCTACATGCTTTAGCTATCCTGTGAACCATCTCATTAAAAGACAAAAAGAAAACAGACTGGATTTACTAAATGGCAGCGCAGTTTGAGTATTTTTTTCTTGTCAGAATAGAGTCCAAGATGTTAGCCAGCCTTTGGTGCAAATTGTATTTATTTTATGTTGTGTTTTCACGGTAGCTGCTGTTTATTATACAGGTAATAACCATCATTACTAAAACTTTTAAAAGTAACAAAAATACCAACACCACTACCTTGACCAGCCTAAACCTTCCAAGTTTCGTATTATAATGTAACTGAAATAAAGAAATTTTTGTCTGATGCTGASCTCTAGACACACTCAAAGTGGTCATTCCTGACTCTAGAACAATATTCATCATAAACTGCCCATCAGTCCCTCCCCATGTCTTTCTGTGCCTTTCAGGTCACCAGCATTAATAGTTTCTCCTCTGTCTTCAACCCTGCCCCTCAGCTCCTGAGCTGTGGATGCCCTCTTTTCCAGGCTTCATGTACCTTTACCCAGACTTGCAGGCTCCTCTTCCTCACCAAAAGGGCTATGATGACAAACGTCTCCCCCACCTTACCCTTGAGAAAAGCTTACTTTGCTCTTGTTCCTTGATTCTCTCTGGTAGGAATCCTTTAACCGGACTGATCTCTCTCTTTCCTCTTCCTTCAATTTTTCTATCAGCTTCCTAGCTAAACACTTCGGCTCCTCTGGCTTGTTCCTCCTCAATTCCCCACCTGACCTCCTGGAGCTTTCTGCATTCCTGGGTTACTCCTCAAACCCTCTCCTCCCCCGGGGCCTTTTTCCTTTTCACACACTGTCCTTCCTAATACAAATAAAAATACTGGCAATGGCTAAGCAGTTGCTATGCTCAGAATCCTTCCTGTCATATATTTCTCACATCTCTCATTTCATATATCTGCTATCCATCATCTCATTCAGTTTTAAGTTATCTGAAGAAAGACTTTCTTGCCTATATAGTGACATACTATATATCACAGGCACAACAATAGAAATTAGTTTTATTGCAATTATTATTAACTTAAGCCATCTCCAACTAAATTAGCTTCCATTCTCATTTGTATTTTGAGTAACCCATTTAGAGCAGGAATCTTAGTCACATCTGAGGCCATTTCAGGCTTCCTGGAAAGTTCAGCTATATACCTTGTTAGGCCTACATAGCTGGGGTAACTACTCTTGTAAAAAGGCTCTGTCAAGTCAAGGAGAAATCCTTCCCTTTCCCCTGAAAGTTCTTGAAAATATTACTATCTTTGCCACGAGTGATGCTATTTAGCTTCCTGCAATTGTCTCGCTTGGGACACCGAAATTTGGGAGAGAGTCCTGCATATGTCCCCTGAGTCAAGCTGTAACAGCAGCGCGCAGACTGTTACGCCAGCTGGGGCCACCCTGCCTCCAGATGATCCTACCAGAGGAACGTAGGCCTGTCACCCTGGGGCCACACTATGTCAACGATGCATCGCAAAGCTGCCCTAATGTACTGGGAGCATGGACTCCCAATTCTCAAAGCAATACCTTTTATCATTTTTATGGTTTTTCAACTGTTCAAGCTAGCGCTCGTTAGCTAAGGTAAACCATATGCCAAAAGTGATGATCCTGCAGCACAGCAAACAAACTCAGTTCCTAAGAGAAGGCCTCACTTCATTCTAATGGCACCGGTTTTCCTAAACATGATATTGCAAAGATATGGAAGGATTTTGCTTTTTCTTCCTGTAGCACTTATAATTACAGCTTCCCCCCCTCCCGCCCTGCCCCAGCCTACTAGAACTACCAATTGTATTCATGGAAAGTGACAGGGAAATAATTTTTTTGATATAAAACAGCATAATCAGAATAAATTAATCTGGGCAGCAATTTTCCAAGTGAGTTGCCAGCACATTAGCAAAAATAGGAACAGGAAGATCACAGTCACAATTCATCACCCTGTAATGGGGGACAGTTGGAAATAACTGTCCTCTACTCCCCTTTTGCAAAGGGATCCAAATCAGATGCTTCCTGTTCACTGAAAAACTAGTAATATCAGAGCGGAAGTATATGAAGTATATTTTTAAAACTCTCTGCCACACTCTGCAGGTTACAAGGCATCATGTCATCGTGTTATATTCTCAGTGGAACAGAAAGAAGTGTGCTGTGACCTAACTGAAGGGGAAGTAGACTGTAAAGTCTCTTCGAGGGGGAACAGATAACAAAAAAGCCTAAATTGCAAGCAACTTTCAACAGGTATGATTTAAGAGTTTAGTCTTCAAAGACCAGACAAGCAATCAGTTCGCGCAGGAATTTAGAGAGTTTTAGGAGTTGACACAGATATTCTTCTGCTAGGTTCGAATAACGGCTGTCTTCTCCATGGCCAGCTCTCTCTCCTTGTCTTCCAAGAGAGGAAAGGGAAGCCCCGCAGCGGTACCTGGCTCCCAGGAGGGACTGACCATTGCAGGGCTGCCGCTAGAGCATCCGGGTGCAGAGCCAAGGCAGCTGGAGAGAGAAAAGAGGAGCCGGGTAGGCGATCCTCTAACGTGTGGCCCTCTCGCAGCACCCTCAGTACCTCCAGATGGCCTGGGGAACTGCTCCTGTTAAAATTTTAACATTTTTATAGCTGTTTATAAATGTAATCACTTTCTGCATTTGCTAGCTGTGGGGATTGCTTTTACCATCAAAAATATCTTGATGAGACCTGGTAAATATTGCTTTCCCCTAATGATTTCAACCAAGATACGAGGGAGGAAAACTGTATAAAAAAAGGCAGGCACGGGGTCCCATTACATTACAGGATTCCATTTTTAAAAATCTTTCCATATATATATATATATACACACACACACACATAYACACACACACACTTCTCCCAGAAATGAAACCTTGGGTATGATGTATTATTTACAATTTCAGAGATTAGTTTATTATGGGAGAAGCTGGGAGGCTGGTTAAAAAATAAGATTTATAGAGTGGAAAGTTTGATTCATCTTTAAATATTGGAATAGCTACTGCTGCATTATACAATCAAGATGGATGACCGGATAAACAAGTACTGAAAAAAAAGCAGAAGTGCTTTATAAGAAGCAAGACAAACATTAGTGCTAAAGTAACAAAATCTAAATCCTGCTGAATTACTTGAAAGGATGGAAAACTTATCATTGTGAAAACGAGATAAATCTAAATAAAAGATATATTAAACTGCTGTAAAGTTGTATTGTTTTAATTCTTTTTGCAATGTTGACAGTCTTATGATATATAGGTCAAAGATTTTTTTTTTAATTGGTATATCTGATTTGAAGCAGCAGATCACATTAGAATCTTGTCATAATATTTCTTCTTCCCTCCACGTATATCATCTCTACATCTTGTGAATGCAACACAAATGCAACTTTTTCAAAATGAAAGAAAAAAGCTTTCAGCAATCAAATTATATAACAACTGAAGTAAATTCTTTCATAGAGGCTTTGCAGGATAACATTTATTATATATTATGTAGATAGCCTAATTAGGCTAATTAGTTATGCTGACAATCGTTTAAGTAGGGATGTTCAAAACAACTTGGTGATTATATTCTCTAATGAACTATCCCTTTTTATTCTTTATTTTTTGTCTCCGATAGCTTTCAGCATTAACTTATGATGCTAAACTCCCCCAGAGAAATCTTTATAAAATTAAGCAAGCAGCTAGCTAAAGCTACCTTCTACTAAGCAATTATTTACACTGAGCAACTAGTAAATATTGTGTAAACATAATTTCAAGCTTTTAAGTTCCTAGATAGACCTACACAAAACCCCCCCATATTCTTCCAATTAATTTATATAAAGAAATACATTAATATGCATCCACAAAGTTCTTAATCTTTATCTTATGCAGCAATAATATTGACAAAGCAGAACACAACCTCTTTTGGGAAGTAATTTTCCAGTGTTTAGTCACACTGTCCAGTGTCAAATCTCTCATGGATGCTGGGGAAATTTCATGCTTAACTAGCTATACTGGGTTTACACAGACTATGGTTCCTCCTGTTTTTATCCATTAAGCACACTGCAAACTTTATTGTGTCTTTAAATGTACTGAGCTTTAGGCATGCAAAATCACAGCCATATTTCTTGAATACAGTTTATTTGTACTAAATTGTCAAGTTTGGCAGCGGAAATAAAAACAAAATTAAGAAGCAATATCTTCCTTCAAATATTTCATCATCAAGCAAAGAAATGGGTTTGTGATTTAGCAGTGACATAGTTATATGAGCATACATTAAAACACATCCGATTTAACACCCTCATCTGCTGTGAATCTGTGCCCTAGTTTTCTTTGTAGCCTACAGCACATGCCAAATTTGAAACAGAAATATTTCCCTAATGAGTTAAATCTGGGTCAAAATGTCAACTCAACTTCGGTCTAAGTCAATGACACTTCCGATCTCTGGAATGGCCATAATGAATACTTGTGCACGTGCAAATAACAACGGGATGATGGAATCAAAACATCAACAGCATGACAGTCTCCTACTGACTACTACACAAGGCAGAAAATATATCCATGCGATATATATATACATGCTTATATTTTCCTCTGGTACATGTGGCTCTGACTACCCGCTTTTGGAAAGTAAGCCTCGGGAACAGAAACGTTAGAAGTGTTTCTGTTGCCTTAGTGCCCTCTCCTGTAGAGTTGGCCTCAGTGGCTGCAGGACAGTTCCTGTTCCATAAAAAGGCACTTTGCAAAGACAATTCCTGTTTGGGCGCAGTTAGTTTTCACAGTAGCAGCTTTTGCATTATATTTATAGCAAATTAAAGCCACTTATTTTTAGCCAGTCAGCTAAYTTACCTTGACTAAAATACATAATATACACAACATTTTCACATAAAAGCCCATTTGCAAGGAGGGGGCAGATGCGCAACGCTTACCAGGAATTGCTCAGTTGTGCTGACGAGCAGGCCCACGGCAACAGCCAGATTAAGCTCAGCRGCAAGCACGCGGGGCTCTCATCGACACGCGCAGCGCCCTCTCACCATCTCCAGTCACCACTTCCTACCCGGGAGTTGCCAAAATCAAGTAGTACAGCCGCAGTGGTAGCTCTGCCTCCCTGCTCTCTTACGTTATATTCAAGGAAAACATTGAGGCCAAAAAACAACGTTACACAAGAAAATAATGTCTTCACTCAGAATATATATGACAACTGGTAAAAAAAAAAAATCGGTGATTTAGTGCATTATTGAAAAAATTCTCTATGTTCATGTAATTATTGTCTTTCAGTGAGCTACACAGAACAACAGGGCACAGTTAAAGCCAAGTCTTACGGTCCAGTTTTATTGGACTTATACTAAACACCGGCAGCATGCCTAGCTCTTCGTTATGACACTTCACCTCTTCTAAGCCACTAATTCACAATGTCAGCATTTATTTCACCTGTTTTTCTTCTTCTCTGTGGAAAGACACTACACATATTTGATGTGTATGAATACATGTATACACATATATCAATCATACTAGAGATAAAGACATGGCACAAAAACTTAAGTAAATTATACTGCATTCAATCATCTTCCTTTACTTTGCAGACAGTTCCTGTTCTGACATAATTGGCCCAGTGGTCAAGTAAAAGCAGAGCAAGCAAAGTAAAACTGAATTATTTGCCTCAGGTTACATCATTACCTAGTCTGGATGTGCAAAACGCCACAAACTACTGAAGGCCTTCCTCTAAACTACTAGCAACCCACATATTTTTGTTGAAAATGGACTTTTTTTTGGGGGGGGGGGGGGGGAGGGAATCTCTCTCATGTCTGAGGCAACCTTGCAGAAGCTCCTGTACGCTCCGTAACGTGGTGCTGAGCACAGGCAAGCAGCTTTCCCTGCTCGCCGCTGAGGACACTGTTTCATGGGTTAAGCAGCAGGGATTGCTCAAGCAGTGAGACATCTGGCACACCTCTCCGCAGAGACCAAACAAATCATTCCTAATCTCCTCCACTGTAGCAGGGCCTGGGCTCCATCCAATGCTAATTTGCAATTTTACTAGGCTTGCTATCACTTCTGCAAACTGTGTAGTTAAAATACTGAGCTATATATTTATTCCAGAGGTGTGTGTGGGGAAACAGAACTGTAATAAGAGGAGTTTTAAACTGCTAAAAGACAAAAGAAGAAAAATTTTTAAAGAATACTTAGCTAGTACTGTTGGTTTTGTTTTTAAGAATACATTTGTGATATTTGTCAGAGCTATTAAATTGTTCAAAACCAACAGTTTGGAGAATAAACAGGGCAAAATGTGGCAATACAAAATGTATATAATTTGAGGCAGTAGAAAGGGTGAAATGAAAAACAATACTCCTAGAAGTACTGGTGGCATAAAAATCTAAACCCATCAATTTTAGGTAGAACAACGGACAAAATTCTTCAAGCAAGGCAATTATTTATTTCTCTTTGCTCTAAATGCAGGAGAATTAGGCAGAAAGATTGTTTTAGCATAGAGAACATAAAAGCTTTAAGTTTCAAATGTGAAAAAGCTTCTGAGCCTTTTTTTACTTACTTAGTTTTTCATTGCTCTGCTCACACTTTTCATCTGAATACTTTAATGTAAATGAGTAAGAGGATCACAACAGGTCTTCCACCAAGGGGCCTCAGTGGTAGAGATACACAGGTGGAAGTTTGACTAGGATAAAATCCATTACACTTTTCTTGAAAGAAGAAGAGGCATAAAGAAAAAATGATCCTCTGAGAAGCATATCACATGGCACCTGTGTCAAGCAGGGTAAGAAATATGACTGTATTACCAAGTTATGCTAGGCAGAGTATCATAAAACAATTTGAGATTCTCTTAGTTTCATCTGTAAGCATATGTCCTGTTTTTCAGGGAATAACCTAATATAATAGAAGTAATTTAGAGGTAATTAACTGTAAAAACCTTTGAATGGATTATCACTTCAACAAAGAAGTCAGGTCATCATCTATACTCAGAAATATTCTGAGACTGTTTCTTCACAGAGCTCCTATGCATCTTGGGAGGTACACCGCATTTTAAAATCTCTCCATATATTTCAGCTTTAGGACAATAAACAGAGAATTATAATTATATTCACATTTTCATTTCATGGGTTTCACATATTGATGCTGTTTTGGAAAAAACATTTGGCAGTGGTGGGGAAGCTGGCTAGGATTTTGAGATTTTGCTATTGTTTGACTGGAATTATGCAATGGTAGAGAAGCAGGGCTAGGGCACTGACAAACCCCTCCAGCAAATCACTAAGCTGTCCTAAAACCATCATTATTCAGTAAACAAAATGCTCACGCTCTCTCTGAGACAGCACAGTGTATATTTCTGCTCCCAAACCAAACAGGAATCAACCTGACAGTTGCAATAGGGAAGAATGCATCAGTGAAACTATTAAACTGAGTTTATATGCACAGCTCCTCATGCTCATGGCTCTAATATTGGGAACAAGAAAAGACAATCATCGTAAAGTTTTCAGCTATCATGATACTCCTGTTTGGCAAAAATTTTTGTTGTAGCCCATAACAGTCAGTAAATTCTAATTCTTTTTCAGGAAAAAGAGAAGAGAGAATTGCGTTATGACAATACCCAAATACGGGATTTATCTAAACTGGAATATTAAGTAGTGTTATGTTACGGCTCACAGAAGAAATAGCAATTAATATAACAAACAAAAATACTTACTTAATAATACTAAAATACTTAAAAATTATAGCTGCACTGAAGTCGGTGTGAACTTTGTGACCAGTTTCAGGAGAACCAGGGTTGTACCCTCTGGGTTGAAAAAAGTTGTTGCATTCAGTAAACTATCACTGCATACAGGATTAAGTGCGACTACCTGAAACAATACCTAACACAATAATCCTCCCGATTCAGAAAGTACTTTTTTAATTAGTATGTTGTATGAATTAATATAGTTGTATGAATTGTTAAAACTGTTAAAAATTGTTAAAACAAAACAAAGCATCTGACAGTTAGAGACAAACCCATAGAGCAATTAAGAAGTATAACTGACCTTTCTATCTCCAGCCTAACAACTGCAACAATATAAAAGTAAGCTGATCTAGACATGACCCTACATTCACTTTGAGGAAGCCTAAATATTAAGAGTTAGTTATACATGTTATTGAACACAGTTCAAATCCTTACTCTTATTTTTAGACTGAGGTGACTGAACAAAACCAATAATAATGTGATACTAAGATTGCAAAGTTGAAAAGATAAATAGCATTTACTCAGCAACATCACAGCTTCTGCACATTTAATGATACACATTAGAGAACCCACTGACATCTGCCAAGTTAGTGGTATATCACATAGTAGACTGGCCACGTTAATATTATTAAGGGTTTGTAATTTAGCCTCTGAAACTTCAGTATTACTGGAGAATATTTATATACACAAACACATACATATATCCAAATGGGCCTATATATAATGATAGGCCATACTAACACTTGTCAAGATCGCTAATACAGACAGTATCACTTCTGTGTGTACTGTATAGCAGAACTTCCAAAGACAATTCATCTAATCTGTATCTATATTAAGTTATCAGATGTGTCTTTAAAGGATATTTAACTTGGGAAAGTCACATGACATTCACTGGTTCACTATTCACTAGTAACATGATTTTTATATATTTAAGTGTTAATTATATATCATTACGACCTAAAAGTTTTTGAGCAGAACTGCTTCAGTTCAACTTCTATAACTATTAATGTTTCAGTAGCATAGGCCGTTTTATTTTGAATTGGAGTAGTGTGGGGAAGAAAGTGAAAAGAAAGTCTGTGGCACAGGAACACTTTATTCATTCTGTCTTCCAAACATAAAGCCTCAGCCATTTCAGCTGCACTTCAAATTCTCTGATGTACTAGATAAATACCAAAATACTCTATGCTATTGAAATACACATTAACATTTATACTGACTTTTACGAAAAAACTATATATACTTGGGAGCAATATATGTGAATTAACTGCATTTCTGAAACTATATAACTTCATCTTGAAAAACAAAGTTTCCATTTCACAGAATTCCCTAAGCATGATCACAAACACGAAATCATACGCAATTCCTCCAGTGTATCCAGTCTACCAGCCAAGTCACAATAAGCGTAAGTTTGATCCATTTAACAGGCAGTCTTTACAATCTCAGATTGAGATGCAAGAGGCATGAACAAGGCAGAGTTAAATGGCAAAACAATTACAAGCACAATTCTATCTCCTAAAAGATGCAGATTTTCATCATCCAGAAAAGAGCCATATGCATGACAAATAGTTACCTCAGACTGGGTACCACACGCTGGTCATCAAGCTTGACATTTCATTTGCAATAAATGTTACATATACTGGAAAAGACCAGCTTAATTCAGGTGGAACTGGGAGCTCACTGTCTCTAAATATGGTTCATGACATTAACATATAAATTGAGATATAAAAGAACTACTGTAAATCTTTTACACAGAATTCTATTCCATGTTTAGACAATTTGTATTTTCAGTGAATTACATTTCAAAGCACAGTACGTTTATTCTGAAATCTTTGTATGCATGACAATCTGTCAGATGCTAAAGAGCTAGGAGAAATACAGCATTATAAAAGTAATGATCAAAACAAACAGGTACTGCTCTGATACTATGACTAATTCTTTTATTCATAGATTTCTAGGATTCAGAGATATTTTAAACTTGCTGAAAACTACTCACAGTTCTTCTGAGTGGTAATTGAACAAATATCTTGCCAATTTGTTCATTCAAGATGAGTTCCATGTCCTCTACACTTTTTTTTTTTTTTTTTAATAGAACTCTAGAGCACATTATAATCCTGGAAGACTTGTGGTATCTTTGGGTTAAACCAAGACAAAGATTTTGGCAGATATTTCCACAAGGCAGAAGCACCTCTATGCCAGTCCTTCATTGCTCTCTCCAGGTTTGCACCCTGTAGCTGTTGTCATGGTCTCTGAGCATGTTGGATACCCTGTGAACACCCTATTAAGTAAACAGGTAACCAACTCAGAGCCAAACACAGTGAGACAGGGAAATGTAAGTGTAGAGTACAGCATCTGTCTTGCTGCTCTTTTTGCATTGCAAAGGCCAGCAGCTCTTACTTCCAAAAAGTAGGAAGCATTCAGGCCTATCACTACTCGTTTGACAAAGAGGAAAATGAGGGAATTTGCTCAGTTTTAAGTTTCTGTGTAGCAAAAATAGCATAGGAACATACTTAAAATCAGGGTTTGAATCTGAAGAATACTGAATTTTCATTAGCATCATATTTAGAGTAGTCATTCTTATCACTAAACTAAATAAAATAATCCCTCATGAAAACTCCTTAGGTCCTAAAAATACTGACCAAAAGCACTTAAAGACAAGAAACACCTTCTTGTCCCTGACTGGCACATACGAAGCTGTATTTAATTATACATTATATTTCAAAGATTGCTTCTTTTTTCTAATATCTAACACCCAAACAGGAGTACCCTCAACTCTTATAATGCTAACAATATTTTCAGAAGAAAGAGGTTGTCTTACATGGACGCTTCATCCTTTAAAGAGATTCCATAGTTTAACTACTATCACTGCAATACTCTATATTCAGCAACATCTTAGCACTACAGCATAAAACATAATGGAAGAAAAAAGAAGATGCATATTAGGGTAGGAGAAGAAGGGTTTTGGGGGGCAACTACATATAGTACGTGCAAGAAGTAGACACAAGAGTGCAACTAATATACTTCCATTGATAAACTACTCAGGTGAAAGTCGCCACTTTCAAGGTGCCACAAAAATAAAATTCCTTTGAAGCTTAAACTTGTCATAAAGAGTTGGCTGCCTTAAGATCACCACCACCTTTCTTTCCTCTTCCTAGGATGTGGCATTGCTTTAGATTACAAAGGCATTTCACTAGTGTCAACATTTTGGAGGAGCCATTGCTTTGCTCTCCAGGTGAACATCTCCAGCTGTGAACTGTATCACTGGGGGAAAAAGGCACCTATTAAGGATTTGGAGGACAACCTTTTTGCCTTTACTTTTTAGTCTATGATTATATGCAAGAAATGAAAGTGTATTTTGTTTATGACATAGAAAATCTTCTGATAGAGATGTATTTCAGTCATATATATATATGACTATAAAATATGGAGTATAAAGTATAAATTGGCATAGCTTTACTGAATGAAATGGGCTATGTCATATCACATGAGATAAATATCTGCATTATATATTTTAGATACCTATAGAGTTCATTGTTGCTAAAGAACAAAATGATGCTAATACATAAACACAATGTTAGTTTGTAGAGCAACATTAACATGAACTTTTTATAATCATTAAGCCTTACAGCATGCAAGTATAATAGATTTACAGTTGGAGAAATTCTTATTTAAAAAAAATGATCAGAATATTTTACTTATAAAGTTCAGGAACTGACATGTTTCCTTTATTTCAAAAAAATATTTTGTTTCAAAAATGTGATATTTTAAGATCCAACTTTTTAAAATTTAGTCAAGAAACAGAAAATTCATTTCATAGAAAAACTGAAGGATTAGTTATTTGCATTACTCATTGTTCAAACTTCAATTTCAATACCTTCTACCCCAAAATTAGTTCTACAGTGAGTACTTTCTACATAAAAGATTAAATTCTCTATTTTGTGAATTTCTCTGAATGACAAACTGAACAATACCATCACCTCTGTAACCTCTTTTATTCAGTTATATTTCTGATGTTTACATTGGTAATGTTAGTATTAGAGTGCTCCAGGTAAGGTTGTAATACTGATTTACAGATTTTATAGTATTTTCTGTATTTCTTATTACCCTGCTCACTTCTGGAACAGAGGCTAGGGGGAATTAATACTCTATTTCAGGCATTTCTCATCATTGTCTTAGTTCAGACTCCTTGTACAATMAACAGAAAGAGTTTAGCTCCAAGTTTATATACTTTGGACAGAAGTCACTGTAGATCTTGATCAGATTGAGAATTACTATGTGAAAAGCATGCAAACAAATGTATTTATCCTAACAATCTGAATAGCAACTGTAAAGTTAATGGCAGTACAAAAGCTTAAATGTGACAAACAAAAAATAAACAATTAGCCCAAGAAATATTACTTGCTTTCTGGCATACAGAAGTGCCTCTACTAATCACCAGAAGGTATTTGTACAACCTACATTCTAAATAAAGCTTCATTTTAAGCTAAAGACCTGAAAATCCACAAAAGTGCCAGACAGGTACTTCTATGATCTTCCCTTATTTCCTGTATTACCCCTTCCAGGTTTGCATATTCTCTTCATCATGACCATCATCTTCTTTCTAGTTGCTTTCTGCTTGGGGGCTCTCAATGTTTCCTCATTTTGGAGCAAGTAGTGTTAAGCCCTTATTGTTTCTTGCTTCTCGAAAGCAAGACTGGAAAGTAAAGTTATAGAAGATTCATGGAGATCAGTGAAACACATCCTTACACCTCTCAACTTTGTTGCTATCTTTGGCCCTATGTTAGTTATCCATTTACCTAAGAGGGCATCCACAGAGCATAAAATGTGCCAAGACATGATAACGGCAAGAATGATTTGCATCCTAACAGCACCTAATGCCTTGCATCTGAACAGCAGCAGCGTATTAATAAATGCATTTTATGCTCTTCTCACAATCAACTATTGAAGCTTCTTCCGTCAGGGCAGATAAGCCTCTCATCTAATTTACTAATGCTAGACAAGAACAATTTTCTAATTGCTGGGCTCTTAAAAATGCCTTCTAAAACCACTGGGAAGGCACATCATACAGACAATAGATATGGCAATTACATCTGCCAATTCCTGGGAGATTACTAGTCTGCAGATAGTATGTAAATAAGCAGCAAAGGCTAACTCCTGAAAAGGCATCAAAACAGTTTGAACAAGCTTAAAGAAGTTGAATACTCACTGCAGTACCATGCTTTGAAAATGTGGAAAGGGTATGATTCCTGGGGAGACCAGATGCTCTCATATCAGCCTTAAGAAATTACTTTAAAYGACCTTTCTTAAGGGAAACATAGCATTCTGGGTTCTGATCAAAAAACATGAAATGGAAACAGTTAGAAGCAGGCTAACTAACCAGCTATTTTTTCCATGAAGTTTACTCTGCTTGAAGCTTATTTTGATATGAAGCTTCTTCTGATATAATCCCACCTGCATCCATGAATTATACTTCATATTTTAAACTACGGAAGAAGAATGATTACACATTTATTTTTTCCAGTGAGCTTACTACATCTGTGAAGATTTAAAAGAGCTCTTCAAATAAGTCTAGTTCTGTGAAGGGTGGCACTGCATCTATTCTAGCAGACAGTATCTTTTCCAGAGTGAGTACGCTTAACTATTGCTTGATAAGATTTCTTGATTTTCTGTGGCATATTTATGTAGATTGAAATGGGATTTAATTAGCTTGCTTAATCAATAACAGGTTACAATAGCACATCATTAGGATTATTGGAAGGGAGGAGGTGATCAAAAACTATTAATGCAATAACATGGTCAGGAGCTCAACCTCTTGGTGCCAAAATTGGTGTCAACTCAGTTGAATAATTAATTACCTCAAGGGAGAGAAACAGATAGTATGCACAGTTCATAACTGGCTCTTTCATTACAAATAATGAATTAGGATATATTTGCAATTCATAAGTTCTGGGATTTCTGTTATTGTTAGACAAACAACAGAAGAGAGACCCGCTGAGAAATACAAAGTTGTATTTCACAAGCTGTAACGCAGGAGAAAACAACAAAGAACTTAATTTACAAAAAGATATTTAGTGCAACTCAAATCTTAAGAGGGGAATTATTAATCTGTATCGCATGCATCTTTTACCATCTGTGATGCATCTTGTTAGCAGATTCCATGAACGGCAAGGAATGACTATTAGAGCTGGGAAAATGCAGTCATTTGCCAATCTAAATGTGGAAGACTTTGGGCAAATATCTGAGACCAGCTACTCTGATCTATCCAATAAAAATGCTTATCTATAAATAAAGACCACATCCTACAGGTCTGAGCTTGGACCAGCTCTTTAGAATGCTGTAGTGTTAGCAACAGCGTAACAGCAGCCATGGCAAGTTTGCTATCTCACCTACAGGTTTCTACAGCAAGAGATTTTGCAATACTGTCACACTGCAAACGTTCTAGGGAAGAGAAATTTTATGTGTTTGTATGGCGCGTTTGTATGGCGCTGAAAATTTTGCRTATACACCCCAAACGCACTTGTTTCCTTTACCAAGGCATCCATTAAGGTAATCAACAAACGTATTTTGGGCCTAGGGAAACCAGAAAAAGGTTAATATATTAAACAAGATCGAAAACCCATGGAAAGAGTCCTACAGACAACTGAAATGTTCCTAAACCATAATTCTACTACTATTCCTAAATACTAGCTGCCAGAGGAAATCACTTGGATTTAAAATTAGCTGTAATATAAGCAGATAATTTAAGTTGCCTCAGTACTGGCTTATTTTATTAAATAGTTACAACAAACTGAAGTACTCTTTAATATTTCTCAAGGAAGAAGWTTATTTGTAGACTCAACAATTCTTTTCACCTTTCCTATAAAAGACTTGACTTGGAAACATTTCCTGAATATATGATTTTATGTACAGCACAGTTAGCAAACCCAAATGTAGTCTGTCATCCTTCCTTAAAAGACGTATGACTAAAACATATGTTGGAGGAGTGTTAAGATGTAGGGCTACCCATAATCAGACTGCATTTTGATAACAAATGGAAGTAATTTTACGAGCAGTGTAAAATATACAGAACATTTACTAACTTCATTAGCGTACAAACACGTATACTTCAGAACCAATACTTTAGCCTAGAAAACAGTACATAGGATTCTAGGACCATAGTATCAATAGAGCAAGAGGAGGGCCCAAAAGGCTCTGTTTCAATAGACTTTTATGTATTAGTTCCATACCACTGAGAAACTTCTGTCTTATCATAAAGGAGTTTTTAAATTCAAGTTTTTTACTTCAGTTAAGTAATTTACTAACACAATATTGCCCTTCTTTTTTCTCCATGGATTACCTCGTATTTGTTTGGGAGCACTGGATTTTTAAGACAGCTAACTTCTACAATTTCTGAGTAATTTTCTTTTAAAATAACTAGCTGAAAAATAGGCTGATTGTTCTCAGGAGAAAGACAGAGTGGGGAAAAAGAAAGAAACTAATTGAGGTTATAATAGAAGCTGGCTTCTACCCAAGAATTCCACCAACTGAACCACTGAATTAATTGACTGGCCTGAATTCTCATCATATATTGGTGCAAAATTATACTGTCCAATTAGGTTGGTAATCTAATATTTTAACTGCACCTTAGATTTTTGTACAGTACCCCAGTACTGAATTCCAAGAACTTATTAATCAACTTGAACCCTTGCTCACACTTTTAACAACTTTTTACTTAAATTTGTATTTGTTATTTTGCTCCTGCCTTAACTCAAAATCCTCTTTAATTTCTCTCTCCCCTCCAATTTGAAGAGCCATGGTGGGAGGATAGCATAAGAGTGACATAAAAGTTTTTTGACATAGTCTACAAAGGATGCATTAATTCATGGCCAATAATTCAAAATCAGGTTTCCAAGCTAATAGTCACAAGTTTACTCAGATTTTGCTGAAAGAAAAACTCGGATGAGAATTACATGCCCAATTATAAGATGTAGGCCTCAGCTGCACAATGAACAACCTAATACACTTTTGTAAGCAATCACTGGAACTTTCTCAGACTGCATTTGCTTTAGAAATAGCCCGTCACACCTTTCCACCCTTCAAATAGATTCCTATTGAATAATGTTTTAGTTCAGCATCTGAGTATGAGTCAGATGCGATGCATTAGTCTGCTAGGGCCAACACGGTTACAAATGCATTTCCAAATGCTCACTGACAATACGGCAAATGTCTCGAGTCTGTTAGCTAGCTTTATCACGGAACAYGAAGGCTCTTAACGGCACTGGAAATACAAAGTAAATGAAAACCGTCAATTCAAAATGACTTTTCCTTTTATAAATTAAACTCTATATGAATGAATGAATCAATACTTGCTTTCTTCCACACTTAGTCAACATCTATACTTCTCAGTTCTGGGCTGGGGTCAGGCTGAAAAGGAGGAGCAGCAGGGAAAACAGAACTGATGTATTTTCTCCTTGCCTTGCTGCAACAGGTCAGTCCTCAAAATACCCAGAGAGTTACCCTTTGCCTGCCAAATGGTCTGCTGTGCATTGCTCCTACTAGAGGACAGCATGTACTAGAATAAAACCTGAGCTGAATACACATTTTAACCTGAAAAAAGTAAAGACACTAGTGCTAGAGAATCCAGAGAATGAAAGCAAGCCACATACTGTAAATAGAGTCCTGACAGAGTTGAAACCTTGATTTTGGGGGTATCAAATTTAACCCCAATTAGTAGATCTGACCTGGTTTCAACCATAACTTCTAGATACCGTGTGAGAGAATACCTATTGTCATATCATGAAGTGTATAATATCTTACACTCAAACATTAAGGACAGGGGGCACTAAGCATCAAGCCCCCAAAGGAGGTTATTCAGCAAATTCTTACTGGAGTTAGCACATCCAGAAAGCAGCCCTCAAAAAAATGCTTTTAAAAGTAAACTTTAACCTTTACAAAAATGGAAAAAGTATTTTAGTAGCCAAATAACTGAAGTTGCTATCTTTTTTTCTGAGACTGACTGATATTTTGCTCATCGTAATGTTGTAGTGTTTGGAGTTAAACCATAGCTGTCTTTTGTTAGGATCGCTACAAGATAAGGTGGAAGGAAAATACTTGGTTCTTAAATAAAAACAGGTCAGACAGGTACATAGAGGGATGATACTTAAAGCAGAAAAGGATGATTGTAAACGTGACTGCTAATATAGAAGGAAAGTACAGAATTTAAATAACAAACTAACATAAAATCAAGGACTTTGTTATGTTTTGCTCGCATAACACGTCCAAATTGGTAAGCTCAGAAGTAAAAGAATGCATGGCTTCTTCTCTGATGCATGCTCTGCATTGAAATGCAGAACTCTGCAGAAGTCTCCTTCACTGTTGTCACTTGTCTCCTGGCTAATTCAAAGCACGTTCTACCATCAAAAGGAGAAAAGAAACTGAAAGCTTGGAATAAACACCAAAGGCTAACTGAAACAATCAGCATTTATACTGGTCTAACACCAGTTATGCTCTATCTGGACAAGAGCAAAGGGAAATACTTTATTCTGGTGCACTTGGAACTGTCAAGACAGCACCTGTGATTCTAAGTCTTCCTTTGCAATCTCCCTGCCATCAGTGGTTTTCCTGCCATTGTGTGAAGACAGCAAACTTAGACAAACTTATCTGTATTTGAAAATCATATTAAGAGGAGATAAAATAATTGCACAGGACTTGCTCTCTGCTGTGCTTAAGTAACATGAGAAGTAAACTCCACTCCCTAATTTAAGTGTACAAATTGTGGCATGTAGTAGACCGCTGACACAAATACGTTTTTATCACCCTACTTATCAATGTATGCCGAGCAGACATAATGAAATCAGAAGGAATTTAATTGGGAAGAGATACTAAACAGCATGTGTAGAAACAACAGGATCTGGTTTATGGTGTCTTGCGCTTTGTTAAATAGATACCATTCCTGCTGTTTCACAAGTAGGAAAAGCACAGTGCCCAAAATTACACATAGCAACCACTCCTTAACAAAAATATCTGTGGTGGTGTACACACTGTTCTCTTAGAGGTCCAGATATTTGGGTTATAAAAGCAGCTTTCCCTGGAGATTTTGATCAGCAAGGCTATAGTTTGCTGATGGCTGGGTTTTTTTAAGGGGGAAAGGAAGAAAGCAGTTTCAGTTCCAAGCTAACAGTGTAATACACTCAACACCCAGTGCTTTAACTGAAGCTTGTTCCCATTCAAGCTGGACTGAAACTATCTAGCATGGGTACTGCTGAGCAGGGTCATCAGCCTCTTATGGGCTACCCAGGGTCTTTCAAGCGCCTGCACAAATACTCAGGGAACGCTGTGTAGATATGTCCTAGAACATGAAACGATACCCTGTAGCCCCCAACTCCTGTAAGACTTGGAAATGATTCACCACACAGGTTTGCTGCATTACGTCCTGCTTACTCATCATTTTGACTACAAATCCAAAGATACATAGATGATCACAAGCAGTTTCCTGCCCTGGTTCATGTCTTCTCTGAYACACGCACAACTAAAGGTAGATGCTAGATGCAAACGCCCCTGAAGCTGCCTCCAACTCTCCTTCAGCACCGATGGGCAGAGCGGGGCAGTGCAGTGACCCTGCTCACCGCAGCTTCCCTTCACCCCCTTCTACCTCTCGCAGAGGCAGCTGCGATGCAGCCCCCAGCAACTGCAGCCAAGGCCCAGGCCCAGGCAGCAAAACGCTGTGCTCCCTGGGGCTGCCTGTCGGGGCTGGGGAAGGCAACGCCACCAACCTCGCCTTGAGGCATAGGGCAGGGTACAGGCACTTCTGCACAAGTGACGCGCACAAACACCAGCAAGACACTGACCGGTCATGCTCCAGGATCATGAGACATTCAGTGCAACTGCTACATGTTGAATCTGCGTTTTCCAAGGAATCTCTAATAAGAATTATTTCTATTATCATTCTTTTAACCCTTGGTTTAGATGAGGCAAATTGCAGGGGAACTGCTTACCCTCTTTTCTTTCCTGGAGGAGAAATACACATCCCTGGCCCCAGTGTTGCTCCTGTAGGAATACGACTTTGAGCACGTGTCCAGGGAGACTGACCTGGGCCTGTGTTTGAAACAGGAGCAGCTAGAGAAAGCACACACACTGAATTTTCACTTCTGTGCAGGGGCTCAAGGTATGTGTGGAATCATCTAGTCTCCCAGTAAGATCAGAATTCTTTTTCTTTGATAGAGTATTTGCTCTTTGATATCCCACTGAATCTATTTAACGCATTTATCTGGTGAATTTATTTTAAATTCACACTCTTCTAACTTGAAGTTTGAAGGAGGAGAATATTCTTTTTTGTTCTTTTTTCCCCCCTCCAAAGACAACTACTGAAAACTAGTCTTGAACTTTATTTGGATTAAACAAAGTGCAATGAGATTTTCTTAATCTCCTTCAAAAAAAAAAAAAAAAGATATTACTTGTAGTATTCCTGATTCTTTAAGAATATGGGTGAAATTTGGCTTATATAAAGACAGATTGTGTTTTACCACATGGACTTTTTCTGCAGTTTTACTTTTGAAAATGTACAGGTATATGTAAGTATGTAACATTTCTAACAAATCAATAACTACTCAACACACCTACTGACCATATTTGTTTATGAAAAGACCTGTAGCAAGTGTAATTAATACCAAACAAGCTCTATGCCAGTGCACTACCTATATTATTTCTGAAGATTCTTACTCAAGTGCAAAAAAAATTTTTAACGCACATCAACCAACTTTGTCTCCTCCGTGGGTTCCAAATTCATTCATTTTAAGGTACTTACTGATTTCCTTCTGAAGAAGGCTGAAAAGTGACAGAAAAGAGTTGCCAGGGAAAATATATTTCCCCTTTACTTTATAACAGAAGCCAAATAGAAGCACATTGACTTTTTCCAATACCAGTACAATTTCGAAAGCATTTTTCTATTGCTACACACAAATTACTTTACACAGAATATAGCCATTGGATTTCATTCTATCCAAAAAACCCACAATCAATAAAAATGTTATAACGATACTCTTCCATTTAAATAAAGAACCTTGTAAAGCAGGTACAACTACTTAGGATTGCACCACAGTCAGAGAGCTTGACTAAAAAGTCAAGTCTAGCTGGTAAGTATACTTTTCCTTAGAAATGATGATTTTCAACCATATTTAGGCATGAGCCTTCAGGTGCTGAAAACCTCCTCTTGGGTTTGAGCTTTCTCAGTTCTAGTTAAAGATAGCACTTACTGCAAACGCTCAGATTTAGGATCAGGTTCACGCTGCATTGCCGCAAGAAATCTGCTACACCGCAACACTTGCCAGTTCTTCTAGAGCTAAATGGATAAGGTTATCTGAAGGCATGAAGTAATTTCTCTGAACTAATTAGAGCACTTTGAGGCTAACTGTATTCTGGGGGAAGAGAAGAAGGGGGGCTTAAATTATTTTATGCCTATAATGAAAATACTTACTATTTTTCTGCGTGGCTCAAAAGACACCATTGGGAGCAGCAAGAAAAAGGTAAGGTAATTATCACAGAGATTACCAATAGTGTTTTAAGAAATTATGGAAAGGTATCAGTAAGAGAAGTATCTACAAGTGTAGCTCATTCCAGGCTGGTACGGTTTATGGTTTCCTCTACTTGAACCCAGGAATAAAGGGGATCCAAGCCATGGTATCGACGAGGGAGGAAATGAGTGGCTTGGGTTAGGAGTGAAGCGGACTAAAGTGTGAAACAATCTCAAAAGAATTAGAATATGCTTTAGGGGCTATTAAGCATAGATCTAGAAACATGGCTGGCTGTTGTAAACTTGCAATGAAGTAAGATAAAAACTGAGCTTAAAATTTTTATGCTGTGCTAGGTTTGCTATGCGTTTTGGGCTGAACAAAATTGCTCTTCACAGGCCTTGTAAGAAAAGACAAGTATCAATCACAGTTGGGACATACTTGGAAAACTCAAGGGATCACACCTCAGAAATCATTCCCAGAACAGCTGAATAGCTGGTGTCCACCTTGAATGAGCCTCAGAAGGCCTATCCTGCCAGCAGAAATACAGGTAAAAAGGACATTCAAAGGGATGTAACATGGCAACTCATTTGAGGACGCCCAGAACATTACCAATAAAGCTATACTGAAGCTATTGAGTTCACTAATCTAAGTCTAAAATGTCAAAAAAGTATATACAGTGTGATTTAGAAAATCCACATTAAAAACATATAACTAAACCTATCTTCAACAATGTAGATCCCACTTGTGCTACTATCCTTTATTCAAAACCAAGAAACTCATTTGTCTTACTCACACATGATTTGTCTTATGCAAATTACCACCTAATGTCAGGGCTAGCTCCCGAGAGAGGCATAGTAGGCAGCAGGGTAGTGCAGCACAGCAGTCTGACRGAAATGAAAACAGCAGAAAATCAGCTTGCCTCAACACCCTAACCCCAGCTCAGGGTACGAATTACCTGAACTGCTCCCCAACGCAAGTAACAGGCAGCCCCCGCTCTGCTGTGCTCCTATCCCCATTCTACAGCTGCCTTCACCCTTGGTTCTGCTGTTAGAAACTGGTTGTTGCCCCCTTCAGTTACATTTTCTCAGTGAGACAGTGATTTCATCCTCATTCTTAGGGCAGCAAAACCCAGCTTTGCCTACATCACTGGCAAGTCTTGAGCCAGCTTGGACAACGGCTGTTTCCCTCCAAACCAAAAATTAAGTAGCTATTCTATTACAGATGCACACAATCCACAACTTACAATCCATGAAACCAATGAATGAAATCTCATCTGTTTTTCCCCATGTTTTGTTTTGAGCAGGACCACAATATACTATGTGAGAACCTGAAAGTCTCTGAACACTTAACAGGGCTAGACATACAAGAAGTAATGCATCTGTTTTTAAGTTTAATAACTGCACAGAATATTTACTTTTCATTTACATAGGAACAAGAGCAGCCAGTTCAACCTCCTAATGTCTTCAGACTAGAAATAGCTGAGTCCTGCAAACCAGTGCAAAGAGACAACCTGAAACCATGCAACTAAGAGGTTAGGATAAATCTCTACACATGCAGCCAATTTCCTTTTGGGGCATTTCAAAATAAAAACTTTATACAAAACCTGCTCTCAGTAATGTATTCTCAGTGATTTAAGTGGGAGACTCAAGTTCTCATCAATGGCACCGGAGATACCTTTTTCATTTTTGAGTCCGCATTATTGGAACTGTAGTATAATGGGTAGTTCTATACTGAAAATAATCTTTATTAAGAAAGTCAACTAGTATATAAAAAGTGAAAGAGAATATGCTTCTTATCATACAGGAAGACTGCAGTAAACAAACAACAACAAAAAATAAAAGACTTTAGCTGTACAAATAATTCAGTTTCTCTTCAGAATGCCGAACATCTAGGAGTTAGTTTTGGTTTTCCTCTTCTGTGTTACCAACTTTGCTTAAATGGCACATAACAGAAATGAAAATGAGGTGAAAATGATGAAAAAGAAAAGTGCCTCACTTCAAAATTCCAAGATAGAATTTAAAAATACAATAATTTCAAAATTTCTGGTATGAAGTTCTTCTCCTAACATGGAAAAGGCATCAAGAGGTGGAGGCTCCTGTGTGTTTTTTTTTCTCCTCCTTTTCTAATCTGCAATTTTGCTGGCTTCACCACAAGGCTGATTCCAATTTCAGCATCACATATGACCTTCTAATCACTCAAGGTCCCCCAACAATATTGTCACGATAGGATAACAGGGGAAAGAGGGAGATGGACCCTTGAGAGGTGGCTAACCTATGCTGAAAGTGAAGATACCAAGTAGCAGCTGTCACAGGAATCGTTGGTAGGAAAAGTGCAAGTACAGACTACCATTCATCCACTGGTTGCCTTACTTAGGCAAGGCCAGACGAAAAATACTGCCATCTGCAAACACCCAACTCTAAACATAATGTTAAGAGAAAGTTTTGCCACACAACATATACAGACAGTAAACAAATTAATGAAACCAATGCAAAACCACAGGGATCATATTTTCTCCTCAGTATAAGTAGCACTTCCTTTAAGAGGAACAACAACAAATAACAATACTTGTCGCCTGCATATCACTGTTCATCAGACACCACTTTCAGTCCATGAGTTATTCAAGGTCCACAGCAGCCTCAGATTCCAGAGTACCTAAATTTGAGTTTGTTCTGCTACTGTAAATGGATTTCGCCCTTTGCATGACTACTTTCAAGTGGCTCTCATTGCAAATTTGGTCCCAAATTTCAAATTTTCATTACATGACATTGAGGTAAATGAATGAAGAGCTCTCTCATATGTACGTGTAAGAGATGTTCATAAAACTCAAAAGGAAACAGTTCTTTTAATCAAGTGCATCTTCAGCAGTAGATGACTCCAAAATTGCAGCATTGTACATGAGAACATAAAACCCACAATCTATTTCAGTATCCCTGTAGCGGCAGATGAGAGAAGGAAACTAACTAAATAGAAATGAAGATAGGAATGTTAGATTATAATAAACTTAAAAAAAAATCTAATGATTAAGTATCCATATTGAACATGAATATAGTGACATGTATGACTTAAAAATGAAGCAAAAGATTTCTCTAGATTAATCTTTGAAAATATTTTATAATATGCCTACACAATAAGAGTAACCACCACCTGCTTTGTCTATTTTTTTAGATGAAGGAAAAATACCCCAATGCAACTGAGGAATTCTCCATGATGGAAAATAATGGAAATTATTTCCATACTTAAAAGAGTAAGTTTTACCTGAAAAGGAGGAAATTTCTTAGTACTTCAGGGGGAGTATTAGAGTCATAGTATCGGATAATTACATTCTGATAATTCAGAAAAAGAGAAAAAATAACTATGTTTTAAACTACGATGCTATTTCTTTACCTCATATTCTTAACAGATGCATATAACAGAGTTAAATATATCAGTATACAGCCTTTTTTTTTCCCGAAAAATATCATAAAATGCAAATAGATTAGGTCATACAGAGCTGTAACAAAAGCTAAAAATGAATTCCTTTGTGTTGAAAAAGAATAGTCAGGTTGGAGATGGGTCCCCCTGTAAATAGATATACAAGGAGTAAAAATCTATCAACCTGTGCACTTTATTACTCCCCTAAATTCAATTACAGAGACTAATATTCTAATGTCAACTCAGATATATTTGTAGATTAATTTAGACTTACCAATTTCAGTAAACCTCACAAATCTTTGCCAGTACTATACAAAYGGATACAAAATGTACTTGTTTCACAATACATTTAAGTAGGAGGTCTTGTCGATATTTTTGCCCACTAAATTATGGTACTTACATGAAGAACACATTATTAAAAGGATGCCAAATTCAGTGCCACCTCCACTTAAAAAATATGTCAAAGTATTGATTGTTTTGCAGGGTTTCAGAGAAAAAGAAGTGATTTAAATTAACTTCCCATGCTTTCACCTGGTTGTTTCCACACTTAAGTGGAAGTATTCCCCACCGTGAGACAACCATTGCRTGCAGAATTAGGTCGTACCAATCAGATGGCAATGTTTTTAAAAATGAAAGCCACCACAGAACAAAGAAAAGCTGTTATGCTTCATGAGAAGCTACGCTCTTTCCCAGGAAACGCTCTTGGTTTCCAGAACGTTACAAATGGAGCGGTAGCTGCTCTGGTAGTAGCACAAAGGAGCAAACTACCTGTGAGTATAAAACGGTGTATTAGCTCAAGTGATTTTAAGCAGCTCCAAATCTTGTATAATTTTTTTTGTTGACATAGGTGTACCTAATGGGTGGAAGGGCAGCATTTTAACGGCAAAATTGCAGTTATCTGAGACATTTTGACAGCATAATAGACAAGCCGACAAAATTAGGTAACTTGTTTCTCTTTTCAGTATTAATTTTAACCTACAAATTGATCAACCAGTTTTGAGTGTTAATACCTTAACCTTTATCTATCAATTTTGAATATTATCCTTTACATCAAATGCTGCTGGTCTAACTTAAAAGCTATTTAAGTTTAAACACAGAATGACATTTTCTTAAAAAAGGAAAAAAACAAAAACAAAAACAAAACCCCACACCTTCCCCACAGCACATGCTAAAATTCTCTTCAGATGTCCGTAGAAGTGAAGTACAACCGCTGAAGCTTCGGATGGACCTTAAAAAGCATATGTTGGTTTGGTAATGGAGGAGGAAAACTAGAGTAACAGTACACAAGCTCAAGAACAATTGCAACAGACTCCGCTTGCTTTTAGCAGAAAGGTATCTGCAATCAGATGCTACATGGAGCAAAAGATCTCAGGATGAAGTTTAAGATAACAGCAAGGTAACATGAGTGAACAATTTTATACCCATGAAAAGACAGTACAGAAGCTGGCTAAAACCACCCAAAAAAAGGCAGTGATGGTGGTGAAAGATTTAAAAATACAGAGCAAAAAAGAGACATCAGCATTTGCAAAGGGTTTTACTACATTTCTGGAGATCTTCAAGGAGGAGGAGTAGTTTACACTATGAAACAGGCAGGATGCCAGCGCTCGTTTGCAGTTATCCGCAAGCCTCCCGGAGTTTCATGAAAACGGTACAACTGTAGTAAAGAAATTCCTCTGCTAATCCTGATTTCTTGCTTGCCAAAGGATAAAATTGAAAAATTCAATGTCCACAGCAAGATTGGAGAGAAAGGGGAGTCACTGTTTTCAGGGCTGAAAACATCTAGATTGAAAGCCTTTACATTTCTAAGAACACTTTATTCAACCAGTGTACAGATACTATGAAGATGCTGAGAAACTTTCCTTACTCCCAAACCACATGTACATTTTTTATCTTAATAAGCAGATTTGGTTGATTAGGGCTAATCCAGCATTGTTCAGTAGCATTCTTAAAATGACATATATATATATACACACACACGTATAGCCTTTGCTAAAGCAGAACAACATGCTTGTAAAAAAAAAAAATTGGGCCAGTAAACAGGCTGAGACTATGATTACATAGTTCACGTTTGTTAATTTTTGCATCTTTTGTATCAGAACAAATGCCATGAAAACATTTTTATTTGCTGTGAAACAAAACCAAACGCAGCAAGCATATAACAACACAGCCTACTAATTTGTTGCTAAGGGAAAAGTCCCAGCCAAGGGGGAGAAAAATTGACTTAAGAACCTGACAAGAGACATGAGACTGTAAATCATCCATTTAAAAAGAGGCCTGTGAGCTCTGAGTGACACTGTTGGCTAGATTTTCCTCTTTGCTACACAACGCCTTCTCCTATTTACACAGTCATTGCTGAGAAACTGTCTGGGAAAGTCTGCTAATGACTAATTAAAGGGATAGCTTGTCAGAGACGGCACGATGACAGTCTGACCTGCCTCCCCCATTTTTGTACTTCCCCCAAACAAGTTGCTGCTGTTCTGATTTGTGTCATAATTATATTTAAATGATGTGATGGTTATATACATGGAAGTAATCGTTCCACAGCATGCATAAAGAAAGTATAAATATTAAAAAAGCAGATGATTGCAAATGACTTGAAAGAGCAAGTGATTAAGCTTAATGCTTGCAATTTAAAAGGCCCAGGCAAAGCATATTCACCTACACATTTGCAGAGTTCTCTTTAACAAGTACAAGCCAACAAGGCTCACTAGATAATTTTAGTGTTATTTATCTTATAAAGAGCACTAGAGAAGAAAAAAAACCCTAAATAATCCTGGCCTCCTCTGGTGCCCAAATTCCARTGGCATATGTCCACAAGTTCTACATGAATACTACAAAGAGCGCAAAAATCAACTTTCAGTTGACTATATAATACACATCCACTTCAAATGAGACTGCTATTTGAATATCTTTAGGTAGTACCTGCACTGAATTCTGCACGCTGTTGTGCAGTGAAATATATTTAAAGCCATCCCCCTGGRAGTAAGAACAATAGCTTTTTCTTTCTTTTAGTGCACAATATAATTTCACACATCATTATGTATATTCAGTATTTGATATGGCTTTCTGTCTGCATTTTTCTTTTTATTTACATTTCATACTTTTTTTTTCCTCTCTCTCTTTTTTTTCCCCCCTCTTTTTCCACTTACACTTTCAAGATGTATTATGTGAATCTGGTTTACATACAGTATGGCAGAAGTAGTTCACTGCTTGCTTAGCCCTAATTGCTGGCTGCATCTGGTCATATCCCTCCCTTGGTCCCAGCAGAATACCATGGCAAAAGTGCCAGAAGTCATAGTAATTAGTCACCGTCTGACAAGAGCAAGAGACATTTTTTCCACAAAACATTTTTTTCCTTGAGGGAAACTAAACTCCCAAACACAAACTGCAACAAAATTCTCTGCATTTGGGAATTAATTGATTATCACTGCGGAGATCCTGAATATAACGTTCATATAGCACTCTTCTGGAAAGAAGCTGAGTTGGCTACAGAAAAGAACAGAAAAATATCAGTGGCACAGCAGGAATATAGATCTGAAAATGAAATTTACTGCTTAACCACAGCTTGTCAATTCTCTCGGAAATAAGAAACAATAATGCTGACTGTACAATGATTACAGTGGATACTTAGTCAATAAACAGAGAAGTCAGCTTAAGTAAGTGTGTATTTAACTGACCATTCAGGACTTTCTAAAAATGCATTTTTCAGTTGCTCCCTCTGAAGGGGCTCAGATAATCTCACCTAYAAATATGAAGGACTAGTATCAAAATAAGCTTCTCTTTAATGGCTAGATTGAAGGTTTATACATACATTAACAGGTTTGATTCAAAGTGCTTTAATTCAGTTCTTACAAACTCCTCATAAAATTAATAATGAGCTATTCTCTTTACTACTGATATAACTCTAGGTGTCTGCGCAGAGGAGCTGAAATGTTCTAGTTAGCAGGAGTAAGCAGTCAAATTACTATTGCAGTACAGTCAGAGTATTCCTCTAAATTACGAATTACACACACCGCATGGAAATTAACACAGGTCATGGTGCATTTTTTACCTTGGAACACGCTCTCCTCTTGACTGGCAACTCTGAGCAAAGATGTGCTCCATCACAGGCCTTTTGGACGCTCACATGAGTGGTTCTTGACCTTCTTCAGCCAAAAGGATCTACTACTATGAGTATGAGATTCACCTTTTCTGGGTGACGGTCTTTAAGCCCCTGWTTGCATATGTGAAATAGAAAATCATTCCTTTCTACTCAGCCTTCAGTAGCTGGCTTTTGCAATGGTAACCTCTCTCTCTTTCTCTCATGTTTGCATTTTTGTTTTACTGAATACTTGAAAGTATTGCTGACATCCAATCCCAGGAAGGGTCAGAAAAAGAAGTTAAATTGTCTAAAACATTRGCGCTGATATACGTGTCCCCAGAGATTTTCAATGTTATGTATCAAAACAGAATAGCCTTCAGGCTTAAAGAATTGATTTTTCTTTTATTAAATAAATCCTACTTCGCCTAGTTATCATCATCTTTCTTAAACATCTGTCACACTGAGTATATCCACACACAGTAATATAATGTGGAAGGGTAAAGCATTGAACTATCCTTCCATAGAGGCCAACATCAATTATGGCCTGATTTTTGGTCATGGTGAGCAGAAATAACTCCCACTGACCACTTTCAGTTTTGTAAAGTAGGACCTGAGTTAGAGCACAGTGGGGTAGACTCCCATCTCAACAGCTTTCACATGAAAGCCTGTGATCTCAAGGAAGCCATTCTTGGCTTTTCACTGATACAAATACTGGGAGAACCACATCTCCGAGATTAAGGRTGCCTTCTTACGTGTGTTCCTCTAGAACAGTTTGGGGAAGAGCAGAGCCTGAGTCCAACCACAAGCAAAACACATCAGTCAAAAGTTAAAGGAGGAGAAAGCAAGTGTGTAACCCTAACACCAGCAGTTCGTATCAGGACAGCTGGATGGTGAGCCAGAAGCAGTAGTCGCATTGTGAGGGCAGGCAAACTGCATGCAACATCCTGGTGAAAAAGAGTAAGTTGGTTCAAACCACTTATCTTGCGTATGAATAGCCTAAAGATCTTGATAATACAAGGAAATAAACCTAACAGTATTTTTTCTGGATATCCTCTGAAATGACTATAACTAAACAGTTATTGTTTATTTAATATAGGCTTTTTATTTTTAATCTTAGGGAAAATCCTTTTTAATAGTGTATGCTAATGCAGTGAATAAAACAGATTATAGCCTGAGCTAACAGTTCTATATATTGTTCTGGTTGCTGAACACATCCCCAGATAAAAAAAAAAAAATCAATTGCTTACAGCTTGCTGAATTTTAAACAGTTGGGCTGAAATTTTTCATGCCTTATGTCTGCCTCAAGCTGACTTTTTAARAATTTGAAATTAAAATAGTTTGGCTAAGTTTGAGAGTGATGTCAAAGCAAACCACTCTTGGATAGAGTTCCCAAATCAACCCCCTTCACTTGGTAATACTAGCRCCTCTGTGCTTTGGAGTTAGAAGGTGAGAGAGTCCTCTTGGTTTCACAGCTAAGTCCTTTGCCATTCTTACGGAAAAGGATCCAAACATGGGCAAATTACAAGCTACCAAAAAGCCCCCTAAAGGCAGTTTCATGGCAGATGCATTTGTATTTGGCCTCTACGTGTTCTTAAAAGTTCTTCCTATGCACTAAATGAGCTCTGCTTTGCTCTACTTTCTCACAGCTCAAATGCACTTACCGTGCCACAGGTGGCTGTGCAGGACTTAACTTGCACTTGCACATTGGGGTGAATCATAACATAGAATCTGATAACCACATATTTCCCCCCATAGCTCCTGTTTCACTCAGTGTCCAGCACAGACACTGCCCAAAGAATACATCACATCTGTATAGTAAACAATCTGCGCAGATCTTCGATAAGTAGAACCTCGGAGATGTGAAATGAATGAGACAATGAAATGGGAGACAGGGTTTTTTTTATTTATTCTTTTATTTAATAAAAGAAAAATCAATTCTTTAAGCCTGAAGGCTATTCTGTTTTGATACATAACATTGAAAATCTCTGGGRACACATATATCAGTGCCAATGTTTTGGACAATTTAACTTCTTTTTCTGACCCTTCCTGGGATTGGATGTCAGCAATACTTTCAAGTATTCAGTAAAACAAAAATGCAAACATGAGAGAAAGAGAGAGAGARGTTACCATGCAAAAGCCAGTAAGTCTAACTTACTGACGAGTATCTTTGAAAATCAGACGCTTGCTTCTACCATCAAGTTTTTAATTAATGGCAGTCAAGCCACCAAACCCCAAAATTTTCACAGATATCCACTGGTTTTTACAGTCTACATTTTCAGGGTTGAGAGAGACATTTAGTGTTTGATTTGATAAAGTACAGAGTGCTCAGGATGCAAATGAAGTCAGCTGGATCTAGGCTTTGAAGAGTATAAAACTAACCTCCCAAAAGGCCATGGATTTCACATACAAAAGTTACTCATTTTTCACGATTTGAAGTCATGGCATCTCTTTGCCTCAGTCCCCTAAATATGAAACAGGCATASAGGACTGTTGTGAAGAAGTGATTATTCTGGGGTGCATTTACCACAGCATAGCACTACGAGTCCAAGTGMTGGTTGCAAGGAGAACTCTAATTCCACCAGTTCTAACCAAATTTGAAGCCGTAATATTCTTTTAATATAGCTGTTGAAATGCAATTTCTGAACACATTAACATAGTAAACATCATAATGTGCCATTAACCTTTGTAATCCAGGCATATTAGGTATACATGCATATTCTAATAATGTGCTCTAATTTGATCATCATCTTATTTTGCTGGAATCTGCACACAGGAATTTAAGCTAATGCAAAAAAAAAGAAAAATCCCAAAACAAACAGCTTACCATTATAAAACAACAGTAATTCTTTCAATTTGCAACAAGTTTCTAAATGCATATGGCATATTTCTACCTAACATATTCACTGAGTGGTTTGCTTCTGAGGCCTCAGAATGGAAACAAAGCGACTGTTTATCTTTCGGCAAGCTGCGAGTTTCATACAAACCAGCACTCTTCCAGGACTGATTAGGAGAGGAAAAAGCCAATATAATCTGATTAGAAATTTAATAAGATTACATATGCACAAATACATGTGATTGCTATGTAACTGGGAAAAAGCAATATATGCCTTCACAATAATATCTATCAATAAAAAATTATAAAATTTTTGTTTACATGTGCCTTTCCACCCCAGTTGAGAACGATGAGATCATACATCTAAGCTGCAACTTCTGCTAAAGTACAAAAGGACAGGACAATTCATGGCTCCTCTAACTGTCAAAGAGTGATTACCCAATCTGTCTTGGTGCTACCAGGATCAAACAYTGTCCATTTCCCAAGAGGTACCCTGAAGGACAAATAACTGAAAATGTATCACTGGATTAATGATAAGGTGTCAGAGGCTGAAAACAAAATTTTCTTACGCTGCCTTTACAGAGTGTCACCTGCCTATGAACAGGGACTAGAAATTACTGAATTTTATCACTGTCCTAATGAAAGGAGATGAAGAYGGAATATATGTTCCCTTGGCTAATCTTTTAGCCAGGGGCCACTGTTTCTAATGATAGATAAAGCTAACTRAGATAGAGCCCCAGAAAATCCAGTCTTCTCTTTCAGCAATAATCAATGCAACATCATGCTAAGAGAGATCCTAGGGCTAGAAAAAAGCAATTAGCACACATTTTTATAAGTTTCCTCCTGGTTTTAGTTTATGATAAAATATAAAGATAAAAAGCTGAGCTTGATAGGTAGTAGCTTCACTTGAATTCAAAAGCAAGACAAAAAATTAGGGGATCTAAACAATCCAAATCCAAGACTTGAAATATACTCAGAAATAAAAATTTGACTTAAAACGCTATTTTTCAGCTCTATTTTCGTGGATACCATGTCCAAAACATTCTAGTTTTCTTAGAAGGTCTTGGCCACACACTTTAGATCTAGATTTATTTTCTTCAAGTTCCATTTTGTGCTTTTTTTTCGGATGAATTGTTAGCTTGACCCTATATAGAAAATAAGGGCTAGTCATGGATCTGAGATTGCCCAAAAGTTATTACAAAACCTCTTTAATTAAAATATGTTCATTTTGCTACAAAACTAGATAATGACTCCCTTAAAGACATGGTTGGAAATCTAAAAATGTGCTTAGAAGCCCCAAAGTCTCATATTTTGAAAAATTACACTTCGTTGTTTTTTATTGCAGACTGGCAACAGTAGAAAAGTTAAGAAGCAACTAGTAAAACAAACTAAAAAACAAACCAGTTCAAATCATTAATGCCATGAGTGACTGTTTGATCCATGTTTTCCCTTTGAATCCCATCAGAAAACAGTCAATTCTGAACAGAGAAAATCGAATGTTATGTTCAGAATTTTCTTCTTCTTACAGACATAACAAACTGCAAATTACAGCCAGCAAATCCAACCCTTTTAAAATGGAATTTTAAAATACTATTTTCTAGACAAATTTCAAGTTTGAACTGATGCAGTAATCCACGTCTCTAAAATCACTTATCTTGAAGAGCAAGTCTTAAGCAACCCAGCAGCCTCTGTCAAGGTTGTGGATAGAAACCTGCTTTAGATGACCATGGCTGGCCAAAGTGTGTACCTCCTGCAAGAGGAAGTATTTTCTGAGCAGAAGATACAAGGATGATAAGAAGATGTGGGAAGAGAAGCGGGAGGAGACTACCACCTGACAGGAGCATGAATGGATACATGACTGGAAAAAGAATGACAGAAAGCCATGGCTGTGGGTTATGTATTCAAAAAGGAACTACTGGCTACAAAAAAAGGGGGTTAAAATTAGACAGCTATCAAACCCTTTGAACTGGCAAAAAGGTCAAGAAATTACATTGCTKTTGGGAGAATAACTCTGTATACCAGCCATTACATCGGTGTAGAAAGTCACAGTACTTCAAAACAGCTAACTAACATATAGATCTTGTATATAATAAACAACACAAGAGAAAAGAGACAGGATGAGGTAAACAGATTACTCTTTCCTGTTTCACAAGGCTATATATTATATAGATAAAATAAATCCAAAGGTTACATACTCATGCACCCACACAGAACAACACTTGCCCTGTTGCAGCCTGCGGTAATGGTGCTGAGGGTGTTGATGTGTGTGTTACTTAATAAGCTCTAGCTTATATGCGGTTACTTTGATTTCGGCTCCGAGGTTGGTACTGCACATTTCTCCCAGGACCACTGCTCTTTAAGGTCAAAGCAATACCTATGACATTTAGAGTGGAATGTATACAAGCATATGGAGTGATTTTCCTTCCTCTTTTACATAAGAAACATCCACCACGCTCTTCTCCGCATACACATGCTGTTTGTAACAACCTTAACATGCACCAGAATGCAGGCGGGTCCTTTACCGCAACGTTTGTGAAGATACTGCAAGCTCCACGCTTCCTTTTGCACTTTCCTGTACATTCATCCAAAACGCAGACCACTGACCTGCTTGAAAGGACACTGCTGGGCACATAACATCAACGCCCGCTTGGTTTTGAAGCCTTCCATCGTAACCAGGAGAGACAAAGCAGGGCACACTCGCCTCCCACGGACATCTCGGATTCTGCCATCGAAATCTTCCCTTCGCAGCTCCTCGAGGATCAGCAGCTATGAGAGTCTGGTGCAGAAGAGCACCCGCTCCCAAAGCACGAAAAGAGAGAGCTGCTCAGTGCACCCCAAGTCTTGGAACACATCTAATCTGTAGATGAAGGCATTTTCTACCCATGACTAGAGCGCTAGAAAATATTTTCATTCATTCTTGTTAGCTGAAGAACTAACGGCACCCTAAAATAGAGAATGTTTGACTGGATTAATGCTGGTCATCACACATAGAAAATTTAAAAACCTAAAAAGGGGACTGACCACTCTCCCACATAACTACAATCTCAACAACTGCTTTTGAGAAGTATTATATATCATGCAAATCATTAGCTTTTACATATACAGATCATTTGTATAATCCACTTCCTCAATATCCACTTAATTGCCTCATACAGCCACCACCAAAAAGCTGCTGGCACTTCCACTGGCTGTGGACATAGTAACAACATTACCTTTCTAACTACCTTTACGGCAAGGCTGTCACTTAGGGCGCGCTACTGTAGTATAATTATGTACTGAAATCCTAAGCCAGCGAAACGCAGGATGCTGAAGATGGGTAAAGGAAGAGAGACATGTACAAGTGCAGGATCTGTCACAAAGCTGTATTACCTATTCTATATTTTAACCTCCCAGGAGACTGCCCAATTCTAAAATTATCATAGTGCTTTAAACATGCCAGACATGCCATAGGTAAGAAAAGATRCATGTGTATCTTTAGCTTGCGCTTGTACTCCCTTTTGTCATAACTTTTTTTCACATGAAGAATAAACGTTACATCCCCTTCAATTTGAAATGTTGTATTCTCTTTAAACCTGTTCCAGTTCAAGTTTTTTTCTAAATTACATCAACATGCATTTATAGTCTACTCTAGAGGATCAGATACTCAGACCCTAACGCAACGTATTTTATCCCAGCTTATTATTAAAATCTTATTTAGCTCAAGATCATATGGAAAAAAGTAATTGTTAGAACAATGCACAATCCCAAAACAAAATATATTCTAAATTTGCTTCCTGTCAGTGAAAAGGCATCGAATGTTCTGCAAATAGCTGACAAACGTCTGATTTACAGCAACATCTTTTTAAAATGCAAGTATGAGTTAAAACCTCTTCTGATTTTTCACTGGCGGAAAGGAATATAAAAAAMCACTTTCTTCTTCTTGTCAGCTCCCAGGTCCAAAACCAGAAACACAAAGTATACATGCCTACTTCCCTTGCTGAGCAGGGAGGATCGTAGGTCTTAGCTTTGAAACCTGGACCTAAAGGCTATCGGCATTCCTCTGGCTGGGCTGAAGCTACCACGTGTGCTTGTTGCACCCTACAGGCGATACCCCAGTGAGGCCACCAAGACAGCTCTAGGGCTTCCAATACATTTTTCAACTTAATCCATCTGAACCTGATCATCATTAGCAAAAGGGAGACTATGCTGACCCTGAAATCAGAGGTGCAAAAATAGCTGGTAGGTTATGTCTAAGCTACCATTCATTTTCCTGCTAATTTACCTAGGGTGCAAAGCGTGCACTGTATCATATGTTGCTGCTGCTCCGTCTCTGGTAACAAGAAACACAAAATGGCTCAAAGTAGAAATATAACATTGGCACAGTCACCACTGAGAATTAGTGATTTTGCCCTGGCTGCAATAGAGCCAGGGAGCATCAAAAATAATGGACCGGAAAAATCGTTTGTGGCCACAAATACTGGGCTTCTGCTAACATCTGTCTAGGCAAACAACAAGCAGTAACAGCAATTCTTGCTAATTTGTGTGAAAGAAGCTTTTGATTGTCCTATGAAACACCCTTTGAAAAATTCTTCAGAGTAAAAAAGAAGAAAAAAGAAAAAAGAAAATTTTAAAGACAGCAATATATATTAAAAAAATCAGCTCAGATCAGGTGACAAGCCAGTTTAGAATTTTTATTTTACATCAGTATTTAAGTTAAAAAATATATATATACACACACAGATTTCTACTAATTTGTAATGTGAAAGTGCAATTTTCAGGGCACAAAGGTCTGTGCCCTGCTAAATCACTGCAGAAGATCTGTCTGCAGCCCCCAGTAACAGCACCAAAACCAAACATTTCTATTGCACTATATCAGCCACCAGAAAAAGCAAAAGTATGAGTTTCAAGGAAAGCATGACCACTCAATTGTAGCTTTTATTATTTTGAACAGTAGTATATGAAATTTGCCTGCATTTCTCACTGTTCCAAAAAACCTCAAATACCCCCAAAACCTACTAAAAAGGAGTTGAAATAGAAAATCTTATAAATTCAATTTTCTGAAGGTTTTTAGAAGTTCCACTTTAAGTTCCACTTTTACTTGACCACAATTCATATAACCAGCAGGATATAGAACCTTTATTTCAGGTTAAATAGCTTCCTCCATTAAAATCAGTTATTTTCAGCTTTTTAAGTGCCATCTTTAAGATCCATTGCTACTGGTTACTGAATAGAGTAAGAAGCTATTTCAGTCAAGACTTACTGGTAGTACTGAATATTAAAAATATTGACTTTTTTTTTAAAAAAAAGGGGGGGGGAACCTATCCAGTACAACCCTAGGCAAGCTTTTTGTCCTACTGACTCTGCTAATAAAATTCATTCGCCTAATGACAACACCTAAGTATGAGTGTCAGTGATATGAAAACAATCAATTAGTTTTCCCTGTAGCTTGTTCCCTCTGCTGACTATTTCCTTCTGTCCTTTCCTCTTATTTCTGTGGCACTAGTCAAAATACATCCGCTTGGCTAAATGACTTGAGCTCTGAATATCTTCTGAGATTAATCACAGAAGCAGATACTTGAACTTAAAACTTTAATGGTGCACTTACAGTCTTGTAATTCAGAGATAATTTCATTGAGGGTAATTCTCTATGATCAATCAGATCTAAAAAAAGAGGTGGGTGGGGGGAACAAAACCAGCAAGTAATGTACCAGTGAGACACTCTATAACAGGATACCTTTCATTAATGCAAATTCTTAATTGACCACTGAACACTTGCAGATCAGGGACACTGAACATCTACAAATAGTATAAATTAGTGAGGAAAAAAAGCCACCAAGCTTGCCACGGACATCGTCTATTAGATTGTGTAATTTGACCTACTGTACTATATGTAGCTGCTTCTGTGAGTGAAAGAACCAAAACCCGAATAGCAAGCATCACCAAAGCTTTGGATTCTCATTTATCATTTTTCATGTCTGCAGTAATCCTACTCTCTAAACGATCCCTACTCCAAGATACACAGAAAGACTTTCAAGCTGAAACAAGCCTTGCAGTACCCACGCAGGCTCAGCCAGAGGGGGGCTGCGCCCTGGCTCACCCGGCAGAGCTGGGCTGACGCCTGTGCCTCAGCACCACCACGGGTCTCGGTCTCCACTGTGCTAATGTGCAAGTTGCACACTCTGTGGAGTTTGTGAAGGATCCTTTAAACCAAATTATTACATGGCCAATCATTCTCCCCTATTCATCACTAAAGTGCTTGCTGCATCAGTTTTCTATTACTACTTTACTTTGTTTTGACAACCATCGCTTAGATTTTACCCAATTTTTTCCCCCTATTGCACTGTCTAAAAGCAAAACCACAAACATGAATCTCAAATAAGTCATTAGACAAAATACGAACGCAGAAGTATATTCATGTGGTGCTGATTTAGAGCTTTCAAAAATCTGAACTGCACTAAGGAGAGGGTAAAGCCACATAGCCTGAGCAGTGCCTTAGGCACCGCACCTTCTAAGACCAGAACATATCCAAAGCCACTACCAAAGCAACACGTTTTTTGCACACAACAGGTGGAGCACAGACTCCTTCTGGTACATCCACATGGGAAGCAGAGCAAAAGATAATATTCCTGCTCACATCTCAGAAAATCCCCTGCTTGGATGCAATTTTTCCCCTCTTTCTGGATGGATTTTAGCAGCAGACATGGCTGCAAGCCCTTGGAACTAAAACCGGAAACATCTATAGAGCTTCTACACCCTGTCCATTGACTTCTGACCCCACAGAGCAGAAACAGAAGCACAGTGTCATCCTTTATACCTGATACATCCCAGCTGTGAAGGCTTTTCACATGTTTGTATAATGGAATAAGGATACTTGTAGATAGTGGTGTGTTTTCCATATAATAGCTAACATTTTATTTAGAGAATGGAAAATGAGATTCTCTGAGGAACTATGAACTTTATGTGATAAGAAGTAATGTAAATTGTTCTATTTTTCCCAAGGGGAAAAAGGTTGATGTGTCCTATAATGAATAAAGCACTCAGCTGTTAAGGTTAGGGATGATTTAATCCTGTCTTGATTATTTTTTTTAAACCTCAGGAGAGAATGGTTTGTAACTTGGAAAAAATGAAACCAGCGTGATGTTAAAAACTTGGTGGCAGACTGATTTGTGACAAAGTTAGCTTTGCAAACCTGTGTGCTTCTCTCTGTAGCCCCACTGGAAGCTTCTCCCCCCCACCCACAGGGTCTGGCTGCCTGGGCAACAAGGATCCAAGGCCCCACTCTGATACAGCCCAGTGGCATAACCTTGGCTCAGATGGCTAAAAGTGAGCCATGACAAAACCTGCAGAGAGGTAAGAAAGGTAAAGTGACAGACAGAGGCAGGGTTGTTGCAACAGGATTGTTAGCAGCTCCATGACCAGAGATGCAAAACACCTGCATGGAAAGGTATAAAATCCTAACAGAGGAAAACAAACCAACCAACCAACCCACCCACCCCATGAAGGTAGCCTGGCTTAACTGGGGACTAGTCAGGAATCACTGGATGATCAGGTCTAGGTCTAGGTCTGTTTGTCTGTGCTGATGGCACTAGTGGGACGTGGCAACTCAGCAACCTGAGGATCCAACCCAGACAGCTGGGGGACCCTTCCCCACTTGACCGATACCTGTCTAGGCAGCAAAGATGCTTTGGCTGCCTTATTACCAGGGGTTACTGCTCGTAATGGCATACCATTGCTTAGCCTAAGAGCTCATTAAATCCTAGCTGCCTTTTCTACATGTCAGACGAGGAGTAATTGCTTTAGATTTTAAGTTGAGCTTATGCTGGTTTCAGGGACTCTCTGCATCAGGCTAAAAGATGCCCAAAAAACTGACACATGCTGGTTGTTAGTTTGACAAGCTGCATGTGGAGGGAGGAAGGGAAGGAAAAATAAAATAAAATCACACTTACGTATACAGATGATATGTAGAAAAGTTTGATCTGTTCTTTGCAGGCAGTAGCTATTGAGGGTTCTAGCACCCCCAAAGAACCGTACCCTGCATGGCCAGGTTACTGTCTTTCAAAGTAAACAGTTTATAAAAAATATCACATGCTCTGCTGCAGGTCTGCTGTGAATGTGGCAATGCCCAAATCACAAGAATATATCTAGCCAAAGCCTGCTGTCAGTGTTCCACAACTCTCTAAAGCTAACGAAACTGCTAAACTTACTATCTCAGTAGTAAAGCACCAACGCTTTTCACTTCAAATCAGCCATATGATACAGCATTAAGCATGAGATAATTTTTCCATTCTGTCAATGTTTGATTTATGCCAGCTAAGAACCTCTTAATGAAGAAAAGAAAGAAAAAAGAAAAAGCATACCCCCCCCCCCCCAAAATAGCTTCATCTGGATAAGTAACAGCTGAGGGCTCAGCACTTCCTTGGGAAATGCGAGTAAGGTTCCAAATCCCCCTCATTCAGATGGATCCAAGCTCTTGTGCCACCCATGTTCCAGAGGAATGTCCTAGGAGACAGCTACAGGATACTCAGAGGCCAGTCTTAGTTTCTCCTGCTAGTTCTTTGAACAAGCAAATAAATATTCATTAGAATAAAGAACTGAATCATGATCTGCTACATGGTAGGGGACTACCATTAAAAGCAGGAGAGAATCATGCTTCTTTCCAGTGCTAGAACTGTTCCTTTACATATAAATCATGAAAACAGCAACTGTAAAAAGCACTTTTTTCATCAGAAAATTCCATACCAATTCCAAGTCAATAGCCTTTCCTTCTCCCAAGGCTGGAGTTTATAACTCCTCCTGTCTTTCTGGTTTACTCACTGTAACAGATTAATTTGTTTGGTTGAGCTCACAGAAAAGCTTGTGGTGAAGGGGGTGGGGGGCGGAGAAAGGGGTTTGACAAAGGCAGTGATAGAAGGAAGCAAATTTACAGCTAAAATTTTAAAAGCTTCTAGGGATATGGACACCCAAATACCTGTTAATTTTTACAGCATCCTAAGGAAAATATTAATTCAAACTCTTTGGGAAAGCATTGTCTAATTCTCTAGATATGCATGGTTTGCACTGCTTAAGAAAGCTGTGTTCTCCTAAGGGAAAGAGTGCTCCAATTAAATAAGAAATGAACCAGAATTTACTTCCTGATTTACCCATATACTTTCTGTACAAGCTATTTACATTCACTCTGGACATAAATTTACATTTGCTCTTTGGTAGATTGCAATTTAAGCACAGGCGACATGAAATGATTTTCTCCAGATGACACAGCAGGCCTGGAAAATGACAAAACCCGCATCTCACAGGGGGAGGCAATGACTGGGGCACTCAGCCTTACCATAATTAAACAGGTAAGTTACACCACAATATCAATGATGCTATTTTAACAAATTACATTTGAAGGGATAATAATGGACTAACAACAGCATTGCTCTCAGATAGTTAAGACGTTATTGGTAATAGCCTATGTACACACATTTACATACTAAAAGGTTATAATGCAAATAGCATCAAAAGCATCTAACTTAAGGTTATTAAAATTGATAACATAAACTAAGGTACTATTCTCTTTTTAAAAAATATATATTTTATTCTTCTCTTCTTAATTTATATTGGTACTCAGCATATTACATTCAAAGTCTGATATCCTATCTAGCAATAGCAATTAATTCTCCAATAGCATTTACCAGTTAGCTAAATGGCACACTACTACCCGCTTGAATTTTCCAAGCACAACTTAGCTGTTGTCATTACCTCCAACAAGCAAATAGAAGAACACAGAAGGTTTTTGTTCGTTTGTTTTTTGTTTTTAAATGACACAGCCAACAGTCATTTTATATTATAAGAACCTGTTACCAGATGTTTATACCTATGGCTAGCTGCAGTTTAAACTAGAGTAAATCAGTGCATCATAACAAGTAAACTGCAAATAAGCTCTGGATTTTGAGCTTCGAATTTTACAACATGAGAGTTGGACTGAGTGTTGAACATAAGCCAGGGTCGCATCCCGTTCAGCTCAGGATCCCACCTGGGGCATGGCTAGATGGCAAGCTACAAGACAGCTTACTGTGCAACTCAGTCTGATCTAACGGGATTGAACTTCCTTTTCTTCCTACACTCTTGCCCTGAAAGCAAACCACAGCTAGACCTTTACGCCTGCTTGCTAACAGCAGGCCATCAGAAAACAACGCTTCACCAGTAAAGCCTGTGACCCCAAGGACAGAGTCTTTTGGAAATAAGACCTACGGTGCCACCCTCTGCGGATATGCATTGCCAGCCAACCTGGGAGCTACCAGAATACAAATCCTGGCTGTTTTATGTAATCAATAAGCTACACTTGACTGACAGCCATTCTGTGACAAAGTCCAAACTTTACAGGACTTCTTAGGACCATACTGTAACTGGCAAACAGGATAACCCTCTTTTCCGACTCCCTCTTTTAACTGATGTACCCGCTCATCATACAACTTCACGAAGTTACATGAGCGTAATCATTACTGATTTCCCAAAGCAGTCCCATATTTTCTTCAGAGCTGGTGTTGTGTGGACCATGTCTAGGATTTCTGGGTAACTAACGGTCTGGTCAGAAATGACATCTAGAAATCCTGGACAAACATGCAAGGGTCTTAAATCCTATCCAAACCAAACCTGGGAAAGGGAAGAGTTCCTCCCCTTCACCCCAAATAAGATTGGGTAATGTAGATTCACGGCCCAAATCCATACTAAAGTAACATTTTCTGTTGGAAACAATGAAGAATAGCCAAGAGCGTGGAGGTACGGAGGCATGTGCATTCAGACAGGACCAGCTCGTCACAGGCTTGCTATCATCAGACGTGTTATACTAGTGCTCAGAAGTTTGGGAAAGCCAGCAGAACCGTCAGCAAGTACCTGATTGCCGTATCAGAAATGGTATGCATTTAGGAGTAATTTTGAAAAGTGTGATGATAAAAGGAACTATCATGGGAATTGTAATCCTCTATATTTCACCTGCACAGAATGAACTAGAATTTCAATGCGACTGACTTTATTCTGGCTAGGAGTAATTCTTCTTCTTCTGTATTTTGTCAGTATAAATAGAAAACAAGTAATAGGGAAAGTGGCAAAATGATGCATTCAGAAGCAAGATTTTTTTCCATTAATTTCTTTTCCCAATCAAATTTAAAAATCACTCGATAAAATGATTATCAGTTAAGGAAGATATAATAGATGATATCAAAATAAATTTTTAATCACAACAGAAACATTGATTTCTGATACCTTCGGCAAGCTAGTTTTATGCTGAAAATTCATATCCATACTTAAGAAAATACTTTAAACACTATACACTAGTGTAGCATGTGTTTTGCTACCATATTCCCTAAAAGTTGCCTCTATGACAATGATTTACTTCCCTTATACCTAGAATAATACTGAAGAGCGTTCCTTCGCCATGCCTGATGACTGGACAGAACTGTCCAGTGTAAGAGAAGCCTATGAAAGTATTTTGGGCTTACATGCTTTTTTTTTTTCCCCCCTCCTTGTCCCTTGCCCTGACCTATTTATGGCCTTTCTTGCAAGAAAGTTTGAGTTGCCTGTACAGCTACACCAGCCTAGCTGTCAAGATACGAACCACATATATTTGTACCCTTTATTAGTGACACAAACGGGATGGTTAGACCAGGGAGAGCAAGTATTTACAGTAGCATACTGTCTGCAATGGGTTTTGAACTAATGTGACCTGCATTACTAAAATACTTTAAACAAGGTTATAACCATCTTCCAACAGAACACTGACAGTCCATCCTTTGATAAAATTTCAACTGTGAAAAAAGAATCCAGTAAGCATCATAAGCCCTATTTAAGAGGGACACTAAATATAGATTTAAGGCTATCTCTTCTTGACTGCATCAACATTATCATCTATTAATTCTCTTGTATGCATATTCCCTGTGTCATTTGAACCATCTCCCAGGAAGGCCAAATCAGAAACTAAGCTTTTCATATATCTGTTCAGTTCCTTTACCAGAAACATCCCCACCCAACCTCCAAAGCACTTGGCCACACTTATCAGAAAAAAAGCAAGATAAGAAATATGCGTATAGCTGATGATAGCACTCCCATTACAGTGAGGAATCCTATAATGTCAGTTCTTGTGTTTTTACTGCTTCAAATCTATCAATTGGAGCTATCTGGTCTGTCACATAAACCAGAACAGAATTCAATCGATGTATGTTTATGAAACAGCCTGTGATATTACCCAGCTCTTCCAATGTCATATTTTAAAGGAAATGAACTATGAAGGAAAAAAATACATGAAAATCTCAAGACAATGTTTTTTTTGAATGTTGATTATAACACAACTGAAAAAAAGAGATAAAGGGAATTCATAACTTTTACTATGTATTTTAAGGTGAACTACAACAATTTAAACAAGCTAAGCTCAAACAGTACCAACTTGTTAAAACATTAACTGTGTGATTTCCTTAGGTTGTAAGGTTCCAGTAAGGGTAACCTAAAGAGGGTTCATGTTACACTGCGCATTAAGACACAGCATCTAGATACTACATATTGATATCACAGAAACTATTATAAAACCAGACTACTTTTATTAATAAAACACATATGTCTGACAATCAAATACTACATGCTGTTTCACTACTTCTGTGCAATTTCACTGACTTCAGTTTATCATTAGGAAATTATTGTTATTCTATCACAAATGGCCCACAGGAAAATGCCACATCCCATAGTAGTTTACAAAGAATAAGCTAGACATCTGCACAATAAGAGGAAAACAAACCATGAATATATCATTTTCATAGACAGACGAATGAGTCCCAGAAATACAAAATCATCTGACCAATATCACACAGAAACCTCTGGCAAACCCGAGATGTTAACATAGGTATGCTGAATCCTGGTTTGGTACCCTACCACATAAACATCTTTCCTAGGTGTAAGTTTATACCCGTGCAAATCTCAAGAGAAGAAGTTTAACATTAAGAGGAAGCGCAAGAAATGTATATTAAACTGTTTGGCCCAGACAGTACTTTAGATAGAGTGTACCCTGCTTTGCTTGAATACTTCATTTCTTTTGTTTTAAAATACCTGTTCCAAGAAGATGCTATTTTCCCTGTAACTGATCAAAACTAGAACACAGTAATTTGTTCAGAAAAGGGTTTTATTAAATAACTAAGTGTGAAAAAAATCATACATTACTCAGCTTGTCTGGACTGATACTGTTAGCTCTCTGCTTAAACAGGCAGACAGACAGAACTGCTCATACTTGTTATTCAGTGGGGAAAAAAGGAAAATGTTAAATTCTGCCAAATATTTGCAAGTGTTATGAATTTACATCCGTTCAGAAATGTAGTTTTGAACATTGAATTTTAAAGTGGGTTAGATTTTTTATTTATTCTTTAAAACTTTCCTATTTAAAAAGATCTAGTATCACAGTACAAAAATGAAAATATAGACCAACTTTTTTAATCTAATACACGCGACATCTCCACCTTCACACTGAAATGCTGCTAACTGCTGTTTGCTTAAGCTTAAATTTTGCATCAGTAGACAGTGACATGGAGGCCTTCTCCGTGAGCAACACCAGTTCTGATCATTTTGAAACAGAAACATCACCTAGATGAAAAGATAGGTACTGAGATACTCCTTGTCTCCCCTTCCATTTTATCTTGAAAATGAAATGCTTTTCATCTTGCTCTACCACAACAACAAGAAAAAAAACTGAGACTTTATCTATAGCTTACTCTCCAACTCCTTCTGCAATCAATATCAAAGACTCAAAATGTCAGTCATATGAGCAGACCCAGCTATTTTGAAAACGGCAGTGTTAAAACAAAACAAACTCCAAACCTGGCCCCAGCTGGCATCTTTGCTGTCAACATTAAAAAGGCAAGGCAAACACTGTGCGGATCACGGAGAACTAAACAAGGAAATACCGGAAGCCCAAAACATCTACAAAACCAAAGCGAAAGCAGCAGACTCAAAACAAAGAAATAATTACGATATGCATTCAAAGAAATAAGCAGACGATGAATGCCACGGGTGACTAAATGAATACAACTTCAGACTCCACGCAGAGAAGGATATTAGCATGACACTTTTTTTTTTTTTTTAATGTTGTACCTGCTATATGACAATCTTTTAAATAAGTATGAAGAACAGCTCTCAGAAGGAAAGCACTATAGTATAGACATTTTCCATGTTCTTCCAGTATTTAGCGGTAATTACAAATACGGTTCTTTTTAAAGAGAAGACACAGCCATACGTAACACAAACACTTCTATGCTTTTAACAACGCGAGGAGCCCCGAGTCTCAGCTGCCCTCGCTGGGCAAAGGGGGAAGGCCAGCAGCACCTCTTCCTGCACGTCGCGCACGTTACAGAGCGCGGGCACAGCACCGAGCCGGCTGCTCTGCTCGGGAACCAAGCAATACTGGCAGAAGGGTCGGGCCAATATCCCGAGACCCTATTTCTTCTCTCTTCTGTCCTCCTTTTCTGTGCACACACCCAAACTACAGCCAAGCTGGTGAACCGCAGAGCTGCCAGCGCGACGCTGCTGTTGCCACCGGCCCATCTCAAGCCGAAGCAAAAGGGGCTGTTAACAAGAACTGCTCCCGCCCGCCGGGACGCACCCTGCGCTGCGCCTCGCTCCTCCCACGCCGGCACCCACACCGCCCAAAGCGGCTCCCAGCTCTCTAATTTCCAGGGGAGCTATGATCTCCAGATGAGGAGATCATAAGCTAGAGCAAAGGAGGCTGGCACTGAGGTTAAATAAGTATACGGAATTTTATGCTTTTCTTAAATGGCTTATTCTTTAAAAAAAGTGCGTGTGTGTGTGTGTGTGTGTGTGTGCGCGTTATACATTTTGTTAATTTGTTACATTACTGTCTGCAATACCTAACTATTTAATGGCCTGAGGCCAGTAACAGATAGGTTCATTTGTAAACGCAGCAATGTCCACAAAGAAAAAACTACATAACCTGCATTGTGATTTTATATACCCAAAGCCCAACAAAAACTAATTAATCACTGCAGTAGCATTTTGATGTCAGTGAAATATATATTTTATCTCCATTTTATAAAACACAATAAGGATGAGGGAAAACTGTTTCAGCTTCTGATATACAATAGAAAGATGATAAAAATCAGAGCAACAACCCAGCACACCATGAAACGCAATTCTCTCATGGCTTAGATGTAGCAGCATGTTACCATAATCTCCTGCATTATCATTAATCAGAGGAGCTATCGGGTAGCAGCAGCTGTGTACGTCTTCTGACTCAAGCTTGTACCAAAGGACTTGACCAGCACAAACTTAAGAACCAGAGGAGTTTATACGGCAGATGACCGGGATCTTCAGACTAGCACTGAACTAGGTATGGGACATCAGCACGACAAACCAGCAGCAGGCACGCGATTGCTCTTGTGAACTGCTAAATACCATCATCAACATTCACCCTTGTTTCAATGGGAGATGGATGCTGGGCAGGTTCCACAGGGGGGCAGAGACGGCAACCCCAGATGCTGCCTTATTTGCAGTGTTAAAAGTTTATTAATGCCTGTTTACACAGTTCTACAGTAAACACGCACTGCAACGTCTGCCAGATCATCTCCTCTCTGCAGAAGCCTGTTGCTGTAGCAACCTGTTGTAACACGAACACTGCCAAAGTGACCATGCTACACGTGCGCACACAACACACAATAATTCCTGCACAACATGGAAATTACAGAACTAATCTAGCTGCAACACTACCGTATGGCATACTTCTGCAACTATAATACTATCTAGGTAGTTAATCCCCTAACAACATGTCTTTCTGTACAGGCAAGAATCCCAGAAGACCTTACAGAAATGGGGATCAGCCTAGTCCTTTCTGGTCAGTTTTTCCCCCCACTGCAAAACATGGTTCTGAAAGCATCAGAGATCACCTAGGAATGGGCTCGTCACTCTGACAACTCTTTTCAAGTCAACTGGCACCTAGACACTCTTTGCAGTCAGATCTTCAATAAGCTTGACTATGGCATATTTATGGTACAGTAGTGAATTTGTATGTTTAAACATTCACTAGAATTAATTTTTGTTAATAATTAAGTACCAGGCCAATTTACATATTAATAAAATAGTCACAGCAATAGGATAAGTAGTCCTGATAACTGTGATCAATATAATTTGTGTGACAAAAACTATACCAAGAGTGTACTGCTACAAATTCATATTCTAAGCATTTCTCAAGGTTGGTAACCTTAAGCTATAGAGACATGTCTAAAACAGCACCTCCTTAGAACTCCTGGCAGAGGTCATGGCGTTGGATCCTGCACAGCCCCACTTCCCTGCCCCTGTTCTTCAATTTGTGTACACAGGTTTTTGTTTTTTGTTTTTCATTTGGGTTATCTCAGCCTCTCCCACTGATCATGACAGTCAAGAAACGATTCCATGGGGTCATATATTCATGCATATGCATGCATACATACTTGTGAAATCATATTCTCTGTGTATACGTAAAATTGTGTGATATATACAGGTACATACATACATGCACACACAGAATATTACTCATGTGTAAGAGAGAGGGATGGGAACACATACACACACAGTACTATGAGCATATACCAGGATAATAGGATTAAGACCTTAGTCAGATCTAGTAGGCTCCTGGGAAACATGCAAAATATCAGAAGTTACTAGGACTAAAAGATTCATCATGATTGCATATGTAAGAGTGGGATATGATTAAATATCTTTATTCAAAGTAGAATAAAACTATGGATATATTTCTCTATGAAAGTGAGAGGAAACACATTTCCATGTGCAAGTGAGTGCATCTATCAGGATGCAGACAAGATGCATACCTTCTCTGTGTATGCAGTAACTACATAGAAATTAATTATATAATTAGTGAATGTATCCATAATTAGCACCTTTACACAAACCAGAAGCTGAATCACAGCTTACATAAGTTATCTAAATTGGCAAAAAAATTAGCAGAACTGGAGGGTTAATCCAAACACTGCCTCCCAACCTACTATTCTGTTCTTTCAAGTCACTTCCTTCCACACAGCAGAACAGACTTTAATCATTTCCGTCTGGAATTCAGCAAGAATCCTTCCTTGTTCAGTAGATTTTTCTGCATTTGTTTAATCAATAGATTCATTTCATGCAACAAAACACAATCTGGACTTTTAATCAAACTGATATAAATCCCCACTCTTAATTACAACCAGATGACCAATTATAACCAATGAGAGCTAGAGGAAGTATAAAAGACAGCAGAATTGGACTCATTTTCTTGTTGAAAGGAAAATGTTATCTTTTCTAGTTTATTTTGCATTGTACCAACATCTACATCTGTACATATGTTCAATATTTTAAAGATATTATTTTAATGCTATTATTTAACATTGTTAACTATTTTAGCAATATTTTAGTAACATTAAAATCCTGTTTAATTAAAAAAAGCGCAGTTCACTTTTTCCCTGAATTAGACTGCCAAAAATGCTTCTCAAACATCATTTCCAAATAGCTTGTTCAAGTCTCTACAAAAAGGGCACTGCTCATTGAGAAATAGTGTCAGATCTCTGCTGTCAAAATTATTCACAAGAGACCCATTTTACCGCCTCGTAATGATTCTAAACCTTTTGAAACACTTCTGTGGTCTCATAAAGATTTCCCTGGATACCGTGTAAACAAAGGTCAGATCTGCATTCATCCAGGTTCCACAGTTACGGCAGATTTATCTCTGCAATATCTGAAGATATGACATGGGCAAGCAAGTTGGAGCACTGTTTTTCATCTCAAGCAGCCATGCCATTTTGCCATTTTCGGGGGGGGGGGGGGACATTTTTTTTTTCCTCTTAGCAGAATGGAAAACTTGATAGAACTTTTTTGATTTGTTTTCTAAATCACCTAAAGCATTCAATTAAAAAATGAGAGATAAAACAAACTGTTTATGTAAATAAGCACCAGCAACAAATGTTTGCCTGTTTTGCTGGATTTGGCTGATTAACAGTCTTGAAATAAGCTAGCAACCAGGATATACATTTTTGGCACAGAAATTAGTCCCGATTATCAAAAGCATTAAAGGGGCAGTAAAAGTTTAAACGTTGTTAAGTGAGCCTGGAAATGCTTTACATAGTACAAGACCGCTATTCCAAATCAAATAGCCAAAACACAGTATTTGTCCTTTCCCATTTGTTTACTTTGTGTATATGACAGAACTTTCTGTGCAGTGTTTTCTCTGTGCTCTTATTTCTCTCTACTGTCTGTACTGGCAGCCAGCACCAGGCATAAATGAAGGACCAGAAGCTATTTTTAAGTTTTGCTTCCACTCCTCACCCCGCTTCCCTTAATTGGCTAGGTTCAGGTCCACATTTTCCCTTTAAGCTTGAGCTCCTCAGTGTTAGGTTTTAGCAACAGATGGTGCACTTCCCTCCGAGTTAATTCTGAACCAGTATCTCAGGGTTGAGCTTGCTAGAGGTGTTATCTTTCATAGCACAGCAGAGATCCTGATTTTATAATCATTACCAATCCAAAGCACACTTTTAAGAAAAAGTTGTTAAGCTGCACTGTGGCATTATTCTGAGTCAAAGAACTGCTTCAATCCATCTAAAAGAAAGATGTTACCAGGATGCTGAAGATACAACACTGAAATAGGATATTAAATTAGGAACTAAGGGCATGCCTGTAGAGTAAAATATACTCTCCTAAATTCTCTCACAGATTATGCACAAGTTTTTGCAAGTTCTCACCAATGCCAAGGAAGTAGCTTTCCTCAACACAGAGTGCAGGTAAAAGAAATAAAATAAGGCTAAAAAATAAAAAGAGGTAGAATCTAATGGAAATTATATTAGAAAAAAACAACGGGAAAGGACAAAACTGGAGAAGGGTTAAGACAATTTGATAGAGTTAAAAGGAGAACAGGAGAGAGATCTTGGTCAATAAAAAGAGGGGAAGAGTAGTGCAAGAAGCACTCATGAAAGCTTGACAGGATGAGTAAAACAGTCGGGGGGGGAGGAGAGAAGAGAGGAAGAGGTAGATAGCACAAAATCATCTAACTCAAGGAAAATGTCACCAGACCAAACTGTAAAAATGAGATCTGATATTAGGAAATTCAATAAATTCTGGAAGGATTTTGGAATTTAGCAGATGGGCACAATAAATATATACTTTTAATCTAACATGTTCCTACAATAACTCCAGTATTAACACCATGGGTCATGAATCCATTAAAAATGGAAATAAAGGGAAAATGAAAGGAAATGAGCTTGGCTTTCAGTACTCTTGATTCCATCCATGAAGAGCAAAATTCAATTGAAGTGTTTCCTGAGGCAGAGAAAGATTAAAAGAAAATTAATGGTACTCTACGGGCACAAGTAACATTTCACAGGGTTTGTCTGTGGTTATCATAGCTAAAGGCTAAATGAAATATTAAGTTTGAGTGAAAGTTTGAATCATACAATATGCAATTGCTCTTACTTTTTCTGTTGCATAAACAAACTCCATTGCATCAATGACTTAGAGTTGTAAGGGTGTAATCAGTCGTGGTGTTCTGACCTCTGATCAAAATTTTTATAAATAGTTATCAAAGGTTAGATAACTTTTTTTTCCCCTTCTCTCTAGAGATGCTGCAGATGCTTAATCTGCCCTGTTCTAAGTCAGTAGCCTCTGAATACTCTCCAAGGCAATCTCATTTGCCCTTCGGCTACTCTCTTTTGAGCATATTGACCTTTATCCTTATTTATGGCCAGTACTTCCAAACTTGCATAATGTTATGCAGAATTTATTTTGTAAGGGACTCTCAAATTTGGCTGCAAGCAGGACAGTTCTCTACAGTAATTTAAAATAAAGCTTCAACCACTTATTCCCATAAATTAGATTTGTGGAGCAACTGGGAACTCTTAAAACTTGCATGGCATGATGAATAACCTTTGCACTAAACATTATTCTCTGGTCTCTTTTCCTCCTATCAAGCAAAAATTCACTATGTCATCACTGCTCACTTTGGCTGGGGTGCTCGCTCTGTCTCTTTCCCTCTCCCTCACCTGGTCATAGATCTCATATTCATCCACTAGCTAAAATCCTACCTTTTTTTCTGCATGCCATGAAATTCAGTAGTTCCCAATAAAATAGACAGAAAAAAATACATATTTTTTCCATTGTAATTTGTGTGGAACTGACTGTATGTTTGTTTTGCTCCACCAGAGCCTGATATTTGCTAGGAGGAATACTGCATTTGTATTAATTGCCATTGTGATGTAAAAATAAAATAAAATAAAAACAGTAATCATATTTTTGGTTTTCTGACAGAAACTTTTCTTATTTTGCTACCTCAGTCAACTAAAGTTACTTAAGAAAGAAAAAAGTTCACAAAGTATAAAAATAAACAATCCAACCACCATTAAAAACAATAGAATATAAAAGAAACAACATTATACCTGCTGCACTAAAACAGCGAAGACTTAAATATACTTCTTTTGTTCAAGCATATAAATTCTTATGCCTGTTCTCTCTTTTTCACTGGTGCAACGTATTTGCAACACCCTGCAGCACATAAACACCGAGTCGGGACGTATGGAACGGATGCATCCTGGTTCCATGTCCGGGCCGGATCGGGAACAGACCCCCTCTCCTGTGGCGGATTGCCATGGTAGGAGAGCAGGACGCAGGGGCTGCAAGAGAGCTACAGCCCACTGCGAGAGGCAAACTCCACTTAGGCAAACCAGGACGGCTGCAGCTTGACAGCCTGCATCTGTCCTGCAATCTAGGCACAGCRGCAGAGAGCCAGATTATCTGCTGATGGTCATCAGCCATGTTCCACCATTCAGTCATTTTGCACAGAATTAGTTCATTAGTTTTCTCCAGAGAGGTTTACAAGACAAACAGGCTAAAGGTTTATTAAATCA